>NC_138769.1:750645467-751050467 GCF_965119305.1 Pelophylax lessonae | reverse complement strand
CATTGCTGAGCTCCTTGTAATAATGCTTTCTTCCTGGCTGTCTCTGGATGGAATATGTCGTATGTCAGTGACCTAGAACAAGGATTGTAAAAAGTTGGAGCTCCTAATCTGAGTTCTTGTTCCAAGTTAGTGATGCAGAAACCAGTGAAGCCATCGGATCAGCATGGCAAGGAGGCACCTAGCCAATATCAGAGGAGGAGATCAACAGCAGCCTCGGTATTGGCTCAGTCCATGTGTCCTTCACATCGGTCGTGTACTCCATCAACACATGACAAGCAGTCAGGGGCTCTTTATACCCTAGAGTAAACCTGTGCTTAGTCCATGCTGGACAAAGTTATGGGCTCATCTTGAGAGCCAGCCCCCCGAGATGTGTTAGGGTCCCTTCCTGTCCCCCATCTCTCTATTTGTCTCTAGGAGTCAGTAGAGGGACCAGTCAGAGCATCCACAGGCCCAAAGACTCTCTCCCTATCCTATGGGACATATTTACAGTATAGGCTCCTACATCAAGATGGCTGCCCAAATCTTGCAGGACATCCGCATCCAACAGGATCGCCATCCTCCCCAAGATGGTCTTCTAGAGACCAAGATTGGAAACATTTCCTCCCCAATGGACTACCACAAACCTGAAGAAACAGCATGATGCCACCTTCAGGTTGGAGAAAATACCACAGCCTGCACCTGCCTTCTCATGGGTCCAAGCTGGATCAATGGAACTATGTAAAAATTGCCCGACCTGACCCAACTCCTTTTTTCTTGATATTTGTGTGTGGGTCCACCTTAATGCCATACCAGATCTTTGGGTCTGGAATGGAATTTGAGGGGCTCCATGCCATTTCTTTTTCTTGGGGTCCTCCTTAAGATGCCTCTAAAGTCTAAGGCTCCTGCTGCTGTCAAGCCAGTGAGACAATTAGGTGAGAGCAGCAGGGGGCAGCGCCAAGCTGCATAATATGCATTCACAGGAGCGCATCTCAGGAGCGAGCCTGCTTGAGTGTCCCATAGCAAAAGGCTTGCTTTTGGTGGCACTCAGCAAGGGTGAGGAGCAAGAACCACCGGCAGGGGTCCCCCTCCCAAAAAAAAGAGGCCATTACACAGAGCAGGTAAGTATAACAATTTATTATAACACGCCTTTAGTAATATTTCAACAATGGGAGGTGTCATGTCATGGCCCCTGCTGAATAGGTAAATGTTCAGGTGTTCATCTAAATGTTGGAACAGCCAAGGTTTTCTCAGACCTTGTGTTCAGACCAAAGCCTAAACTCAGCCCTGCTAATGATCATCATGTGACTACTACTCATGGTTTGAGGCCAAACTGGGTTTGGCCCAAAACCGTAACTAGCTGTCACATGGTAGCAGGTCACCACCAGTAAGAATCAGCTGTGACCAGGGAATTCCCCATCCAAATGGAACAAAGGGGCATCATTGACCTAAAATGGCCCACATGCCAATATTTGGTCAATGGCATTGTCCAAATATTAGGCCAATGATGTCACCCGCATCCTCGCCCCTTCATTCCATTTGTTGGCAAATTCTCCAGCAGCAGCTGATTGGGCCGCCAGCCTGCTATCATGTGAACTTTAGCTCATCATTTGTAACAACTGTAATTGGTGACACCTACAGGCCAGACATATGACCACAACGACCCTTTTCCAGCCAGACTTAGAATTTGGAATGTGATCACTTCCGTCACAGAACTGGCTGTGGTCCTGACTTGGATCTCAACATCTGGTTCTACTTTTTATTTCTAATTAGCTTTTAGCCGTCGGCAGGATGATCCCTTATTTTCTATTGCTATCTATAGATTTGTTAATACCAGTTTTCTTTCATTTTCCAATAAGGAATCAATCAACTGGTAAATACCCACCAGTATAAAACCCATGCAAAACTTGTTTTGTACTGGTCTCTTTACTCATCTGTAAAGTGCACCTGTTAGAAGAGCATATGCATATTGCCATAACTGAACTCTCCTTCTGAGAATGCCAGGTTGAACATAGATATCAGATATTCTAGCCACCCCCCATACAAGACTAGCCGACAACTTAGCTTGTATAGAACTTCAACCTTTATTGAACAACCTCACACCGAATATACACTCTGACTGTCTTGGGGAGAGATGGACTTGAATCCAAAGTAACATTACTTCAAGGGTCTGTCTTTCATCCACAGTGACGGTGAGTACCGTCACATATCTTCCCCCCCAAAAGGTAGACTAACCAGGTACCAGACCTCCAATCGGTCTGTGCCTGAGTTAGTCGGGTAACAAGTCCCAAAGAATCAATCCATCAGGGCAGCTTGCTTGACAAAGTTCCACATAGTTTGTAAGTTTGTCCCAGCAGGACGCATGGAGCTCTCATAGCCCATCAGTCTGTGGACGTCTGGTTTGGGCAGGACAGACTGAGCTTCTTGGCCACCCTGTGTCCCTAATAAGCACAGGGTAACTTAGACATAAGAGGGGCCTAGGGAGCCGAGAGAGGAATTTCCCAACCTTTCTAAGGTAACGGGCCCCCCAACCAAAGTGACTACCGTCACAGTAACTTTTCTCCAACTTATATTTACTGAGAGTTTTTTTCTAAAATGGTGATTCCAAAAGCATTGGAGATTTGGGAGCTGTTATGTCATGGCTCCTGCTGAAAAGGTAAACATTCCGGTGTTCATCTGAATGGTGAAACAGCCAAGGTTCAGATCAAACCTTTAGCTAATCCCTACTGGTGATAAGCTAAAGTTCTAGTCATATTGCCCCAACAGCTTCAATATTTTGGAAGTCCCTAACCTAGGTCATGGAAAGAGATAAGGAATTGTAACTTTTCTCCAACTTTCATTTACTGAGCGCTTGTTCCACAATGGTGGTTCCAAAAGCATTGAAGCCAGAAAATTCTGGGCAAACAGGGGGAGGTCAACCATGGCAGCCCATATATTTTGTTCAGGTTGGAGGTGTATCAGAATGTTTGTTATTTTTAAGGCTCATCCAGAAAGTCGGTCTGGGGGCTGCTGCCAGGTAACCTTGGCCTAGTAAACTCAGCTGGTATGCTGGTACTGGGTAGGAAGAGGAGGGAGCGGGTGGCATTGCCGAGCTGCCCTGTGTGTGTCTATGGATGCACAGAGCCCAGTTTGAGAGCCTGCCCATACGTCATTGACACCCTGACTGCGCCAAATTCTTTAACAATGAGAGTTGTCATGTCACAGCTCCTGCTGAATCAGTAAATGTTCAGGCATTCATCTGAACCGCTTGAACAGCTAAGGTTCAGTCCAAACTTGTGTTTGGACCTAAACTTAATGTCATTCCTTCAAGTGATGAGCCAAAGTGGTGGTCATTTTTCCCCAATGGCTTCAATATTTTGGGAGTCCCTGATCTAGGCCATGTAAAAAGATGAGAAATTTTAATTTTTCTCCAACCTTCATTTACTCTGAGTTTATTTCAAGGTTGTGACAATTGGTATTCATCTGAACTCTTGAACAATCAAGGTTCAGTCTGAACTTGTGTTCAGAACAAATCTTAAGCTTATGCCTACTGGTGATGAGTTAAAGTGGTGGTCATCTTGCCCCAATGGCCCTAATATTTTCAAAGATCCAAGCGCAATTTTCCCCATGCACACATTCAAGATAACCGGCTGTTCAATGATGCTGGGTGCTGTAATGACCGTAGGTTGGGGACCGCAGATACTCAAAGTGAAGAAATGTCATCAGCACACCCAAGGATTCCTCAAAAGGGTCCAAAAACTTTATTCTGTGGTCACATAATATGCGGCAACGTTTCGGAGCCATGCAGGGCCCCTTCGTGTGCTGATGACATTTCACTTTTTGCTGATAGACTTCACTTTCAATGTTTTGGAAGTCCCTGACTTAGGACATGTGAAGAGATAAGGAATATATAACTTTTCCCCAACTTTCATTTGCTGCAAGCATGTTTTAGGATTGTGATTCCAAATGCATTGGAGCCAGACACTGCCAGGCCAACAGGAGGTCAACCATGGCAGCCCATATATTTTGTTCAGGTCTGAGGTGAGCCATCCCTCCCTAGCTGTAGCAGAATGTTTGTCTGTTAAAGCTCGTCCAGAAGGCCGGCCTGTTGCCCAAAATCTCCCCATCTTGTTACAACCTTGGAAGACTAGTGTATAGACATGGCTTTTATTAACCTCAAGCACCTGGGGCTTGTGTTGGGATCAGCTGTCAGGTAACCTTGGTCTAGTAAACTCTGCTAATATACTGGTACTATGTGAAAAGAGAAGGGAACAGGGGGGGGGGGGGGGGGATTCAAGCTGTGCTGTGTGCAGAGATGTATAGTAACGAAGTAGAACTACTTAAGTACTGTACTGAAGTACGGAAATGCGGTATCTGTACTTTCCTAGAGTGGAATTTTTTTCTCCTACTTCTACTTTTACTTCACTACATTTTTTCGATGATTTCGATACTTCTACTCCGATATCTTTTTTTGTGCTGCATCGTTACTCGTTACTTTTCTCTGCCTTTCCCTTTTTCTTTTTTGTTTGGTTTCCCTCCTTACTGCTCTCTCCTACTCTTTCAATTATCCTCCCTATTCTGCCTTCCCCCCTCCCCTCCCCTTTTCTATAGGAATGCAAAGGTAAAGATACCCCCCCTTTTTCATGGGTACCTGGTCTCTGGCCATTTGGGTAGCGTTGTTCCGCTCCAGGCTTCCGCTGGGCCGGCGTGGAGTGCTCCCACATGCGCCTCTCGGCGCTCTGACATGTGTGGCGGCCTTCGGCCACTCCGCTCCTCCCCTCCTTGTCTCCATTCGCTGACGTCTCAGCGCTGGGAGGCGGGGATTCCGGCGGCCGCGCAGTAGAGGCACGTGCGCATGCGCAGTGCGATTGAGGCACTGGCGGCCATCTTGGTTAAGGGAAACATGGGGGGTCTCTGATGTAAGGGGGGGCTTTGTGTGGGCGGTCTCTGATGTAAGGGGGCTCTGTGTGGGGGGTCTCTGATGTAAGGGGGGATCTTTGTGGGAGGGCTCTGATGTAAGGGGAGCTCTGTGTGGAGGGGCTCTGATGTGGGAGGCTCTGATGTAAGGGGAGCTCTGTGGGGATGGTCTTTGATGTAAGGGGGCTCTGTGTTGGGGTCTCTGATGTAAGGGGGGCTTTGTGTGAGGGGTCTCTAAAGTAAGGGGGCTTTGTGTGGGGATGGTCTCTGATGTAAGGGGGCTCTGTGTTGGGGTCTCTGATGTAAGGGGGGCTTTGTGGGAGGGGTCTCTAAAGTAAGGGGGCTTTGTGTGGGGATGGTCTCTGATGTAAGGGGGCTCTGTGTTGGGGTCTCTGATGTAAGGGGAGCTTTGTGCGGGGGGCTCTGATGTAAGGGGGCTCTGTGGGGGGGTCTCTGATGTAAGGGGAGCTCTGTGTGGGGGGGTCTCTGATGTAAAGGGGGCTCTGTATGGGGGTCTCTGATGTAAGGGGGCTCTGTGTGGGGGGTCTTTGATGTAAGGGGGGCTCTGTGTGGGGGGTCTCTGATGTAAAGGGGGCTCTTTGTGGGGGCTGGGAGGTCTCTGCTGTAAGGGTGCTCTGTGTGGGGGGTCTCTGATGTAAGTGGAGCCTCTGTGGGGGGTTTATGTTGTAAGGGGGCTCCGTTGGGGGGTCTCTGATGTAAGGGGGGTCTCTAATGTAAGGGGGGCTAAGTTTGTAGTGATCATAAAAAAGAAAAGTCAAATAAAGTGCAAGAAAAAATGTGCAGGGTGCTGGTGGGGGCGCCACAGGATCAGCTCACACAGGGCGCTTGAACACCTAAGGCCGGCCCTGGTTGGGAGGTTCTTTCCCATTAACAGCAGATATGAAATTATATTCATCTTGTTTTATCACATATATATATATTTGAGGATTCACAATATTTTGAACTTTTTATTGACTTAGATTTCATACACTCTTCCTTTATTTCATTATTGGAATATATTGTTGTATATCACATTGGTTTATATATGATTTTGCGCACCAATAAGCTGTGGAGAAAAAAAAACAGGCAGGGAAGAGAAGGAGGGGGAAGGGAGGGACTTTATCTGTTTTTTGTTTACAAAAGTTACAGCCAAAGGAATTGTGATTGTCCTTTAGGTTAATCATTTGAAATAATAAAAAACAATATGATGTTCAAACTTTTGACTTCTTTCTTTAATAACTACATAACACAGTACTTGTACTTCTACTTTCAGTACTTGAGTAGAATTTTTTTTTCAAAACTACTGGTACTTTTTACTTTTAGTACTTAAGTAGCAATTTTTTTGAAAAAACTACTTGCAATACTTAAGTAAAAAAATGTTGAATACTTTAGTACTTCTACTTAAGTCACTTTTTCTGCGAGCACTTCCACTTCTACTCAAGTCACTTTTTGATCGAGCACTTGTACTTTTACTCAAGTAGAAATTTCGAGTACTTTATACAAGTCTGCAGCTGTGTGTGTCTATACACCATGGACTCCCTATCTGTGACAACATCCTTAACAATAGGAGCTGTCATATCATGGCTCCTGGTGAATCGGTAAATGTTTAGGTGTTCATTGAACAGCCAAGGTTCAGTCCTAACTCGAGTTTAGACCAAACCTTAAGGTCATCCCTACTGGTGATGAGATAAAATGGTGGTCATGTTGCCCCAATGGCTTCAATATTTTGGAAGTCCCTGACCTAGTCTATGTAAAGAGATAAGGAATCGTAACTTTTCTCCAACTTTCATTGTTCCCAGGTTGTGATTCAAAAAGCATTGATGCCAGACAATGCCAGGCCAATAGAAGGAGGTCAACCATGGCAGCCCATATATTTTGTTCAGGTTGGAGGTAAGTCGGCCTCCCTAGGTTTAGCAGAATGATTGTGTTATTTGAAGTTGATCGAGAAGCTCAGCCTGTTGCCCAAAATCTCCTCATCTTCTGACAAGCTTGGAAGACTAGTGTAATGACACGGCTTTTATTAACCTCAAGCACCTGTGGCTTGTGTCGGGGTCAGCTGCCAGGTAATCTCGGTCTAGTAAACTCAGCTAGTATGCAGGTACTGGGTGGAAAAAGGAGGGAATAGGGCGGGGCATGGCTGAGCTGCCCTGTGTGTGTCTATGGATGCACACAGCCCAGCTTGGGAGTATGCCCGTATATCATGGACTCCCTGCCTGTGCCAACATCCTTAACAATGGGAGCTGTTCTGTCATAGCTCTTGCTGAATCAGTAAATGTTCAGGCATTCATCTGAACGCTTGAACAGCCATGGTTCATTCCAAACTTGTGTTTGGACCAAACCTTAAGGTCATTCCTTCTAGTGATGAGCCAAAGTGGTGGTCATTTTGCCCCAATGGCTTCAATAATTTGGGAGTCCTTGATCTAGGCCAGGGGTGGGAAACCTTTTTTCTGCCAAGGGCCATTTGGGTATTTATAAAACCATTCGGGGGCCGTACAAAATTATCACCTTAAAAATGAGCCTGTTATATTTGGTCAAACATTTAATTAACTCACCCCTAATGTGATGGCTGCAACTGCTTCTCTTTGGTGAGGTGTGTGAGGTTAGCTGGTATTGATGATGTTGCTACTCGCAACAGGTTTCCCAGGTTTGCGTCGGTCAGTCTGGAGCGCAGTCGACTTTTTTGTGGTGGTAAGTTTTGAAAAGAACTGCTGGCAGGTACTGCTGGCTCAGGCTGG
This sequence comes from Pelophylax lessonae, assembly GCF_965119305.1. Classification (NCBI taxonomy): domain Eukaryota; kingdom Metazoa; phylum Chordata; class Amphibia; order Anura; family Ranidae; genus Pelophylax; species Pelophylax lessonae. The sequence goes on along the minus strand of NC_138769.1, from coordinate 751,042,860 downwards.
TACTGCTGGCTTGTACTGTGCTGCGCCTGCGAGTACTGCTGGATGGTACTGCTGGCTCAGGCTGATACTGCTGGGGGTACTGCTGGCTGGTACTGCTGACCCAGGCTGGTACTGTGCTGTAGGTACTGCTAGCTGGTACTGCTGTGGGTACTGCTGGCTCAGGCTGGTACTGTGCTGTGGGTACTGCTGGCTGGTACTGCTGGCTCAGGCGGATACTGCTGTGGGTATTGCTGGCTCAGGCTGGTACTGCTGGCATGTACTGCTAGCTGGTACTGTGCTGTAGGTACTGCTGGCTGGTACTGTTGACTCTGGCTGGTACTGCTGGTTCTGCTGTGTGTACTGCTGGTTCTGGCTGGTACTGCTGTGTGTACTGCTGGCTCTGGCTGGTACTGCTGGCTCTGGCTGGTACTGCTGGCTAGGAGAAGTGTAGCAGCGCCACGCTGGAGGAAGAGGTGATGTTTCCTGTATTGGTCACAGGCGGAGTGCATTTGATATCACTCTGCCTGTGACTCACTCAGACTGTAATAACGGAGCAGGAACTATATAGGAAGCGTCGGCTCCATTCTGACAGATCAGCTGAGAGACACAGACTCAGCTGCATGGGGGGCCGGACCAGATGACTTCGGGGGCCGCATACGGCCCCCGAAACGTAGGTTCCCCACCCCTGATCTAGGCCATGTAAAGAGATGAGGAATTGTAATTTTTCTCCAACCTTCATTTACTTTGAGTTTATTTCAAGGTTGTGACAATGCAGAAGAAATAGGGGGAGTTCAACCTACGCCTGATAGTGTCTGGCTCCAATGCTTTTTTCAATCACAGTCTTGGATAAAGCTTGTAGTAAATGAAAGCTGAAAGAAACGTTACGATTCGTTGACTTTTCACAAGGCCTAGGTCAGGGACTTCCAAAATATTGAAGCCATTGCGGCAACATGACCAGCACTTTAGCTCATCACTAGTAGGAATAAGCTTAAGGTTTGGCCCAAACACAAGTGAGAGATATAATCTTTACTTGTAGGTGATTTGGATAGACAAACCTGTCTTAGTTTCGTACATTAAATGGTTGTAAACGATCTAACCAACAAATGAGGTATTAAGGGACAACCATAATTCCACTTTTTCCGGTCAACAGATCTCTTCTTAACCTGAATATGCATTTATGACAAATGACTCGTATTTTTGATCTTCCATGTTTTAACCAGGCATTGCCTTATCTCTTTAACCCCTAGCCCATAGATAAAGGGATTTGTGGAGGCTGGCAGCATGATATAGATAGCATTGAAAAGGTTCTGAACATTGTAGGAAATGTGTGTACGCATCCTGTACACAACGGAGGCTAGAAGTGAACAGCTGTAGATAAGCATGGCCACCGCCAGGTGGGTGATACAGGTGTGGAAAGCCTTGTTGCGGGCTTTCCCAGTGATAAGGTTCATGGCTGTGAAGAGAATGCTGAAGTAGGACACAAGAAGAAGATTAAAATCAACCACAGTAATGAAGATCTTGATTACGAGTCCCACCACGTGAACTTTAGAGATGTCTCCGCAGGCAAGACTCAGAAGCCCCATGTTCTCACACACAAAATTTAGAATAACGTTGGCTTTACAGAAATGGACTCTGGAAGTCAGGACGACTACTGGAATGGCAAGGGACATGCTCCGTACTACGTCAACAAGAATCAACTGGATGATGAAATGTTTGGTCATGATATTGGTGTATCGGAGAGGTCTACGGATGGCTATAAACCTGTCCAGGGCCATCATCAGGATGACACCCAACTCAAAAGCACCCAAGAGGTAAATGCAAGACATCTGAACGAGGCAGCCAACCAGAGAGATCCGGTTCATATCCAAAGATAAATCGAGAAGGAACTTTGGCAAGACGGACGTCGTGGAGAAAATATTAATGGCGAAGAGGAGGAACATGAGGAAGTACATGGGGGAGTGGAGCTTCGGTTCAACAAAGATCTGATGAATAAGGAGAATATTTCCAGCCAGGATTGTTATATAAATACACAGAAACGGAATTAACAAAAACTTTCTGTGTGCTATGATTCCCGGAAAGCCAAAGAGGACAAATTCTGTATAATAAATGGTGGTCAAGTTTTGGCTCAAGTCTTCCATTTTGGAATCATTGATCAGTCAGCCTGAGACATTTGTCTGAAGAAAACAGAATGAATGAAGTTGTAAAACAAATCTGATACATGATTGGACACCATACCCTTTTTTGATTAAAACACATGGGCTCATCTAGCATCTTACAAAATGAAGCACCTTGCAGCATCTACAGGTTGGAGGTGAGCTGGTCTCCCTAGGTCACATGTGTCAAAAACAAGGCCCATGGGCCAAATGTGGCCCACCAGGACATTTCATGTGGCCCTCTTGCCTCTCATGCAGCTGTGGCATCCCCCTTGTATCTGCCTCCACCTTGTCTCGGGAGTCAGCAGCAAACAGGAGGACAGAACTCCTCTGCCAGATCCTGTGCTTCTCCATGCATCGGCAACACCCCCTCATCTCTGCCTCCACCTTGTCTCAGGAGTCAGCAGCAAACAGGAGGACAGAACTCCTCTGCCAGATCCTGTGCTTCTCCATGCATCGGCAACACCCCCTGGTCTCGGCATTCGGCAGATTCTGGCAGCTGACTCGAGCCCTCTTCTAGTCCTCCTCCAGACTTTGCACTTTCTGCTTCAAAGCTCCTCTCCCAGTTTCTTTCCGGCAGCAGTACAAGGTAAGGGGGATACACTGTGATATAAGGGAGGGTAAGGGACTCTAAATGGTGATGGTGGGGGAGATCTTGACATCTGATGTAAGGGGGTGGTGGGGGGTGCTCTGGACATCTATTCATACAAACACAACTAGCCCTTTGAGGGTAACCAGAATGCTGATGCAGTCCGCTATGAGATTGAGTTTGACACCCCTTCCTGGGTGAAGCAATATTTTTGTGTTACATCAAGGTCATCTAGAACAGTGGTCCTCAACTCCGATCCTCAGGGCCCACTAACAGGCCAGATTTTAAGTATTACCTTGGGGAGATGCAGACTAGAGTACTGCAATCACTGAGCAGCAAATGATATCACCTGGGATTTATTTTGGTTATCTTGAAAACCTGGCCTGTTACTGGGCCCTGTAGGCCAGGGTTGAGGACCACTGATCTAGAAGACCAACCTGTTGCCCAAATCTCCTCATTTTGTGGCAGTCTTGGAAGACTAGTGTCACACATGAAGGATATGTTGTGGACTATGCTTTTGTTAACCCCATTCACCTGGGGCTTTTGGTCTGGGTCAGCTATCAGGTGACCTTGGTCTAGTAAATTCATCTGGCTTACCAGAACTAGGTGGTAAGATCTCCCAACTGGACAGTGTCTGCATAGTAGGGGACCCCTATCCACTATACCCCCACCAAAGTAAGTAAGTATCCATTCTGCTCCTCACCACTGACCACGGATGTAAGGGACGCTTCTACACTGATGCCTAAATGAAGAGGTCATTTAATCTACTGATAACCAATTCAATGGAGTCTTTATCTACTGTCCACAAAATACACATGGCCACTTCTCCATTGACCATTGACCACCAGAACGAAGGGAGACCACTGACCACCAATGTACTGGACACACTGCCAATGACTACAGATGTAGTTGCACATCTCCACTGTTGCATAAACTAAGGGGCATTTAATCCACTGGGAACCATGTAAAGGGGTTTTTCTTTGCTAATTACAAATGCAAGGGGCCACTTCTCCACTGACCACCAGCATGAAGGAAGACCACTAACCTCCAATGTACAGGGAACATTACCCTCGACCACAGATGTAAGGGTCACCTCTCTACTTACTGATGCCTAAATCAGGGGAGTGTTTATTCCACTGACAACCAATGTAAGGGGTCTTTCTCTACTGACCACAAAATGCAAATGGCCACTTCTCCACTGACCACCAGCATAAAGGGAGACCATTGGTCACAAATAAATGGGACACATTGCCACTTACTACAGATGTAGGGGCACCTCTCTATCGATGCATAAGTTAAGGGGCATTTAATCCACTGAGAACCGATGTAAGGGGGCGTTTCTTTGCTGACCATAAATGCAAGGGGCCATTTCATCACTGACCAACAGCATGAAGGGAGACCGCTGACCTCCAATGTAGGGGACCCATGGCCAGTGAACGCAGTTGTAGGGGCACCTCTCTACTGTTGTGTAAAGTAAGGAACATTTATTCCACTGAGAACCAATTTAAGGGGGTTTTTGTCTACTGACCACAAATGCAAGGGGTGACGTCTCCACTAACCACCAGCATGAAGGGAGACCACTGACTTCCAATGTATGGGGTACAATATCACCGACCACAGATGTAAGGGGGTGTTTCTTTGCTGACCATAAATGCAAGGGGCCATTTCACCACTGACCACCAGCATGAAGGGAGACCTCCAATGTAGGGGACCCATGGCCACTGAACACAGATGTAGGGGGACCTCCCTACTGTTGTGTAAAGTAAGGAACATTTATTCCACTGAGAACCAATGTAAGGGGGATTTTCTCTACTGACCATAAATGCAAGGGGTGACGTCTCCACTAACCACCAGCATGAAGGTAGACCACTGACTTCCAATGTATGGGGTACAATATTACCGACCACAGATGTAAGGGTCACCTCTCTACTGATACGCAATGTAAAGTGGGCATTGAACCTATTGACAACCAATGTAAGGGAGTGTTTCTCCACTGACCACAAAATGCAAAGGGGCCACTTCTCCACTGACTTCCAGCATGAAGACCACTGACCACAAAATGCAAAGGGGCCACTTCTCCACTGACTTCCGGCATGAAGACCACTGACCACAAATGTAAGGGACAAGGGGTACCTCTTCACTGATGCCTTTAACCCATTGATAACCAATGTAATGGGGTCTTTCTGCACTTGCCACAAAAAAGGGTCACATCTCCATTGACCACTAAGATGAAGAGAGACCACTGATGCATAATGAAATCTAGGTCTTTAATCCATTGAAACCGATGTAAGGGGATCTTTCTTCACTGATGACAAATGCAAGGGGTCACTACGCCACTGACCACCAATGTATGGGACAGGTTACCACTAATTACACACTGATGTCTTATGCAGTGGCGGCTGGTGCTCAATTTTTTTTTTTTGGGGGGGGGGGGGCGCAAACAGAAAAATGAGTGACCAGCAAGCCCCCATCAATGCAGGAGGAGGATCTGTGTGACAATAGCGAATTTTCATTCGCTATTGTCACACAATGGGTGGGCTCGGGGCGCACTGCTCTGTGCCCCGGGTCCACCCTTTTCTGAAGCCTATTAGAGCCTCTGGCTCTAATCACGTGCTTCAGGAAGAAAAAAAAAAAAAACATTGAAATCCATGTGTCCGCCTAACTCCATGCTGCGCCCCTAACACACCGGCCGCCACTGGTATGTAACGTGACCATTTAATCGAATGACAACCACTAAAAGGTGGTCCTTTTCTACTGACCATAGCTACAAGGGGGGGGGGGGACTTCTCAAATGACCACTAACTTGAAGTGACATTTGATCACTGGCCTGTGACAACCAATGTAGGAGGCATTTTACCGTGAACTGCCAATGTAAAGGTCACTTTACCACTGACCACCAAAGTAAGGAGCCTCTTCTTCTCCACTGACCTCCAATCAAAGGGCCACTAAACTGACTACTCTGCACAGTGGATCCCCCGACATACTGTACATTGTGCTATACATAACATCCTCCTCCTGACCACAGTGTTTATTGTATGAAGACTCGTTGGTTGGAAGTAGTCCTCAAGTATTTGGGTGTAGTCCTTCTTTGAGGAAGGTTCAAACAAAGTGTTAGCTGTCCATTTTGTGCGCATAAATGTATATTGAGGAACTTCATTCTTTTAGGTGTCGTAAAGCCCAACGTTAGGGGAGTAAAAGTTCTCTCTTGCAGTGAGGCTGTACTACCAATGCTCCAGCAGTGGTCTGTCCCTCGGCAACCTCAAGTCCATTGAGGGCTTTGGTCCCTTCATCAGTCTTGGGGGCATCCAACAGGGAAGAAGAGGCTGCAGAAGCCAGTCTAGCACTGGGAAGCATCCTGCATGAGCAGAGGAATTGGAGAACTAAAACTAATTTACCACCTTCCCTTAGACCTAAGTGAGAGGGTAACCCCAATGGGTGGACATTAGAGTGTAAGCTCCTCTTGCACAGAGACTGATGTGACTGTGGGGGAGGGGACATTAGAGTGTAAGCTCCTCTGGCACAGAGACTGATGTGACTGGCTCAGTGATCTGTGTACAGCACTGCGGTATACGTCAGAGCTATATAAATGTATGGTGAAGCTCATCACCCTGACATCCTATCGGGGGGGGGGGGGCATTGGAAGGCAGTCATTGTACAAGTACCTGTACTGGTCTCTAGCACAGTTCTCCACCGGGAAGTCCTCAGTACGGGGATCTCGGTATATTTATTGAGCTCTCAGAGTCCTGCTGGATTTCCTCTTATTAATTGCAGTCAAGGTGGAGGTCCCCATACACACACAGCGGAGACCATGAAGACAATCACACATTGTGTGTACAATGGGAATAGTTGGCAGATATGGGAACCTTCAAGGCAGTAGAAAGTTTCAGCTCTCATTGTGTTGCTATGGAAAGATTACATTCCCGAGACGCCTAGATAGAAATACTTTTCTCATAGAAGACAGCATCCTGTTCATATAATAAGAATCTAAACCTAACAAAAAAGATCCCAATTTGTATAAAAACAATTGCCCAAATTAAAGTCATATTCCCTGACAATGAGGGGAGTTGTATGGCTCCAGAACAGGTCCGGGATAGTCTACAGCCCATTGCACACCTAAAAAAACATCAACCCCATCCTCCTTAATTCTCCATAAATTGCAATACATTTTGCCTAATGGATACATTTTAATTCAGGGATTCAATGTTTGGATTTTTGTTTGAACTCTGAACCTTTAGTGCATTGGGCGTGAACAAACGTGACAACTACCTGCTGTCAGTGGTTGCTAAGGAAGCAGCAGGTGCCTGCACCCACTTCATCCTTAGCAACCAGTGACTTTGCCTAGTCCAATTACTTACTTGGCTGAGAACACCCTACCACACTTCCCCCCCCATTTGTATGAGCGTTATGTGCCAGCAAACCCCCCCCCCCCCCAAATAAAAACATAAATTCCCCCTAACCTAATACCAATACAAATTGACCCCCCCCCCCACCCCCCGTTGAATCCTCTTACTGAGCACAAAACATTGCCCCCTTCCTCCCCGCAGCACAAATGCTCCCCCCCCTTCCTGAAAAAAAATCACAAATCCTCCACCCCCACCCCCCACCTAGAACAAACACCATCCAATCATCCCTACTACCACAAATATCTCCCCCCAAAACAAAAACAATAATTCTCCTCTTAGCACAAATCCCCTCCCCCCTTTACCATATCACCCTCTTCTAGCTCAAACCCCCATAATCCCCCAACACAAATTCTCCTCTCTCATCTCTCATCCCCCCACCCCAACACAAATTCCCCCAAATCACCATTCCTAGCACCCCCCCCCCCCAAATGTACCCACCTAGAACAATTATTTGCCCCTGCTGCCTCCCAAATTCCTCCTCCTAACACAAATTGCTTTTGGTTTCTGCAGTGGAATACTGGATCCTGGGATACATAGTGAGGGGGGGGGGTGGTAAATGGGAGGTCAGTATATTCGGGTGTCTGCGCTGTAGAAGTGATTGGGTCCCATTATAGAAAGTACACAATTGCTGCTTTTTTTCGGTGGTGGCAAAAGGTTTTGGAACGACCTCTGAAGAGCCCGGAAAGAGCAGTCACCGTCTTTACTACCGTAGGTTGCAGCGGATCTCTCTCTAAGTCTCTCAGTCCAAGATATCTCAGGTGATGGGTGATGAATCCTTCTCACAATTAGAGTTGGGCAAGGGATTGGCCAGAGCATCAGTTCGGACCAAACATTGGCTGTTCACCCCGTTGGGGAAACACCCGAATTTGCAGGGTGTGCGACAAGTGTTGGCACTGCACAGTGCATTTTGCGCCCTGTTTGGGCAAAGCTGGAAAGCTGACCATGGCGTGCTTAAAGCGGAGTTCCGGGCACAGAATCGTGTCTGTAAAATTTACTGCATGTGCTTCCTTATCCTTTGCTTTGCCAGAATTGGATATTCCTGGCCTTTTTTTTTTTCCTTACCTTTTTAGAGAGGATTATATACTCACCTTTCCATCGACTTCCTCCCTCCTGAGCCGCGGCTCGCCCCGACACTTCCTGTCCCGCAATGCGTCCTGGGAGCTCTTACACCTCGCTCCCAGGATGCAATGTGCAGTGGCGTAGGCAGCCGGCCACCCTTCTCATCGCGTTATTTCCAAACGGGAAATGACGCGATTTTAGCTTCCGGGAGGAGGAGGATGGCTTTATAGGGGCGGTGTTGTGACAGAATGCTATACCCGCTCAGACCCTCGTCACTTCCGCCCCGGTGCGCATGCGCACAAGGCATTCTGGAGGTCCGATGAACAGCTGACTGAGAAGAGGCGGGGCTGAGGCATCATTGAGTTCTTACAGGGGGCGGGGCGGGGAGGATTAGGAGACTTGCGGCCGTGTAATAAATGTATTAAAAGTAGTTCCTTCGGTACTGTATACTAAATAATACTAATATTCATTATTTTATTATTATTATTTTATTATTTAGTATACAGTACCGAAGGAACTACTTTTAATACATTTATTACACGGCCGCAAGTCTCCTAATCCTCCCCGCCCCGCCCCCTGTAAGAACTCGATGATATTTGCATCCGTACCGCCTCCTCTGAGGTGTACCGCCTCCTCTCAGGTCTACTAATCCTCCCCGCCCCGCCCCCTGTAAGAACTCAATGACGCCTCAGCCCCGCCTCTTCTCAGTCAGCTGTTCATCAGACCTCCAGAATGCCTTGTGCGCATGCGCACCGGGGCGGAAGTTACGAGGGTCTGAGCGGGTATAGCATTCTGTCACAACAGCGGCAACTTCCTCAACATTGCTGTTCCAAAGGAAACCAGTACTATGCCGATCGCATAGTACTGGGCATGTGCGAGATTTCGCGCTGGACTCACAGGCCTCCGCCCACTAGAACAAGGAAGAAGGGAAGACATTTCCCCACAACGGACTCGGCGATCCAGAACAAAGATGGCGGCGCTCGTCATACATTTTATAAAGTAAGATTTTATACGTGCAAACCAATTATTTCATTGTAAGAAACAGGATTAGCGGATGTATAGAGGTCTAAGGGTCACTGTTTGGGGGACATTAAAAAAAAAAAATGATTCTGTGCCCGGAACTCCGCTTTAACAACCGATGAGTCATGAGCTGTCAATGGGTTTCCCCGCTGATAGCTGAATGAAAAAAAAAAAAATTGCCGGTAAGAAAAAGTAAATATCAGCCCTTCATGTCGGATTTTAAGGGGAACCCCACGCCAACATTTTTTTAAAAATGGTTCCCCCCCCCAAAATCCATACCAGGTGCATGTCTGAGCATGCAGTCTGGCAGGTTGAGGGGTGTAGGGGGGGGAACGAGTGAGCACCCCCCTTCCTAAACCATACCAGGTCACATGCCCTCAACATGGGGGGGTTGGTGCTTTGGTGTAAGGAGGCATCTTTTCCCCATGTTGATGGGGACAAGGGCCTCATCCCCACAACTGTGGCTGACAGTTGGGGGGGTCTGTGGACAGGGGGCTTTTTGGAATCTAGAAGCCCCCTTTAACAAGAGACCCCCCATGTGAACATTGTACCCTTACCCATTCACTAAAAAAGTGTCAAAAAGTAATAAAAACAGTTTTGACAATTCTCAACTTCTGGGCCGGGCCTTTTTCTGACACTTTTTGTTTACAAGTGTAGCAGGTTTTCCAGCCATTGGGCCTGATATGGGTCTGCCATTAGTACCGGTATCCCATCCAACCCATGTGAGCTGCGACCCTGAAGCAGCGACAACTCCGGCATCTTTGTTTGTGGTTTTTATTGTAATTGAAGGGGATGGGAGAAGGGAATAAGTGGGTTACTCCTTGAGGCTTTAACTAGACGACGTCTGCTGAAGACGAAACGTGCGTCGGGCGGTACTCACGGTGACACACACCAACACGGAGGAGACGCGGCGGCCATCTTTTCGGTGGTTTTTATTGTAATTGAAGGGGATGGGAGAAGGGAATGAGTGGGATACTCCTTTAGGCTTTAACTAATTACACTTGGGACTTTCTTCCCCAAAAATGCTCCTTGATGCTTCTTTGACGCCAGCCGGTGCCAGTCAACGCTATCCAATGCTGAGAACACACGGTAACTTAATAGATGTGCTGCTGAATCCTCGACATAAAGTCCAGAAGATCCAGGACTGTGAACTGTAAGACTTCTGACACTGCGATGCTGCTAAAGTCCCTGTATACTTCCCTCCGCTTGCACTGGCTTGAGGTAGTATATTGTAGAACTCTGTAAGACTGTAACTTCCACTGACACACACTTCAGGGTCACTGACAATGTACCCCCTCTGTCACTTCAGGGTCCTCAACCTAGGCACCCCCTTTCACTTGCTAGCTGGCACCGGATTCCAGAACCTCTATTGGAGTGGGCCCCTCTAACTTCAGGCAGATTATGGGACAGCTGCACCCCTGACATAAGACCCAAGGCTTTTTCCTTTTAATAATTTTTGCATATTTTTTGCTTCCTGTCATCCTCTTGGGTTTTTTCTTTGTTAATTCGTTCTCAGCGCCCAGTTTTTTCTTTTGTCTTTCGTTTCTGAGCATGCGCAGTCTTGCTCTTTTTTTTTCGGACGAAAATGGTACAAATGAAATGAAAATCGGACGTTGTGTTCACGTACGATAAACATTTTAAAGCCTGCACATTCAGTTTTTGTTCATCTGAAAATTCGTAATCCGCTGTCGAAAGCACCATACTAGCAATCTGAAAATCGGCAGATCGTTCATCGGACTAAATTTTACTTCCGATTTTTGTATCGTGTGTACGGGCCTTAAAGGGCACCATAGGAGGTTGGGGCAATATGTAGGGTTGAAGATTCTGATGGGCACTGTGGGAGCCACTATGGAGAGCTGGACTCTCTGCAGCAAGCTGGGGGGTGGGGCGCTGTGGAAGGTTGGGGGCACTATAAAGGACTGGAGACTCTGCAGCAGGCTGGGTGGGGGGTGTAGGCAGTTGGGGGCAATATAAAGTGCTGGACACTCTGCAACAGGCTAAGGGGCACTATTGAAGGTTGGGGGCACAATGGAGGGTTGGAGACTCTGCACAGACTGGGGCATTGAGGGAGCCACTATGAGGATCTGGGGACTCAGCAGCAGGTTGAGGAACACTACAGGAGGTTGGGGGCACTATAAAGTGCTGGAGACTCTCCAAAAGCTAAGGGGCACTGTATGAGGTTGGGGGCACTAGGAACACTCTGCAAAAGTCTGAGGGTGGGGGCACTATGGAGGATTGGAGACTCTGCAGTTAGCTGGGGTGCACTGTGGAAGGTTGGGGGCACTATAAAGGACTGGAGACTCTGCAGCAGGCTGGGGGATGTAGGCAGTTGGGGGCAATATAAAGTGCTGGACACTCTGCAACAGGCTAAGGGGCACTATTGGAGGTTGGGGGGCACAATGGAGGGTTGGAGACTCTGCACAGACTGGGGCATTGAGGGATCCAGTATGAGGACCTGGGGACTCAGCAGCAGGTTGAGGGGGGGGTGTAGGCAGTTGCAGGTTGAGGAACACTACAGGAGGTTGGGGGCACTATAAAGTGCTGGAGACTCTCCAAAAGCTAAGGGGCACTGTACCAGGTTGGGGGCACTAGGAACACTCTGCAAAAGGCTGAGGGTGGGGGCACTATGGAGGGTTGGAGAATCTGCAGTTAGCTGGGGTGCACTGTGGGAGTTTGGAGGCACTATAAAATGGCTGGAAACTTTGTAACCAGCTAAGGAGCACTGTAGGAGGTTGGGGCACTAGGGAAACTCTGCAGTAAGCTGGGGTACACTGTGGGAGATAAAGGAGAACTATGGAGGCTGAGGACTCTCTGGAGAAAAGAGGCCACAGTCCAGCAGTGGGCCACATCTGGGTGGTTGAGGACCGCTGATCTAGAGTTGCATACTTCATTTCACAACACAGAGATAAATGATCACAAAGCAATGAGCAATGTATAGAATTAAGCTGAACACCCCCCCTGTTCAGATTGCTCCAGAACTCCCAAACAGTTCTGCCCTGAGGCCGCAAGCTCTATTAAAGTCTATGGGACCTGAACATGAAAGAATAAAAAATCCCAATTTTGAAGGCTTATATGCAAGTTATTGCCAATAAAAGGTTATGGGGGCCTGGGTACTGACCCGGTGGGACATATATCAATGCAAATATTTTTTTTAAAAAACAATAGTTTATAGAGGAGCAGTGATTTTAATGATGCTTAAAGTGAAACAATACAAATAAAAAATTCCTTGAAATATACTGCCTGGGGGGTCCCTTTAGTCTGCCTGTAAAGTGGCGTATCTGTACCATGTATAGAACCTGCTGCAGCAAAACTGACATTAGTAAAAAAAAAAAAAAAAAGACATTAAATTGCTTGCAATACAATACCATTGCCAACAACAGAAAAACATTAAAAAAAATGGCATGGGGGACACTTCGGGTCTGGTATGGATTTTAAGGGCGACCTCACATCAAAATAAAAAAAAAAAATGGCGAGCCCCCCCCCAAAAAAAATCAATACCAGACCCTTATCCAAGTATGCAGCCCGGTACGTCAGGAAAGGGGGAGCGAGAGAGTGCGCCCTCCTCCTGAACCATACCAGGACACAAGCCTTCCACATGGGGAGTGCTTTGGGGTGGAGGAGGCACTGCCCCCCCACCCCAAAACAACTTGTCCTCATGTTGATGGGGACAAGGTCCTCTTCCTGACAACCCTGGGCTGTGGTTGTGGGGGTCTCCGGGCAGGGGGCTAATTGGAATTTGGAAGCCCCCTTTGACAAAGGGGCCCCCAGATCCAAGTCCCCCCTATGTAAATGAGTATGGGGTACATTGTATCCCTACTCATTCACCAAAAAAAGGTAAAAAAAAAAAAAAACAGTACACAGGTTTTTGACAATTTAAAAATTAAAAAAATGTCTCGTCAATCATGATGCCCGCCTAACCACCGGCACAAAAAAAAAGCTCCACCCAGGAGGACAGCAGACTGACGAATGCCTGCTCCGTCGTTTGACAGTTCCTAAATAGGTAAGGGGCAGGGCCACCTGGTGACCCTATCCCCTTGTGACATCACCGACCCAGTATGCACCAGTCGGTGAGCCCCCCCCCGCTCCAAAGCACACCCCTCATGTTGAGGGCATGTGGCCTGGTATGGTTCGGGGGGGAGGATGGCTCTCGCTTGTCCCCTCCTTTCTTGGCTTTCCAGGCTGCATGTTCAGATAAGGGTCTGGTATGGATTTTGAGGGGAACCACATGCAATTTTTTTTTTTGATTATGGCATGGGGTTCCCCTTAAAATCTCTGAAGGGCAATGTTTTTTTTTTTTTTTATTCAGCTGTCGGCTGTTGACTCGTTCCCGGCCCTGCTCCTTAACAACAAGCTATTTCCCTGATTGGGAAAAGCTTTGCCCCATAAGTGTTTGGAAAGCACAGTGAGCAGTGCATTGTGGGGCGCTCGGCGGTCAAACATCCCACCAAGTGGCCTGCAAATTCAGGTGTTTTCCAAACGGTTGAACAGGGGATGTTCGCACAACTCTAGCAATAAGTAGGGATGATCGAACTTTTGAAAAGTTCAGTTCGACCAGAACACCCAAACTTCCCAAAAGTTCGGCCCGGATTTCAGAACCCCATTGAAATCAATGGGACCCGAACTTCGGTAATCAAAAAACACAATTTTGAAGCCCTAAAACCCAATAAATGCCCCTAAAAAGTGCCTAGGGTTCTGGGTCATGCACCAGAGACTATTAATCACACCAAAAAAAAGTTCTTAAAAATTTTTGATAGAGAGCCAATTATTGAAAAAATTAAAAAAAATAAAATAAAAATTAGATTTTTTGATTTTGACTTTGGATTTAGTGTCTTGGGGGGGGGGGGGTCTAAAAAGTGTACCTGTGAAGTTTCAGCTCTGTAGCATGTCCAGAACCAGAAAAAAAAAAGATTGTTTGTATTATGTCACTTATAGAACAGGGATATGGCTCCGCTATTTTCACACCTTGCCGGTTTAGTATCAAGCGTTTTTTTTGGGCATTTTTTGGGGGTTATTGGAGGCAGGCATAACATCAGAACTTCTGTGTAGGGGTAAATATACACACATACTTATATGTATATATACCCATACACATATATAGGTGTGAAAGTAGCAGAACGCTATACTTGCGCTAATGAAATAATTAACACCAATATGGCTCCGCTCCTATAACACCTATATATGTGTAAGTGTAAAATACATATATGTGTGTGTGTATATATACCCCTATACAGAAGTTCAGATGTTTTGCCTGCCTCCAAAGACCCCAAAAAATGCCCAAACAACGCCTGCTGCAAAAACACACCTGGGTGTTTTTTTTTTTGGCGCTGGCGTTTTTTTGGGCATTTTTTTGGGTTCTTTGGAGGCAGGCAAAACATCTGAACTTCTGTATAGGGGTATATATATATACACACACTTATATGTATTTTACACATACACATATATAGTTGTGATAGGAGCGGAGCCATATTGGTGTTAATTATTTAATTATTTAATTAGCGCAAGTATAGCGTTCTGCTACTTTCACACCTATATATGTGCAGGTGTATATATACATACATGTGTGTGTATATATACCCCTATACACATGTTCAGATGTCATGCCTGACTCCAAACATGTCCTCAAAAAATCCCTATAAACGCCTGCAGCCAAAAAGCAGGCTGACAGGGGAGAAGCCATATCGCTGCTCTGAATGTGACCTAAGAGAAACGATCTTTTCCCTATTGCGGTCACCCTGATATGGAAGGGTTTGGTCACCCTGCCATAGCAGTCAGAGTCAGTTAACCCTACACTACATTACGGTCACCCTGGCACTTAACACTTTCCCTACAGAAACTTTTTGCATCTAACTAAAGTAGAAAATAGCACCCTAACTACACTAGATATCCCTTTCCTCACACTAATAAATGCTAAATGACACTTTTGAAGCAAAATTAACAGAACTGCTTCCACTCTCTTCCATGTCCCTGTATTACAATGCTAGGAATTTGGCGGGGGCTATCTTATATACTGAGGGGCGTATTCACTAATGATTGGCCTAGGGACCCCCTAGTCACTCCAGTCACATTCCTAGCATTCTCCTGCCCCCTCAATTGGCTTTTACTAATGGTTCTGGTCCAATCACTGGCTTTTAAAGCCCATTTCCTGTCCCATTGCATTTTGGTCGGTTCTGGTTGCAGAATTCCGAACTTTTTCAGCAACAAGTTCAAAATTCGGCCGGACCTCGAACAGCCAATGTTCGGGTCGAACCGATGGTCGACCCGAACCGTTCGATCATCCCTAGCAATGAGGAAAATGTATTTGTGCTGGTTGGTGGTTTACTCATACTTAACTCCTTCTCCCCCAATAGCCAAGCCAGTCCGATGGTCAGTTATCTCATGTCTACCTAGAAATAAATCCTTGAGACCTCCCTTTCCACTTACATGATTGACCTCGAAGTATACTTAGGAGAAATGAATTGTATTTTTGCTTTTCCAGGTTTTGACCATGCCCCTTCGGATCTCTTTTACCCCAACTCCATAAACAAAGGGGTTGAGAGCTGCTGGAACCAGGAGGTAGATGGCGTTGAAGAGGTTCTTGACGTCATAGGATATGTTTGTATGCATTCTGTACACAATGGAGGCGAGGAGGGAACAGATGTAGATGACCATGGCCGCCACCATGTGACTGACGCAGGTGTGCAAGGCCTTGTGGCGAGCTTTCCCACCAATCATTTTCATGGCTGTGTATAGAATACTGGAGTAGGACACTAGAAGGAAGCCCACATCGGTTATGGTAATAAAACTCTTGATTAAGAGACCCAGGAGTTGGACTTTAGAGATGCTGGTACAAGCGAGACTCAAAAGACCCATGTTCTCACAAACAAAATTCAGGATGATGTTGGATCTGCAGAAATGGATGCTGGAAGTCAGTGTGACTGTTGGAACGGTAAAAAGCAAACTCCGAGCCATCCCAATGAGAACCAGCTGGACTATCAAGCGTTTGGTCATGATATTGTGGTATAGCAGAGGCTTACAGATCGCTACAAACCTGTCCAGTGCCATCATCAGGATGACACCCGATTCAAACCCACCCAAGAAGTAAATAAAAAACATCTGAATGAGGAAACCGACCAGAGGGATCTGGTTCATGTCCAAAGATAGACCGAGAAGAAATTTTGGTAAGACGGACGTTGTGCAGGAAATATTGGCAACAAAAAGGATGGACATGAGGAAGTACATGGGTGAGTGGAGCTTCGGCTCAATGAAGATCTGATGAAGAACGAGAAGGTTTCCAGCCAGGATTGTTATATAAATACACAGAAATGGAAGAACCAACAATTTTCTGTATCTGATAATTCCTGGAAAGCCAAGGAGAATGAATTCTTTATAGAAAATGATAGTCTGGTTTTGGCTCAGGCCTTCCATCTTGGAATCATTGACCAGCCAGTCTGGAGGAAGAACAGAATAAAAGGAGATACTAAATGAAAACAATAGGATCTCTAAGGCTTTAATAGTCATTAAAAACAAAACAAAATTGGACAAATGATCAAGTTTGGTCAAAATACATTGATGGCAACAGAGAATATTCTTAGAAGATCAAATCCCCAAAATAAAGCTTCATTAGTGGATTTATCTGTATCGTCACCCATTGGAGCAACTCTATATGTAGTGAACAAGCAAACAAGTGGGGCTAATCAACAATCTAAGGGTCGCAATCAGTGGGTAATAGTAAAGTTCCTCTGCAATATTTCTTTAATGGTTGGTGAAGTTTAAGTTAGGATATCCGATTGGTTCAGAGCAGTGGTGTTGCTATGGGGTGTGGGGGGTGTGGACCGCACCCAGATGACACTTGCCAAAGGGGGTGACACAGTGACATCACTAGGGTTGGTGTCACCTGGTCCAGTAAAACATGGTGTCACCCTTTTTTTCCATACAACACTTAAGGTAGGCCGAGACCTGTGTGGTGCATAGCATGCTGCGGCAAAAAAAGTAGGTGTGGTCAAACTTTATATTGGGAGGGGCTTAAGAGGCATGGTTAAACAAAATCTAGGTTTTGGATATGTGCTGGGGAGTTCTTGGGGATTGGATAGGACTTGTGCTAGAAGGTAAGGTGGGAGGGGGTGAGGTCAAGTATGTGCTGGGGGATGCTTTTGGAGGGGGCAGAGGACTATGGCTAGAACGTAAGGGAAGGGGGTCAGGTATGTGCTAGGGGGTGCTTTGGTAGGGGAAAGGACTTGTGCTAGAAGGTAAGGTGGGAGGGGCTGAGGTCGAGTATGTCCCGGGGGATGCTTTGGGAGGAGGGAGAGGATTTTGGCTAGAAGGTGAGGGAAGGGGGTCAGGTATGTGCTAGGGGGTGCTTTGGTAGGAGAAAGGACTTTTGCTAGAAGGTGAGGTAGGGGGTGTCAAGTATGTGCTGGGGGTGCTCTGTAAGGGGAGAGGACTTGTGCTAGATAGTGGGTTGGAGAGGTTGATATGAACAGGGGGGGGGGGCATGTTGTGGCAGGAGAGGACTTGTAATAGAAGATGGGTTGGAGGGGGGGTCAGATATACAGTATGCTTGGGGTGCTCTGGGAGTAGAGAGGACTTGTGCTAAAAGGTGGATTTCCAATCCACTCCCCCTTCTAGCACAAGTCCTCTCTCCTCCCAAAGCACCCCCATTACATATCCTCTTACCCTCTACCCCCCAAATCACACTCTTTTTTTTCCCCCTTCCCCTGTGGTTCTCCATTCATAGTAAGCTCACTGCAGTCCTCCAATCAGCGCGGCTCATGCAGTGTTGTCCATCCTCCCTGGCTCCTCCACCTGTCTGTGTACAATGTCCGAGCTGAGGAGGAGGAGGCATCCGCTCTGCGGTGTGTACAGGCAGCCGGACAGGTCAGGAGAGATGCCGGCTGTCACAGAGGAGTCGATAACAGCACGTGGAACCCCGGACAATGATTTGAGGCAGGTGTCCCCAATGCACCAATACCCATGCAAGCGTGCCCCTGCCAGAGCAGTGCATCCTTTTTATAGGGCATTGCCACCGAGTCCCCTGGCCCAGTCTGCCCCTGGTGTCACCCCTTTGGTGGGTGTCACCTGGGTGCGTTCTGCCCCCACCTCCCTTTAGCAATACCACTTGGGTGACACTAGCGGTGGACTGCTTTGTTCTGTTTGTAAGCAAAACAGCCATGAATATCCTTCATCTATACCAGATTATTATCCTAGATCAGGGGTGCCCATCCGCTGGCCCGCAGGCCACATAAGCCCTCTGATGTGGCTGTGACCTCCTGCTCTGGGATAGTGGATCAGAAAGCCCAGATCAGGAGTTTCCAACCCTCCATCCGAGAGCATCAATGTTCTTAATGGATCTGTCACTAGAGGATGCGCGGCTGTGGAGGGAGCAGAGCCACATAAGCCGATGTTTCCTGTCCCAGGCGGAGTGATACCAATGGCCCTCTGCCTGGGACAGCAACAGCCAGCAATACCTGTAACAAGGGAGATTCCTGAATGAAAGATTTTTTATTCAAGGTCAGTTTATATTACAAAATCACAGTGTATATATGGGAAAAACTCTTCTGCAGTGCACATGGGGGTTACCTGCACTGAGCCAAAGACTTCTGAAACTGCACCAAAACTCCTGAATGCAGAAGTTTTGGTGCCCTTTCAGAAAATGCACCACACCTGCAGAATATAATGGAAGTCTATGGCAAAGTGCAGCTAACACACAGGAAAGCTGCAAGAGCACTGTGCTGCACCCACGAGGCTGGTAAACCGCAGTGTCAGTGTGAAATCAGCCTTGGGCCCCTTTCACACAATTGGTCCGATTGGGTCCGCCTGTCCTTTTTTCAGCTGGACCCAATTGGACCCTCCACTAATATTAATTTCATCAACAAAAATTTTCATCAAAATGTTTGTCAGCGGCCTTTTTACAGTGATGAAAACGAAATAAAAAGTGCGCCACGTTTCGTCCACTGATGAAAAGTATGATAAAAATCAATTCTGTTTTCATTAACGAACAAAAACAAACTGAAAATGTGAAGGAGGAACGTTTACCCTCCTGAACTTCCGGTTTCTATGGAGCTCCATGACCAATGTAGAATAGATGTCACCCCCAAACTCTTAGGCTGCTTAAAGCCAAAGGCTCCACCCCCATGCCATAAACCTTTCCCTTTACCTAAATAATTGAGACCACACCGTGCTTGGAGTTAATTGGCCACAGCAGCCATTTTATTAACCCTTTTACCTTAAAATTAACATAAGGAGAAAAAACATTCCTTACAAACATAAAACAATCAGTCATTAGGCCTGTTGGTCTTTGAGGCTCCTCCAAATAATTCCAAATCCTGCACTGCGGGACCTGTGCCCTGATAGGCCTCCAGCCGCGTCACCGGCTCGGAGACAAACCACTCCCCGCAGTGCCACCATTTTGAATTCCATTTAAACTGACATTAAATGGAATGCACCATAGGGACCCATACCAACGATGAGTCCCAACCATACCCTTATCCTAAACTGTTCACCTCCCCCGCCAGCAAAGACCAACAAAACGCCCAGCTGCCATGACAATATAAAATTCCCCCAGAAAGGACAGAAAGCACAAAAGACATGAATCAAAATCAACCATAACAGTCCCAGAAATTAGGGAGGGTGGGTGGGAAGCTTCTTCTTCCTTCGTCCGTTGAACTTCCACTGACCTCCAATCTGAGGGGCCACCCCTCCTAACTGTACCTCAACCCCTCCCAAACCTGATACACCAATCCCTGAATACCCCCCAACTCAAAACAATTTAATTTAACTCACACCTGCCCTGTCTCCCCTCTTCACATGGTCATGTCTGCCCTGCGCTATTTTTTTTTTTTTTTTTTTTTCGCTTCGGGCCTTGCAGAGCACATTACAGGCCTCCCAACGAGAGTCCTGACTTATGACCATCCAGAGCAGCACCGTGCATTACAGGCCTCCCAACGAGAGTCCTGACTTATGACCATCCAGAGCAGAGCACATTACAGGCCTCCCAACGAGAGTCCTGACTTATGACCATCCAGAGCAGAGCACATTACAGGCCTCCCAACGAGAGTCCTGACTCACAACCATCCAGAGCAGAGCACATTACAGGCCTCCCAACGAGAGTCCTGACTCACAACCATCCAGAGCAGAGCACATTACAGGCCTCCCAACGAGAGTCCTGACTCACAACCATCCAGAGCAGAGCACATTACAGGCCTCCCAACGAGAGTCCTGACTCACGACCATCCAGAGCAGAGCACATTACAGGCCTCCCAACGAGAGTCCTGACTCACAACCATCCAGAGCAGAGCACATTACAGGCCTCCCAACGAGAGTCCTGACTTATGACCATCCAGAGCAGAGCACATTACAGGCCTCCCAACGAGAGTCCTGACTCACAACCATCCAGAGCAGAGCACATTACAGGCCTCCCAACGAGAGTCCTGACTCACAACCATCCAGAGCAGAGCACATTACAGGCCTCCCAACGAATGTCCTGACTCACGACCATCCAGAGCAGAGCACATTACAGGCCTCCCAACGAGAGCCCTGACTCACAACCATCCAGAGCAGAGCACATTACAGGCCTCCCAACGAGAGTCCTGACTCACAACCATCCAGAGCAGAGCACATTACAGGCCTCCCAATGAGAGTCCTGACTTATGACCATCCAGAGCAGAGCACATTACAGGCCTCCCAACGAGAGTCCTGACTTATGACCATCCAGAGCAGAGCACATTACAGGCCTCCCAACGAGAGTCCTGACTCACAACCATTCAGAGCAGAGCACATTACAGGCCTCCCAACAAATGTCCTGACTCACGACCATCCAGAGCAGAGCACATTACAGGCCTCCCAATGAGAGCCCTGACTCACAACCATCCAGAGCAGAGCACATTACAGGCCTCCCAACGAGAGCCCTGACTCACAACCATCCAGAGCAGAGCACATTACAGGCCTCCCCTCAGACAACCATCCTGAGCACTGAGTGCATTACAGGCCTCCTCTTACCACCAGCATCCAGAGCACTGTGCATTACAGGCCTCCTCTTACCACCAGCATCCAGAGCACTGTGCATTACAGGTCTCGTCTTACCACCAGCATCCAGAGCACTGTGCATTACAGGCAGGGCCGGTGCTAGGCTGTTTTACGCCCTAGGCAAGATCAGCTACTTGCGCCCCCCCCCCCCCCAAAAAAAAATAAATAAAAAATAAAAAGGGAAGGGGTTAAAAACTGCTCAATGTCATATCCAGTGACCCTGATCTGATGGTTCCTCCATGTAATGCTGTCATACCCAGTGATCCCAATGTTCCTCTATGTCATAGCCGGAGACCCTGATGTTCCTCCATGTCACACCTGGGGACCTCAATCCCCAATGGCGCATCCAGGGATCCCAATTCCTCATGGCACACCTGTTGACCCCAAACCCCTGTTACACTTGTGACCCCCATGTCACACCTGGTGACTCCGATTCCCCATGGCATACCTGGTGGCCGCAATTCTCTTTCACACCAGGGATCCTCCATGTCACACCCAGGGGCCCCGATCCCCTGTTCTGGGGACACTCACTGGGCAGTATGAAGAGAGTGGCCCCCACTCTGCCCTCCTTCACAGTGATCCTGCTTATCCCTTCTCCCAGGACGCTCCTCTCCTGGACCACAGTGCTCACCACAGCTCCAACCGGCTCCGGGTGGAGGGAGAAGCAGCAGTCAGAGAGCTCCGCACCTCCTTCATCACCAACATCCTCAGACCATTCCATTGCCTCGTCGCTTCTGCTCCAGTAAAGGTGCCGCCCTACAGTGCCGAGCTCCGGCTCCGGTTCAGCTCTCCTCCGCTCCCTGCTTAATACCGACCCAGGGAAATGAACGGCTGCCCACCAGCTCAGATTAGAGATTCACTTCCCGCCCAGGGATTAGGCCACTCAGCTCCAGACGAAGAGGATCATTATGCAGTTAGCACTCCAGTGGGCTCCTTTCCTGCCCTTTGGGGCTCCCCCAACAATGGTGGAAAGCCAGGGCCTGGTATTTCTGCCACTGCCCCAGACACCTGGCATCTTCCTCTGTCCCTTCTTCCTCCCCCACTGCCGCCCCTTTCCTCAGCTCACAAGGATCATTCATGACAGAGAGTGAGTGCTGACTCGTGGCTGCGCCCCTAGATGGCAATGCGCCCTAGGCGGCTGCCTAGTTTGCCTAGTGGAAGCACCGGCCCTGATTACAGGCCTCCCCTCAGACCACCATCCAGCACTGTGCAGCATAACAGGCCTCCCCTCAGACCACCATCCAAGAGCACTGTGCAGCATTACAGGCCTCCTTCAGACCACCATCCAGAGCACTGTGCATTACAGGCCTCTCAGACCACCATCCAGAGCACTGTGCAGCATTACATGTCTTTCATACCATCATCCAGAGCACTGTTCAGCATTACAGGTCTTTCATTCCATCATCCAGAGCACTGTTCAGCATTACAAGCCTCTTAGACCACTGTCCAGAGCACTGTGTATTACAGGCCTCCTGAAACCACTGTCCAGAGCACTGTGCAGCATTACAGCCCTCTCAGACCACTGTCCAGAGCACTGTGCAGCATTACAGGCCTCTCAGACCACTGTCCAGAACACTGTGTACATTACAGGCCCCTCCTCAGAATGCCATCCAGAGCACTGTGCAGCATTACAGGCCTCACAGAACACCGTCCAGAGCACTGTGCATTACAAGCCTTTCCTCAAACCACCATCAAAAGCACTGTACAGCATTACAGGCCTCTCAGACCACCATCCAAAGCACTGTGCAGCATTACAGACCTCCCCTCAGACCGTCCAGAGTGGCTAAATCTTTATCTGTGAGTTTGTTCAAACCTTAATACCATAAATAATAACATGTAGCACCCTCACAGGTGGGTGCTAGGCAAACTAGGGGGGCCTTGTCTGCCTATCAGATGGGCTTTAATTGTTCAGCTAGGCTGTCATGTGTTCTCGGGTGTGCCTGTTGAGTATGGGGAGTCTCCGCACTTTATCCAATGAGGGCTCTCATTGGACAGTGGAGGAAACCTGACCAATAGCACACCAGGGCTTGTATCTATCCCAGAGGGCAGAATATGCCGCAAGGCATTCTGGGAAGGGATATAAGTCTGAGGGAAGCACATGACAGGATGTCTTTGGCGGGAAGCAGAGTCCCAGGAGGGGGGTGATGTCTGTCTCTCCTCCTGTCAGCGTGAGGAAAGGTGTCCTTGGTGGTCGGCCTAGAGGACAGAAGGTTGAGCTGAGCTGCAGAGAGGGATCCTGTGTGCTGAATACCGTGCGGAGTTGTTGGGGGCCGGTGTTTCCAGGAAAGTCATGAGTACTGTAAACTGCCCTGGGGTCTGCCTAGGATAGGAGACCACTCCAGGAGGTCGGGGGAGGGATCCAGGAGCCAGCTAGCCTGTGCAGAAGTTATAGAAAGGGGGTGCCAGTGTTTAGACCCTGAAGAGAAAGAGGCTGCCAGTGATTGGGCCCTGAAGAGTTAAGAGTTGCAGCAGTGTTACAAGTAGCTACCTCAGCCAGGAAGGTTAAAGGGAGCAGTACAAAGGACTTTTGAGTCACAAGGAAGTGTCAGAAGTCAGTTCAAGTTCACAGACAGCAAGTCAGTGTTAAGAAGCGCCAACGGGTGTTGACCAGCATTCAGCCAGCGTCAAGTCAGCGTCAAGAGGCATTTTCCACAGAGTTCCAATCTATTGTGTATAGTCAAGCCAGAGGAGTATCCCACTCATTCCCTTCTCCTATCCAAGTTCATAAAATAAATACAAAACCAAAGATGCCGGACTGTTTCTTGTCTCAGTGCTCACACTTGGAGAACATGCTTAAATGTGCTGTTGTTGATAGCGGAAATCCTCGCAGACCCATATCCAGCAAAATGGCTGGAAATCCTGCTACATTTGGGGGCTCGTCCGGGATTTTGCCAAGGGTTACTGGGTTGGTTGCCCCTGGCAACGGCCAAAGAAAATGTCCTGGCAGACCCACATCTAGCAAAATGGCTGGGAATTCTGCTACAAACATATTAGAATTTTTTACTCCAGGAGTATATAATGAGTTTTGACATTCTATAGAAATGTCTAAAAAATGCATTACAATTTAGCTAAACCAATTACCGTAGATTTTAGTCGACTAAAATGTACAGCAAATTTAGTTGACTGAATACTACTGAAACTAAAACAATTTCAGATGACTAAAATGGGGCTAAAACTAAAATGGCATTCACCTTTATGGAGCGACAGATATAAACGGACTTGTGTTCGTTTACACCCGCCTACCTCCAATCCGATCGGTTAAAAATAAACAGAAGGAGATCCTACCCCTTCCATCTGGGCAGATCAGAGGGCCCATAGAGTAGAGCGGGCTGTGTCCATGTCTGCTCTGCATATGTGGAGTGGATACGGACCTGTCATCCACCTGCTCCGCTCATTGGGGCCCATGTCCAGTTACCAAGTCACTTAGGTGGTCATCGCTCATCAAAAGGTTGGGCACCCCATAATTCATGCCAGGTTCTTTAGATTTGGTATGAATTTTAAGGGAAACCCATGCAAAAAAAAAATGTGTGAGGTCCCCTAAATGTTGTACCAGAAAAACTGGGTCTAGTATGGATTTTAGGAGGGAGCCCCACTCAAAAAAAATCACGAAAAAAAGTGTAGATTCCTCCCCAAAAGTCCATGCCAAGCCCTGAGCATGCAGTCTGGCAGGCCAGGAAAGGGGAGGGGAGAGGATGAACCACACCAGTCCACATGCCCTTACGATCGTGGTTTTCTTGTTGTACCATGTTGATGAGGACAAGGGCCTCTTCCCCCATAATCCTGACCCGGTGTTTGTGGGAGTCTGTGGGGGGTGCTTATTCGGGGTGCCTGCTGAAAGGTAAAAACCCGATGACCAAATGCAATGACGCCACACATTCTTGTGTTGTTTATCTGCTATAAGAGTAGAGTTACAGAGGGGTCATCACTGACTGTGGAAAATTCACAATGGACTTCATGCAACTTGGATTCTGTGCCTCTCCACTCCTCCTCCAGACTCTGGGACCTTGATTTCCAAATGAAATGCAAAATTTCCCACAGTCAGTGATGATTTGGGGAGCCGTGTCATCTGCTGGTGTTGGTCCACTGTGTTTTATCAAGTCCAAAGTCACAGCAGCCCTCTACTAGGAAATTCTGGAGCACTTCATGCTTCCGTCTGCTGACCAGCTGTCAATAGTACCAAAACCTGGTCACATGATCACTGTGCTTGATTGGTCCGCAAAGTGGCCTGACCTAAACCCCATAGAGAATCTGTGGGGTGTTGTCAAGAGGAAGATGAGAGACACCAGATCCTACCATTCAGAAGAACTGAAGGCCGCTATCAAAGCAACCTGGGCTTCCATAACACCTCAGCAGTGCCACAGGCTGTTCGCCTCCATGCCACGCCTCCATGCCACGCCTCCATGCCACGCTGCATTGATGTAGTAATTCATGCAAAAGGAGCCCCGACCAAGTATTGAGTGCATCCTATACTGTACATGGACAGACTTCTCACTAAGACAACATTTCTGTATTAAAAATCCCTTTTTTTATTGGTCTTATGTAATATTCTAATTTTCTTAGATACTGAATTTTGGGGTGTCACTTGCTGGAAGCCAAAATCATCAACATAAGAAGAAAGAAATGTGTGAAATCTCTCACTCTGTGTGTAACATCTATAGAAAATATAGGATATTACCTTTCTGAATTGAATAATTGAAATAATTGGACTTTTTGATGATATTCTAATTTTATGAGAAGCTCCTGTATATACCCCTCCTCCTGTATATACCCCCCTCCTGTATATTCCCCCCTCCTGTATATACCCCCCTCCTCCTGTATATACCCCTCCTCCTGTATATACCCCCCTCCTCCTGTATATACCCCCCCTCCTGTATATACCCCCCTCCTGTATATATCCCCCCTCCTGTATATACCCCCCTCCTCATGTATATACCCCCCTCCTGTATATACCCCCCTCCTCCTGTATATACCCCCCTCCTGTATATACTCCCCCTCCTGTATATATCCCCCCTCCTGTATATACCCCCCTCATCCTGTATATACCCCCCTCCTCATGTATATACCCCCCTCCTGTATATATCCCCCCTCCTGTATATACCCCCCCCATCCTGTATATACCCCCCTCCTCATGTATATACCCCCCTCCTGTATATACTCCCCCTCCTGTATATATCCCCCCTCCTGTATATACCCCCCCATCCTGTATATACCCCCCTCCTCATGTATATACCCCCCTCCTGTATATACCCCCCCCCCTCTCCTGTATGGACACCTACATGTGTAGAAGGAATGAGTGAACAGACTTGGATTTCAGCTGTCTGTATCCAGGGGCATTCATCTGTCTCTGGACGCTCAGATGTGGGGTTATCAGTGTACAGCCCCAGCCTGTTAGATCTCTGTACAGGCGGCTCTATGAAAACCCCTGTGACCCCGGAATGCAGAAATACGGCGAATGGTCCTCTGAGTGAATGAGCCCTAATACTCTATATGCAGTAAAAACGGAGGGTCGGGGTCTAGTTGAGAATAACAGGTTCAGTAGCTTCAGTAACACTTTAGAACGCAAACAACTACTTGCAAATATCCTCATGAGCAACATTCCCTTTGGAAGTCCTGAGTAGCTCTGATAACACAGATGAAAGGCTGGAGGGATCCAAGGAACGAGGATAATGCTCCACCCACTGGAGCTAGAGTACTAGTACTATAGTAGCAATTAGGTAGTTGGCTCCTCATGAACAGCTCCCCTCTCAGAAGTCCAGGGTAGCTCTGGTAACACAGATGAACAGCTGGAGAGACCCAAGGACAGAGAGACACCCCAGTGGAACTGCAGAACTTTGGTAGCAATCGCTGAGGTGCTCCCCACAGTGGTTTGATCTTTCAGAAAAGCTGCTTGCTATTAAATTGCTGCCCATCTGCCTACATCCCTGTTCTGATAATAGAGGGACTATCACCTGGCTGCAGATCACTTTCCCAGCTACCACTTCCTCACTTGCAAATATCCTCATGAATAGCGTCCCTCTTAGAAGTCCAGGGTAGCTCTGGTAACACAGATGAAATCCAAGAACAATGGGCTACCTCTGTGGAACTGCAGCATTTTGGTACCAATCAATGAGGTGCTCCCCACAGTAACTGAGTCTTCCAGAGAAACAGCTTGCTATTGAACTCCTCCCCTTCTGCCTAAATGCCTGTTCTGACAGTGGAGGGCCTATCACCTGGCTGAAAATCATTTTCCCAGCTACCACTTCCTCAATTGCAAATATCCGCATGAATAGCCTTCCTCTTAGAAGTCCAGGGTAGCTCCGGTAACACAGATGAATGGCTGGAGGGATCCAAGGATGAAGATCCACCCCAGTGGAACTGCAGCATTTTGGTAGCAACCAATAAGATGCTCCATGCGGTAACTGGGTCTTCCAAAAAAGCTGCTTGCTATTAAGCGCCTGCCCATCTGTATACATACCTGTTCTGACAGTGTGGAGGCCCTATCACCTGGCTGCAGATCACTTGCCCAGGTAACACTGAACATAGCCTCATGAATAGCGTCCCTCTCAGAAGCCCAGGGTAGCTCTAGTAACACAGATGAACGGCAAGAGGGATCCAAGGACCAGTGCGCTGGAGCTGCCTGAGCCATAGTAGCAATCAGAAAGCTGGGTCTGCTGGACAAGCCGAGGCTCCAGCCTGTCTGCCTACATGCCTGTTCTGATAATAGAGGGACTATCACCTGGCTGCAGATCACTTTCCCAGCTACAACTTCCTCACTTGGTAATATCCTCATGAATAGCGTCCCTCTGAGAAGTCCAGGGTAGCTCTGGTAACACAGATAAATAGCTGGGGGAATCAAAGAACAAAGGGCCACCCTAGTGGAACTGCAGCCTTTTGGCAGCAATCAATGAGGTGCTCCATGTGGTAATTGGGTCTTCCAGAGAAGCAGTTTGCTATTGAGCTCCTCCCCATCTGCCTGCATGGCTGTTCTGACAGTGGAGGACCTATTACCTGGCTGTAGATCACTTGCCCAGCTATCACTGCCACACTTGCAAATATCCTCATACACACTGTCCCTCTCAGAAGTCCAGGGTACATCTGGCAACACAGATGAATGGCTGGAGGGATCCAAGGACAAAGGGCCACCCCGGTGGAACTGCATCATTTTGGTAGCAACCAATGAGATGTTCCATGTGGTAATTGGGTCTTCCAGAGACTCTGCTTGCTTTTAAGCCCATCAGCCTGTGTGCCTGTTCTGACAATGGAGGACCTATAACCTGGCTGCAGATCACTTGCTCAGCTACCACTGCCTCACTAGGAAATATTCTCATGAACGGCGCCCCTCTTAGAAGTCCAGGGTATCTCTAGTAACACAGATGAATGGCTGGAGGGATCCAAGGACAAAGGGCCACCCTAGTGCTGCTGCAGCATTTTGGAAGCAACTGATGAGGTGCTCCACATGGTAACTGGGTCTTCCAGAGAAGCTGCTTGCTATTAAGCTCCTCCCCATCTGCCTACATGCCTGTTTGATGTTGGAGGACCTCTCACCTGGCTGCAGATCACTTGCCCAGCTACCACTGAACATATCCTCAGGAATGGCGTCCTTCTAAGAAGTCCAGGCTAGCTCTGGTGACACACATGAACGGCTGGAGGGATCCAAGGACCACCCCACTGGAGCTTGAGTGCTAGAGCCATAGCAATCAGATAACTGGGACTTCCAGACAAGGCACATGTTAGGAGGCTCCTGCTTGTCTGCCCGCATGCCAGTTCTGCCAGCAGAGGGCTGCAGATCTCTTGCCAAACTACTTCTGCCCCATAACTGTGACCCCTCTGAGCAGTCAATGGAGGGAAGCAGAGAAGTTTATCTTCCATGGACGTTTCAAAGAACCCCCTACCCAGAATCCCCCACTGGGAGCCTAATACTACAAATATACCCCTTATAATATCAGTGATAGGGGGGGGAGTGACTACCTCAGGGAATATGGAATATTTTCCAACCTGGAGTCACCCCAAAATTATCACAGTTTGTATTTGGTGAAGTTTCTACCAATTTGCCTTTATTTTTACTTTCTGAATTTTTCCCATTGACTTCCTTTTTCCCATCACTCGGAAATAAATCTCTGTACAGCGCTGCGGTATACGTCAGAGTATGTATAATAATAATAGTATGTGACTGGGGGGAGGGGACATTAGAGTGTAAGCTCCTCTGGTACAGAGACTGATGTGACTGTGGGGGAGGGGACATTAGAGTGTAAGCTCCTCTGGTACAAAGATTGATGTGACTGTGGAGGAGGGGACATTAGAGTGTAAGCTCCTCTGGTATAGAGACTGATGTGACTGTGAGGGAGGGGACATTAGAGTGTAAGCTCCTCTGGTACAGAGACTGATGTGACTGTGGGGGAGGGGACATTAGAGTGTAAGCTCCTCTGGTACAAAGATTGATGTGACTGTGGGGGAGGGGACATTAGAGTGTAAGCTCCTCTGGTACAGAGACTGATGTGACTGTGGGGGAGGGGACATTAGAGTGTAAGCTCCTCTGGTACAGAGACTGATGTGAGTGTGGGGGAGGGGACATTAGAGTGTAAGCTCCTCTGGTACAGAGACTGATGTGACTGTGGGGGAGGGGACATTAGAGTGTAAGCTCCTCTGGTACAGAGACTGATGTAACTGTGGGGGAGGGGACATTAGAGTGTAAGCTCCTCTGGTACAAAGGTTGATGTGACTGTGGAGGAGGGGACATTAGAGTGTAAGCTCCTCTGGTATAGAGACTGATGTGACTGTGAGGGAGGGGACATTAGAGTGTAAGCTCCTCTGGTACAGAGACTGATGTGACTGTGGGGGAGGGGACATTAGAGTGTAAGCTCCTCTGGTACAGAGACTGATGTGACTGTGGGGGAGGGGACATTAGAGTGTAAGCTCCTCTGGTACAGAGACTGATGTGACTGTGGGGGAGGGGACATTAGAGTGTAAGCTCCTCTGGTACAAAGATTGATGTGACTGTGGGGGAGGGGACATTAGAGTGTAAGCTCCTCTGGTACAGAGACTGATGTGACTGTGGGGGAGGGGACATTAGAGTGTAAGCTCCTCTGATACAGAGACTGATGTGACTGTGAGGGAGGGGACATTAGAGTGTAAGCTCCTCTGGTACAGAGACTGATGTGACTGTGGGGGAGGGGACATAAGAGTGTAAGCTCCTCTGGTACAGAGACTGACGTGACTGTGGGGGAGGGGACATTAGAGTGTAAGCTCCTCTGGTACAGAGACTGATGTGACTGTGGGGGAGGGGACATAAGAGTGTAAGCTCCTCTGGTACAGAGACTGACGTGACTGTGGGGGAGGGGACATTAGAGTGTAAGCTCCTCTGGTACAGAGACTGATGTGACTGTGGGGGAGGGGACATAAGAGTGTAAGCTCCTCTGGTACAGAGACTGACGTGACTGTGGGGGAGGGGACATTAGAGTGTAAGCTCCTCTGGTACTGGCTCAGTGATCTCTGTACAACGCTGCGGTATGTGTCAGAGCTATATAAATGTATGGTGAAATCCCACTGACATCCTATGGAGGATGTGTATTGGAAGGCAGTCATTGTAGAATTACCTGTACTGGTCTCTAGCACAGGTCTCGGCCGGGAATCCTCAGTACGGGGATCTCGGTGAATTTATTGAGCTCTCAGAGTCCTGCTGGATTTCCTCTCATTAATTGCAGTCACGGTGGAGGTCCCCATACACACACAGAGGAGACCATGATGAGATTACAACATTGTCTACACCCCCCCCCTCCCTCAGTGGTACAATGGGAACAGTCTGTAGATACCAGGAACTTTCTATTTGATGGTTTTACCTTCTAAACAGGGGCTGGTGGTGGCCCAAATACATGTCTATGATACCTCTGGCGGAATGCTGTGACCCAACAATCAAGGTATTATTGCCTGTAAAAGCATTACCAGCATTTGTGGAACTGTTCCCCCCCTTCTGGGGTGAAATTGGAATTTTCTGTCCCTATATTTTTTTTTAGAAACTATTTGTATGTTTGTACTGAGCTCCTGAAGAAGCACGAAGTCGGCGCAAAACATGTCGGGCTGACTGTACCTCAAACATTGGACATGCTACTACGGTGTTGGTTGCCCATCCTTGCTGTTATACAGGAATACCCTGGTTGGGGGGCTCTAAGTTATAATATTCTTGTCGGGCAAAATATATCCAACACTGGGGACGGCTGTCTATTTTGGAATTGATATCTTGTATTTATGTTTTCTTGCTATTGTGGAATGTTTTTAAAGGATCTGTAATAAAATGTATTTTTAGACAATTTTAGTCTGTTGTAAGGTCATGGTGGGCCACTGAAGTCCATTTTCATACCAATTGGTTTAGGATGAGGCACGGATTCATATATTAGTGTCCATAGTGATACTCTGTGGTGACACTTAAATATAACAACCTCAACAGTAGATAAAAAACCGTCCAGCAGTTTGCTGAGACCATCCCTGTTCTTGCTGATGCAAATCTGTCCTAACGCTGGCCAACCCCAAACTCCCAGATACAGCAGCTTAAAAAATTGCCCAGGTGCAGGAAAATTCCAATCAGGGGTAATAGGCCTAACCAATGTTTGCCCAACTTTAATTTTATCTTGGCCAGGTGCAAGACAATTCCAATCAGGGGTAATAGGCCTAACCAATGTATGCCCAACTTTAATTTTATCTTGGCCAGGTGCAAGACAATTCCAATCAGGGGTAAAAGGCCTAACCAGTGTATGCCCAACTTTTACAGCGCCTTGAAAAAGTATTCATACCCCCTAAAATTGTCCACATTTTGTCATGTTACAACCAAAAAACGTAAATATATTTTATTGGGATTTTATGTTATAGACCGACACAAAGTGGCACATAGATGTGAAGTGGAAGGAAAATGATAGATTATACAAATCTGTGAAAAGTGTGGGGGGGGGGGGGCATTTGTATTCACCCTCCTTTACTCTGATACCCCAAACTAAAATCTAGTGGAACCAATTGTCTTCAGAAGTCACCTAATTAGTAAATAGAGTCCACCTGTGTATAATGTAATCTCAGTATAAATACAGCTGTTTTGTGAAGACCTCAGAGGTTTGTTAGAGAACCTTAGTGAACAAACAGCATCATGAAGGCCAGACAGGTCAGGGATAAAGTTGTGGAGAAGGCAAAGCAAGGTTAGGTTATAAAAAAACATCTCCCAAGCTTTGAATATCTCACGAAGTGCTGTTCAATCCATCATGGGAAAATGGAAAGAGTATGGCACAACTGCAACCCTACCAAGACATGGCCGTCCACCTAAACTGACTGGCCCGGGCCCCTACCAAGACATGGCCGTCCACCTAAACTGACCGGCCGGGCAAGGAGAGCATTCATCAGAGAAGCAGCTGAGAGCCCCAAGGGAACTCTGGAGGAGCTGCAGAGATCCACAGCTCAGGTGGAAGAATCTGTCCACAGGACAACTATTAGTCGTGCGCTCCACAAATCTGCCCTTTATGGAAGAGTGAGAAGAAGAAAGCCATTGGTGGAAGAAAGCCATAAGAAGTCCTGTTTGCAGTTTGGGAGAAGCCATGTGTGGGACCCAGCAAACATGTGGGGGAGGAGCTCTGCTCAGATGAGACCAAAATTGAAAGTTTTGGCCTAAAAGCAAAACGCTATGTGTGGCAGAAAACTAACACTGCACATCCCCCTGACACACCATCCCCACTGTGAAACATGGTGGTGGCAGCATCATGGTGTGGGGATGATTTTCTTCAGCAGGGACAGGGAAGCTGGTCAGAGTTGATGGGAAGATGGATGGAGACAAATACAGGACAATCTTAGAAGAAAAGACTTGAGACTGGGGGGGAGGTTCACCTTCCAGCAGGACAACGACCCGAAACATCCAGCCAGAGCTACAATGGAATGGTTTCATGTGTTAGAATGGCCCAGTCACAGTCCAGACCTAAATCACATTGAGAATCTGTGGTAAGACTTGAAAATTGCTGTTCACAGATGCTCTCCATCCAATCTGACAGAGATGAGATATTCTGCAGAGAAGAATGGGCAAAAATGTCCTCTCTAGATGTGCAAAGCTGGTAGAGACATCCCCAAAAAGACTTGCAGCTGTAATTGCAGGTAAAGGCGTTCTACAAAGTATTGACTTCGGGGGGTGAATACAAATGCAGCCACACTTTTCACAGATTTATTTGTATCATTTATCATTTTCCCTCCACTTCACATCTATGTGCCACTTTGTGTCGGTCTTTTACATAAAATCCCAATAAAATACATTTAAGTTTTTGGTTGTAACATGAGAAAATGTGGAACATTTCAAGGGGTGTGAATATTTTTTTAAGGCACTGTATTTTATCTTGGCAAGCTGAAGAACAATTCCAATCAGAAAAAATAGGCCTAACCAGTCTATGCCTAACTTTCATTTTATTTATTTATTTATATGGAGGGGTGGGTTTGGGGGTGCTGAATGTGGGGGAGGGAATTTAGGTGAGTGTTATATTTATTTATTTATTTTCAAATTATGCAGCCGAGTTGGTAAAATCAAACAGTCTTTATTTCCTAAAAAGTAAAATAAAACAGCTTGACCTAAAAAAAAATAAAAAATACACCAAGCAGTCCATGCTTCTGGTGCATAAAAGAAGACTTTGGCTCACCGCCAGCACAGGCTTGTCTCACCGCAGGGTTATTAAAGTCCCCACCTGCTTCAGGGGTCCCGGAAATGTTGCAAAAGCTCAGCAGTGTCCGAAGACAGTTGACAGCAACACAGAACTGTGTCCTGATCAGCACCCACACTTCATGGACACTTCCTCTCCTTCTCAGCCCTCTCCTGCAAATGGGTTATTCCTTTCAGGACTGAAGTACTCATAATCAGGGTTGAAGGCCCTGTCCCACCCAAAAATCTCTCTGACCCAAATGAAGACTTAACAATCCTGAGAGAATTGCAAGTCAGTTTTTCCCCTATTCTGGATCACTTCATAACACCCCACCCTTCACGGGTGAGTATCCCTATGTACTCCCAGACTGTCTCTTGTCACACCCCTTAAAGGGACCTAACCCAAACAGCGGTGATATATTCCAGTTTTCCAGGACTCGTACTTGGAATCCTGTTTATAAATAACCCCCCCTGAAACAAAAGCAGCAAAAGGGGGTAATTGCTTAGGAGCTAACAATCAAATTTGTTGCTTAGGCAGAGAGCAGCAGTATTAAGAACCTTATTGACCAAATGATATTATAGTTAAATGAAGAATTGTGGCCACCTGGCTAGATAGAGAGGCCCACACCACTGCAATTCATATATGTGGGGAGGTGCAGCATGGTGCGGTGGCAGTAAACACACAGGGTCTGATTGCAGAGAACAGAACTTGTACTATTGCAGAATCCAGTAATTCACAATACCGGCGGGAAGGCACCCAACCTGGAACAGTCACGGCATGTAATGTGTAGCAGATCAGGTCTGATGTGCGTCTGTCTTGAGGTGCGGACTGCGGCCTGGCCAGGCTGAGCCCAAATGGGGAAGTCTCCAGAAGGATGATGTGTCCCTACTCTTTTCCTTCTTGTCTGGAACCTCTCTCTGCCACTAATCACTGTCCCTGTCAAACAGGTGACCTGTCCCTATACTACCCTCATACATAATGCACACCAAGCCTGGGAGCCAGGGCCTTAAATAGGCTCTGCCTGAGCCAAGATAGCTGCTACAGTCACATGGAGTGGAAGCATCCAATCGGATAGCTTTCCCAGTGACCCTGGAAACCATAGAGGAACCATGTACCTCTTGACTTCCTCTCCCCCTGCTATGTCACTGCAGTTGAGCACCACCTGCAGTGGAGAAAGTAGACTGCACCTGCCTACTTTTATATTCAACACAGTGTGCTAACTGACCCTAATCTCCATCTACCGAAGCTTTCTAATACTCCGCCATGGTGACTTTTTTGCCCACCTCCCTTTAATAGTTAGGGAGCAGGCTTATCTTAAAGCCCCCATACATATAGTTAGATATTAGGGTTGAAAAGAGACACAAGTCCATCCTGTTCAACCAATAAAAAAATAAATAAAGATAAAACCTCCTTATACACAACCTTATACCCACAGGTGATTCAGAAGTAGGAAGAAATATATGGTTGGCCCTTCTACAGTTGGCAATAGGCGCCTTCATTTCAACAGATTCCTGCTGAATCTTTCAAAATTTGAGCCATCAGCTCGAAACCTGAGCCAGGTGGAGAATTATTAGCCTAGCAGTGACTGCGTCCAATCTGATGCAGCCATTGGACGAGTATTCAGATGGCCACAGATGTTGGTGGCTTCCAAAAACACTAGCCGACAGTGGAGATCTACTCATACGCACTCTTTAGCATGCATGAGGGAATGATTTGATTCCAGCCATGTATGACTTGCATTAACCTGTTGGCCATAGTTCAAAGACTAAGCTAAGGGTTCAACAAAAAAAGTTCCTAGGACCCCAAATGTGGAATTAAATAGACAGAGAACCAACCAGCATGTAGAGGGAGCACTGGTGTTCACCATACGGACTCATTACTAAAACCAGCCCACATTACAGCTTGGGCTTACAAATTTGAATGGGGGATACTTTAAATCTGTATAAGGCAAGGAGGAAAGTATGGAGCACCAGTGTCCATATTGTCAAAGCTCGATGTTCTACAGTACACTTTTATTGAGGAATTGCTTTCATTGGGTCCATGTAGAGGCCGAATTATACTGCATGTGTCCCGTGGTGGTGGGGGTGTTCCTCTGGTTTCCAACATCATTACCAATTTGTTATTGTTGATAGGGGGGTTTATGGCAATAAACAGTGCTTTAGTTGTTGGAAGGATGATGTAACGAGACCAATATTCATACAGCTAATGCTCAAACTCTTGAAGCTAATGCTCATAATCGTGGGCACTTGCCAACACACAGATGGATGTTGACCAGTAACTGACATGCACTGACATGTTGGTGCATCCGTATGCGCCATTGCATACTGCACGCATGCCCCTGTACATCCAATCCCAGGAATGGCACCAAGTGGCTTATTTAAAGGAGGTCTTGATGTGTGCTAATCACTGGATGTTCTTCAGCTACCCTTGACTTGTGTTTCTGCATTCCTGCTCTTGTCTGATCTCCCATTGCTGACCATGCCTGCTCCTGACCTCGTTTTGTGGATTCTGGACTCTGATCTCAGCTTCCCCCTGACCATGATCTGCTGTCTTCCTGGTATCAACCTTGGCCTGCTGCTTGACTACGCTTACTCCCGCTCCATGTGTATGACTCTGAGTTGGCTACTGACTGCATCCTTTCTGTCCATCTGTCCGGACCCCGGCTTGCCATCTAAACACGTCTTTAATCTCACCTCTGATTGTGTGTCCTGTATAAAGCTTCCAAGGACCAGTTCCGGGTCAATTTTGGTCCTCCTCTGGTGTGCCTGCACTGCTGTTGACTATAATCCAGAGACTACCACTACCTCCTACCTGATTACCAGCATCTATGCTTCTTTGTACCCTGTGCTCCTGTTCCCACACTCAGGACTCGGACCAGAGCTGCAAGGAGAAGCCCTCCCTGTTGCTGTTGCCTCCAACCAAGGTAGGTTACAGATGATAAAAAAGGGCGCACCGACCTAGCGCATTATCCTCAATATAAGGCTTTATTAAATAACATAAAAATGGCTACTCACAGACGTAGATATAAGTAAGGCGTATCAAGCTGGATTGCTCGAGAGTCCGTGTTTAGTCCATATAATTGTCCATGATGAGATGACTGACGCGTTTCGAGGCCTAGCCTCTTCCTCAGAGGCCTCGAAACGCGTCAGTCATCTCATCATGGACAATTATATGGACTAAACACGGACTCTCGAGCAATCCAGCTTGATACGCCTTACTTATATCTACGTCTGTGAGTAGCCATTTTTATGTTATTTAATAAAGCCTTATATTGAGGATAATGCGCTAGGTCGGTGCGCCCTTTTTTGTTCTTTTTTGCTTTTAGTACCGGTGGACTACCCCAGTCCGTTAAGGGCAGCAAGACTTGAGCCATCTGAGAAGCCAGTTGTCAATCCCGCGAAGTGTGTGGTCGAGGGGTCTGGATACCAAGCGCAGGAGAAGGGTGGTTACACCTTATTGTTTTTTGGAGGTGACAGATGATGACAGATGTACCCTGTGCTCCTGTTCCCACACTCAGGGGGACTCGGACCAGAGCTGCAAGGGGAAGCCCTCTTGTTGCCTCCAACCAAGGTAGGTGACAGATGATGACAGATGTGCCCTGTGCCCCTGTTCCCACACTCAGGGGGACTCAGACCAGAGCCGCAAAGGGAAGCCCTCCCTCTCATTGCTGTTGCCTCCAACCAAGGTATGTAACAGATGATGACACAGTTTGAATCACATACAGTACTGTATATTTGAAATTGAACATATTTAGTAAATCTTTATTAGTAGAGTTGGGTGAACAGTTGGGGCCGAGCAAAAGTTTGGCCCGACCATCGCCTGTTCGCCAGTTCAGAAAAAACCCGAATACGCAGGGCGCTTGGTGGGATGTTCACCCTACACTGTGCATTCTAAGCCCTGATTGGGCAAAGCTTTGCCCAATCAGGGAACAGTGAATAACTGGTTGTTAAGAGCGGGGCCAGGAAGTCAGCTGCCGTGTCCTTAACAACGGATGAGTCACCCTTCCCCCGCTGACAGCTGAATGAAAAAATAAAAACATTGGCAGCAATTGAAAACAGTGAAAAAAAAACACGCCATTGGGGTCCCCTCCAATCCATACCAGGGCCTTATCTGGGGGGGGGGGTCCTTTGGGACAAGGGCCTCTTCCCCACAACCCTGGCTGGTGGTTGTGGGGGGGGTCAGTGGGCAGGGGGCTTATCGGAATCTGAAAGGCCCCTTTAACCACTTTCCAGAAAATCAGGTCCCTGTACGTCATTTTGAAGTGGTTATACTGGGGTGATGCCTGCAGCTAGAGCCACCCCAGTACCATTTTTAGAGAAGACGGTCGGCTTTCATGTGATAACAACCGATGGAGCTAATTAGACGCCCAGCCGTTATCACAAGCAGCGGGAGAGGATGGCCCCCTCCCGCCACCTTCTTCCACTCCGCCTCGTTCTCCCTCCCCACCAGGAGACCCTAGCAACCAGCCGGCACCTCTGCTGGCTGGCCGAAGACCCTAACAAAGCTGGAATCCACTTTGATCGGGCCTACGATGTTGAAACCCAGAAGCAATGTCTCAACGTCACTTCCGGTTTACTCAGCAGCCAACCGCGCCTTTTAAAAAAAATCCAAAGTATTCAAAAACGCAGATTTGAATACTTTGAAGTGCAGTGGAGGGGTTTGGGGTCTTTTAGACCCCTGATCCCTCCATGAAGAGTACCTGTCACTGCGTATTACTGTCACATTCTTTCTCACAGTAATAACAGTGATCAGAATTTTTTTTTTAAAGGGACAGTGTAAAAAAATAAAAACTAAAAATAAAATAAATAAGAAAAAAATTATATATATATATTTTTTAAAGCCCCACATCCCCGCGTGCCCGTGCACCAAAGAAAACTCATACGTAAGTCGTACCCTCAAATGTAAACAGTGTTCAAGTCACACATGTGAGGTATCCCCACGATCGTCAGAGTGAGAGCAATACGTTTAGAAAAACATCTCTTCTGTAACTCTAATCTGGTAACTGTTAAAAAATTTTAAAGCGTTGCCTATGGAAATTTTTAAGTACCGTAGTTTGTCGCCATTCCACGAGTGTGCGCAATTTTAAACCATAACGTGTTGGGTATCCATTTACTTGGGGTAACATCATCATTCACAATATACAAAAAAATTGGGCTACTGTTTACTGTTTAGTTTTTGTTAAATTCAGTGAAGTGTATTTTTTCCCCAAAAATTGTGTTTGAAAGACCAATGCGCAAATACCGCGTGACATAAAATATTGCAACGATCTCCATTTTATTCTCCAGAGTCGTTGCTAAAAAATATATATATAATGTTTGGGGTTGTAAGTAATTTTCGACACTTTTTTTGGTGAATGAGTAAGGGTACTATGTACTAGTGTTCGACCGATATCGGTTTTTCATTGCCGATACCGATACCAATATTTTGGCCAATGCATATCTGTATAGTCCGATATTGGCTGATATTTTTGGACATTTAAAAAAAAATGTTTTCTTTTTTTTTAAGTACCTCTCCTCTGCACTTAAAAGCATTCAAAATGCCAAGTTTGGCTGTGTGGAATGCTGTCATTTTTTTTTTTAATCTGGCGCCAGTACCCAGAAGTGAGGTCATGACATCACTTCTGGGTTTTTGCATGGAGACCCGATCAGAGCCGAATGCGGCTTTGATCGGGTCTTCGGCGGCCGTGCAGGCTGTTTGCCCGGCTCTCCCAGTGGGACGGGAGACCCGGGCGAGCCGCGGAAGGCGGCGGGAGGGGGGGGGGCGTCCCCTCCCGCTCCTTGAAATGACAGCTGAATGGTTTCTCAGCCGCATCGGTTGTCATTACAAGACTGCCGACCGTTGGCTATGGACGCCGGTACCAGGGTGATTCCTCTAGCTGCAGGCATCACTCCGGTACAAGCACTTTTCCGAATTATCGGCAATATCGGTAACCTCCGGGGGCCAATCCCAATATATCGGGGAAAGTGCATATCGGCCCTCGTTATATCCGCTTTGCCGATAATCGGTCGATCCCCACTATGTACCCCATGCTCATTCATATTGGGGGCTGGAATCTGGGGGCCCCCTGGTTTCCAGATTATGACAAGCCCCCTGCCCAAAGATCTCCACAACCACAGCCCTGGGTTTTCGGCAAAAGGCCCTTGCCCCCATCAACATGGAGACATAGTGCTTTGGGGTAGGTGGGGCAGAGCACTCTTTTCCTTTCTGGACCTGCAGAGCTGTAAGCTTGGATAAGGTCCTAGTATGGATTTTGGGGGAGGGGGTTAATTTTGGCATGGGGTCCCCCTTAAAATCCATACCTGACCTAAAGAGCCTTGTATGGATTTTTATTTTTTTTCCATTTTTTTCCTTTCTATATGTAAGTTTTGCTGCAGCAGGTTCTATACACGGTACAGATGTGCCACTTTTCAGGCAAGGGCCCCCCCCCCCCCCCAGGCACTATAGTTAAAGGAATTTTTCATTTTATTTGTTTTACTTAAAGCATCATTATAATCACTTCTGGTTTAAAAAAATGTTTGCATTGATACATGTCCGCCAGAGCAGTACCCAGGCCCCCAAACCCTTTTTATGGCCAGTAACTTGCATATAAGCTTTTAAAATGGGGACTTTTAATTTTTCATGTTCAGGTTCCATAGACTGTAATAGAGTTTGCGGCTTAGGCACAAATTTTTCCCTGTTACAGAGTTCTGGTGCGAACCGAACAGAGGGCTGTTCGGCCCATCTCTATTTATTATATGGAATTGTTCATCGAAAAATTGGTCCATTTATTCATCTTAAATGAAAAATAAGGATTTAGCCAAACAGATCGAGCTGTTTTCTTCTCTCCCTAACATCTGGGAGCCAGTATGAAAATTTCCTCACCTTTTCTTTATCTAACATTTGAGGCCTCCTGTTCACACTAGAGAATGTAGACCTGAACAAGCATTTATGAAAAGTGACTTGTATTCTTGATCTTCCATGTTTTGAGAAGGCATTGTCTGATCTCTTTCACCCCTACGCCATATATAAAGGGATTGGCAAAGGCTGGCAGCATGATATAGATGGCATTGAAGAGGTTCTTGACGTCGTAGGAAATCTGTGTACGCATTCTGTACACGATGGATGTTATAAGTGAACAGACGTAGATAAGCATGGCCACAGCCAGATGGGTGACGCAGGTGTGTAAGGCCTTGTGACGAGCTTTCCCAGCAATTATCTTCATGGTCGTGTATAAAATATAAGAATAGGACACCAAAAGGAGACCAAAATCAAGTAGCGTACCAAAGATCTTAACCATGAGTCCCACCACATGAACTTTGGAGATATCATCACAGGCAAGACTCAGAAGCCCCATGTTCTCACAAACAAAGTTCTGAATGATGTTGGATCTACATAAACGGACTCTGGAAGTCACTACGACCGTTGGAACAATAAGGAACATGCTCTGCGCTATCCCAAGGATAACCAACAGGGCGAGGAAACGTTTGGTCATGATGTTGTTGTATCTCAGAGGTCTACAGATCGCTACAAATCTGTCCAGTGCCATCATCAGGATGACACCAGACTCAAAAGCGCCCAAGAAGTAAATGAAAAACATCTGAATTAGGCAGCCAACCAGAGAGATCTGGTTCATATCCAATGTTAAACCGAGAAGAAACTTTGGCAAAACGGATGTTGTGCAGGAAATATTAGCAGCGAAGAGGAGGGA
Organism: Pelophylax lessonae; assembly: GCF_965119305.1. Lineage (NCBI taxonomy): Eukaryota > Metazoa > Chordata > Amphibia > Anura > Ranidae > Pelophylax > Pelophylax lessonae. The sequence continues at coordinate 751,001,341 of NC_138769.1, read as the reverse complement.
CATGAAGAAGTACATGGGTGAGTGGAGCTTCGGTTCAATGAAAATCTGGTGAATGATTAGAATGTTTCCAGCCAGGATTGTTATATAAATAAAAAGAAATGGAATTAACAAAAATTTTCTATATCTTATTATTCCGGGAAAGCCGAAGAGGACAAATTCTGTATAGTAAACTCGGGTCTGGTTGTGGCTTAAACCTTCCATCTTGGAAACATTAATGGAAGACAAAATTCTGAGGGAAAGAGAACATACAGTTCAATAACAACATGTACAATAAACCCAATAAATCATTGGATTCTGTAGAAGATATCGATAAACATCTTCAACCAAAAGACCAACTATTGACCAAACCAGCTAAAAATTTGTAAAAAGGATTTGCTGCAAAGTTTTCACTCAGTTTCCATATGTTGTAATTAATTTATAAATGGAATATCCATTTTGATTCAAATTGGTGGCCTCCGATACTTGGCATTAGTTTTCTCTCCTCCCAGTGGGGAAGTTTGGTCATTTGGTGGCCTCTAATACTCAATCAATGGTTTGCTCTACTCCCAGTGGGGTGGTTTGGTTACATAGTTACATAATTAGTGAGGTTGAAAAAAGACATCAGTCCATCCAGTTTAACCTATGATGTGTGTGTGTCTACTGTTAACCACACATTGTATACCCCTGTATGTTGTACATTGTATACTCCTGTATGTTGTACATTGTATACTCCTGTGTGTTGTACATTGTATACCCCTGTATGTTGTACATTGTATACCCCTGTGTGTTGTGCATTGTATACTCCTGTATGTTGTACATTGTATACCCCTGTATGTTGTACATTGTATACCCCTGTATGTTGTACATTGTATACCCTGTATGTTGTGGTCTTTAAGGTGCCCATCTAATAGTTTTTTGAAACTATCAATGCTCCCTACTGATACAACTGTTTGCGGAAGACAATTCCACATCCTTACTGCTCTTACAGTGAAGAACCCCTTACGTATTTTAAGGTTAAACCGCCTTCCCTCTAGTTTTAGTGAGTGGCCACGTGTCTTATTGTATTCCCTTTCTCTGAATAGTTTGTTCCTTATGCTAGGGTCGCCAGTACAGTATTTGTACATTGATATCATATCCCCCCTCAATCGTCTCTTCTCCAGAGAGAATAGGTTCAGTGCTTGTAGTCTTTCCTCATAGCTGATGTCCTCCATTCCCCTAATTATTTTTGTTGCCCTTCTCTGGACTCTCTCCAGTTCCAGCACATCCTTCCTGAGGACCGGTGCCCAGAACTGGACAGCATACTCCAGATGTGGCCGGACCAGAGTCTTGTAGAGTGGGAGAATAATCTCTTTATTTCTGGAGTGAATCCCCTTTTATATACATCCCAGTATTCTGTTGGCTTTGCTTGCGGCGGCTTGGCATTGCATGCCACTGCCAAGCTTGTTGTCTACCAGTACCCCCAGGTCCCTTTCCATCCTAGACTCACCCAGAGGTTCCCCCCCTAGTGAGTAGCTTGCTTTCTGGTTTCTGGCACCCAGGTGCATTACTTTACATTTTTCAACATTAAACCTCATCTGCCATGTAGTTTCCCACCCCATAATGTTGTTCAGGTCCGCTTGTAAGGTTTCCACATCCTGCCCAGAAGATATTGGCATGCTTAGTTTAGTATCATCTGCAAATACTGAAATTTTACTCGATATCCCCTCCTCTAGATCATTTATGAATAAATTAAACAGAATTGGCCCCAGGACAGAACCCTGGGGGACCCCGCTTTCCACACCCGCCCAATCTGAGTACTCCCCATTAATCACCACCCTTTGCAACCTCCCCTGCAGCCAGTTCTCTATCCAGGTACTCACCTTATGGTCCATACCTACCTTCCTTAGTTTGTACAGTAAGCGTTTGTGGGGAACGGTGTCAAAGGCCTTTGCAAAGTCCAGATACACCACATCCACAGGCTTTCCTTTATCCAGATACACCACATCCACAGACCTTCCTTTATCCAGATACACCACATCCACAGGCTTACCTTTATCTAGGTGGCAGCTCACTTCATCGTAGAAGGTTAATAGATTGGTTTGGCAAGAACGATTTTTCATGAATCCATGCTGATTACTACTTATAATACCGTTTTCATTACTAAAGTCTTGTATGGGGTCCCTTAACATCCCCTCCAAAATCTTGCAGACTACAGATGTTAGGCTGACCGGCCTATGGTTACCCGGGATATATCTCGTCCCTTTTTAAATATTGGTAACACATTGGCTTTTTTCCAATCAGCTGGCACCATACCCGTCTGTAAACTATCCTTAAAGATCAAGAATAATGGTCTGGCAATCACCTGGCTGAGCTCTTTAAGAACCCTCGGGTGCAAGCCATCCGGTCCCAGTGATTTATTTATGTTAAGTTTCTCTAGTTTAGTTCTAAGTCTATCTTCTGTTAGCCATGGGGGTACTTCCTGAGGTGTGTTGTTTAGTTTGGCCTTACAAGCTGGGTTAGTGTAGCCCCCCAATTTGGGGCTATCCATTGGGGTGCTCCAGCCCAGGATCAGCCTCCTTGCCTTGTCCCCTTCTACCCCTCCTAACTGTCACCCCTCTACTCTGCTCTGATGTCTTCACCTCCAATACTCCGCCCACCTCTGTGCAGGCCCCTGCCTGCGCCTGACGGGTACGATCCCAGCTCTCCTTCATGTACAGACATTCGGTTCAGTGTTGCCAGCTGCCTCCCTAGATTCAGGACCTGATCTTCCAGGGAAGCAACGTGCTTACATTTTGGGCATTTGTATTCGCCCTCGATCGCATGATTGAGGATCTCATACATATCACAAGATGTACACCGAGTCGCATCTCCACACCCGCCGGGGCATTGTACCTACTAATCTAATCTAATGGGGATTTAGTAATTAAAGTCTGTCCTGTGTGGCTGTTTGCTGGCTTCCTAACTCTACCTTCTCACCCTCTGGTACCCCGCTACACTTACTTGACACTTAGTCACACAACACTCACAATCACACAGCCCGGTCAGTAGCACAACACTCACAGTCGCACAACGCTCACAGTCGCACAACGCCCACAGTCGCACAACACTCTAAGATGCACAACACTCTCAGACGCACTACACTCTCAGACGCACAGCCCGGTCAGACGCATAACACTCTCAGTCTCACAACACTCTCAGTCGCACAACACTCTCAGACGCACAACACTCTCAGTCGCACAACGGTCAGACGCACAGCCCGGTCAGACGCACAACACTCAGTCGCACAACACTCTCAGTCGCACAACACTCTCAGATGCACAGCCCGGTCAGACACACAGCCCGGTCAGGCGCACAACACTCTCAGTCGCACAACACTCTGTCGCACAACAATTGGTCAATTAGTGGCCTCCAATACTAGGTCAATAGTTTGCTCTCATCCCATTTAAGAGTTTTGGTCAATTAGGGGCCTCCAATACTCAGTCAATGGTTTGCTTTCCTCCCAGTTGGGAGGTTTGGTGAATTGGTGGCCTCCAAAACTCGGTTGATCATGGAAGGCCGCCCTAATTCCTTACAAATAAAAAGATCCTTTCTTCATGTATTGAGTAGTCATCCTTAGTAATAGTAATGGGCCAAATACCCCCCCTGTTCAGTTTGTACCAGAACATCTTGAACAGGGAAGTTCTAGTGAATATGCGAACTCTATTAAAGTCTATGGGATGCCAAAATTTTAAAAAGAAAACAGCGTAGGGCCCCCCCCCCCCAAAAAAATCCATACTGGACACTTATTCGAGCATGCAGCCTGACAGGCCAGAATGGGGGGGAGCGCCCCCCCCCATTCTGAACCATACCAGGCCGCTTGCCCTCAACATGGGGAGGGTGCTTTGGGTGCCCCTGTCTGATGTCACGTCCCCATGTTGAGAGCAAGCGGCATGGTTTGGTTCAAGAGGGGGGGCACTCACTCGTTGGTCTCCCCCTATCCTAGCCTGCCAGGCTGCATGCTCGGATAAGGGTCTGGTATGGATCCTGGGGGGGACCCCACGCCGTTTTTTGTTTTTTTTCATTTTTTTACATTTTGGTGTGGAGTTCCCCTTAAAATCTGTACCAGACCTGAATGGCCTGGTATAGATTTTGGGGGGACCCCATGCCGATTTTTTTTTTAATTCTGTCATAGGGTTTCACTTAACCACCTAAATACAGGGCACTTTCACCCCCTTCCTGCCTAGATCAATTTTAATCTTTCAGCGCTCATTGGTAGCTATGGGAAATATTGGTCAGCTTGGCATGACACTGCTCCCCATCTTTAACATTGGCATCTATGGGAAATATTGAACACCTTGGCATGGCACTGCTCACAAACTTTAATTGACAGGGACACAAAACTTGGGGAGCACCGAGAGGGGACCCAGGACTACAACATATCTATATATTATAAAAGTGGGGTATAACCTGAACACCACATTGACTGCACTAAACTAACTGAACTCACTATCCACTTACTACCTACCTATCCTCTATTATCACACACTATACATGGCTGCTGTGAAAGCAGCCTTAAATAGTGTGGGGTGTGGACTTAGCCCCTGAGCAATGATTGGCTAAAGGCACCCTGCCTTTGGCCAATCATGGCTCTGACAAGACATTGTGCTGTGATTGGCCAAAGCATAAAGGTCAGGTGCATGCTTTGGCCAATCACAAGCACTTAATGCAATTCAATCATGCAGTGCATTATGGGGGCCTCATCGGCGGGTGAACGAGCCCCCCGGGTGTTTGTGTTTGTCCGGCAAACACACGTAACACCTGATGTTCGAGTCAAACGACTCGAACATCCAGCCCAACCCTACTTAGTAAATAACCTAATTATCAGCAAACAGGAGAAAGATGGAAGTGCGCACCTAAAGATGCTCAATTTCAAATGTGACGGAAAGGCTTCAGCTCCATCCACTCTTGAACCACACCATTCTAACCTGTTTTACCTATCATGGGCTTTACCATTAAACCCATGATGGGTGAAATGTGTTAGAGGGGCGTAACTTGGCAGGGGATAGAGCTGAAGCCTTCCTGTCACATTTGAAATCGAATAGGTGTGCGCTTCCATCTTTCCCCTGTTTACTGATAATTGGGCAAGATGAGCCCAGTGGGAGCTGCACCCGACAGGGATCGAATCACTGGGACATTTAGTCAGTGGAGCCTAGAGCAGCACTTTATGTTTGGTTGGGTTGGGTCCCATACATACACCTAATTATATCTCATATACACATGATGTAAAAGAAAACGTGATTCCGTACCCACTGCAGGTACTTTTGCTGTGGACACAGGTCTGAATGGACACCCTGACCGGTCTGTGATTACACAGCCCCATACACAACAAACTGCGGTGCTCTGTGTGTTCTGACAACTTTCCTTCCTACCAACATTCACAGTTTCAGCAATTTGAGCTCCAGTAGCTCTTCTATTGGATCGGACTTCCCTCCCCACCTCCATCAGTAAGCCTTCCCTCCTCACCTCCATCAATGAGCCTTCCCTCTTCACTCCTCACCTCCATCAATGAGCCTTCCCTCCCCACCTCCATCAATGAGCCTTCCCTCCTCACCTCCATCAATGAGCCTTCCCTCTTCACTCCTCACCTCCATCAATGAGCCTTCCCTCCCCACCTCCATCAATGAGCCCCCTCCCCGCACCTCCATCAATAAGCCTTCCCTTCCCACCTCCATCAATGAGTCTTCCCTCCTCACCTCCATCAATGAGCCTCCCCCCTCCACCATCATTGATTAGTCTTACCCTCACCTCTATCACTGAGCATCCCCCCTCCACCATCAATGAGCCTCGCCCCACCTCCATCAATGAGCCTTGCCTCCCCAAATTCATCAATGAGCTTTTCCTCCCCACCTCCATCAATGAGCCTTCCCTCCCCATCTTAATCTATGAGCCTTCCCTCCCCATCTTCATCAATGAGCCCCCCCCACCTCCATCAAGGAGCCCCCCCCCACCTCCATCAATAAGCCTTCCCCCCACCTCCATCAATGAGCCTTACCTCCACACCTCCACCGCTGCCCCTTTCCCTATTGCTGGTTAGCCATACTTCCTTGGACCACTTTTGGTCAGTCCTGAACATTGCAGACCAGGATCATCCCACAAGAGCTGCAGTTTTGGAGTTGTTCTGACCCAGGCGTCTAGACATTACAGTTTTGTCCTTGTCAAAGTCCCTCAAATCCTTATACTTGCCCAATATTTTCTGCTTTCAATACATCAACTTCAGGGACAACATGGTCACTTGCTGTATAATATATTCCTCCCAAGTAGGTGCCTTTGTAAGCAGATAATTGACTGTCAGTGGTCAAAATGTTATGGCTGGTCGGTGTAAATTTACTCAGCACATTTTCTTTTATTTACCTTCAATGAAAAAAGAAGAAGAGTTTCTATAGAGTCAAAGTTACTATGGAGAAAGAGTTACAATGGAGGAAGAGTTACTATAGAGGAAGAGCTTCTATAGAGGAAGAGTTATTATAGAGGGAGAGTTACTATAGAGAAAGAGTGTCTATAGAGTCAGAGTCATTATAGAGGAAGAGTCCCTATAGAGTCAGAGTTACTATAGAGGAAGAGTTACTATGGAGGAAGAGTTACAATGGAGGAAGAGTTACAATGGAGGAAGATTTACTATAGAGGAAGAGCTTCTATAGAGGAAGAGTTATTATAGAGGGAGAGTTACTATAGAGGAAGAGTTTCTATAGAGTCAGAGTCACTATAGAGGAAGAGTCCCTATAGAGTCAGAGTTACTATGGAGCAAGAGTCACTATAGAGTCAAAGTCACTATAGAGGAAGAGTTACTATGGAGGAAGAGTTACAATGGAGGAAGAGTCACTATAGAGGAAGAGTTACTATAGAGGAAGAGTTACTATAGAGTCAAAGTTACTATAGAGGAAGAGACACTATAGAGGACTCTATAGTTACTATGGAGGAAGGGTTACTATGGAGGAAGGGTTACTATGGAGGAAGCGTTACTATGGAGGAAGAGTTACTATGGAGGAAGAGACACTATAGAGGACTCTATAGTTACTATGGAGGAAGAGTTACTATGGAGGAAGGGTTACTATGGAGGAAGAGTTACTATGGAGGAAGAGTTACTATGGAGGAAGAGTCACAATAGAGGAAGAGTCACTATAGAGGAAGAGTCACTATAGAGGAAGAGTTACTATAGAAAAAGAGTCCCTATAGAGGAAGAGTCACTATAGAGGAAGAGTTACTATAGAGGAAGAGTTTCTATAGAGGAAGAGTCACTATAGAGGAAGAGTTACTATAGAGGAAGAGTTACTAAAGAGGAAGAGTACCTATAGAGGAAGAGTCACTATAGAGGAAGAGTTACTATAGAGGAAGAGTTACTATGGAGGAAGAGTCACTATAGATGAATAGTTACTATAGAGGAAGAGTCACTATAGAGGAAGAGTTACTATAGAGGAAGAGTTACTATAGAGAAGAGTTACTATAGAGGAGAAGTTACTATTGAGGAAGAGTTACTATAGAGGAAGATACACTATAGAGGATGAATCATTATAGAGGACTCTATAGTTACTATGGAGGAAGAGTTACTATAGAGAAAGAGACACTATAGAGGAAGAGTCACTATAGAGTTGTGAAATTTGAACAACCTATGTAAGTTAATAAAACAGTTATGCCTAATTTTGGGTTACTAAATGTGCAATTAAAGGAAGAGTTGTATTATCCCCATCCTTGCTTTGACTTTATATTTTCAGCCTACAATACAGACTGCTAAGCTCTGGCCATTTGGTTCCCTGCACCACTCTGGATGGAAGGTTTGGTGAACTGGTGGCCTCCAATACTTGGTCAATGGTTTGCTCTCCTCCCAGTAGGAAGAGTTGGTGAATTAGTGGGCTCCAATACTCAGTCAATGGTTTGCTCTCCATCTCAGTGGAAAGTTTGGTGAATTGGTGGCCTCCAATACTTGATTTATGGTCCGCTCTCCTCCCAGTGGGAAGGTTTTGGTGAATTGGTGGCCTCCAAAAATTGGTAGATGGTTTGCTCTCCTCCCTTTGAGAAGATTTGGTGAATTTGTAGCCTTCAATACTTGGTAGATAGTTTGCTCTCCTCCCATGAAGGAGCTTTGGTGAATTGGTGGCCGCCAATACTTGGTCAATGGTTCAGCTCAATTGCAACTTTTTCCTTCATGGTTCCTGGCGAAGTGGGATCAGTGACCCACAAAATATTTTGAAATGGCCCAGACCCCACCCTGTGACCAAAAGTCTTGATTAAATAAAGAGATATTAATAATCCGCGGAAGGGTGACCAGAGCACCGTGTGAAGGATTCTACTATATACTGTATATTGGTGTTGTACATTTGGTATATGTAAAGAATAAATGTTGTGCTGTGGTAGCCTTATGAGGCATTCTAAAGGGAAAAAAAACAACTGATTTTTTTATTCAATTAATTTTTATTCTAATCGATAAATAAATGCAAAAAAGTTTTTTTTTTTTTTTTGAATGCTAGAACAAGGTGAATGTCTTCTATATCAAATACCCAATACTAGAAAACAATGCACAGGGTCTAATAATGGTGGTGTAGTGCCATTACCTTATCAGGCTTTAGTTTTCATTGTTTAGGGAAGAATTATGATATCTTATCGGGGTCGGTGTTGGGCTGTGGTAATTGTAGAAGTCAGGGATTGCAGGACCTACCTTTCGCTGGCACAGACCTCAGCCAGAAATCTTCAGTACAGGGATCTCGGTGAATTTATTGCACTCTCAGAGTCCTAATGGATTTCCACTAATTGCAGTGACTGTGAAGATCCCTGTACACACAGAGTCCATGATGACCAACATTTCCCTTTGTACACAGCTCACTCTCATCGTAATACACACGTTCACTACAGTCAACAAACAAGAACTCCAGCCAGAATTTATATATTTTTTTTATGTTTTAGTTTGGGCAGGTTGTGGAAGGGTCAGACATTTTGCTGGATATGTATTGCTGTCTAAGTCAATGGTGGAGTTATTCCCCTTATCTTCTGTCCTGGTGACACTCTCTAACCTAATGCTAGGGCCTACTCTTTTCTCTCAGCCATCCACCGCTAGGGTTCCAGAATTGACCTGGCCTTCTGCAGCACCTCACTGCTATCTGCTGTGAGAATTGACACTTACCAGTGGGCCTCTGAGATCCATCTCCATGTGACAGACCTAGCCTGTACAGGAGCTTTTGGAGAGGACTGGGAGCCACCCTCTTAGCCACTGACTATGTGCCCTGGCATTTATGGGAATACTACTCTTTGGAAGGTGTATGCCTGGGGGATACGTGGAGTGGTCTTTTTTCTGATTCAAGTTCATGTCTCCCCAAAACACACAAATTCTGGGAACTGGAGGTTCCAGATCCACATTTGGGGCCTCTATGCCTCAAACCAGCAATAACTGTAGATGTTACTGTAATCCACTCAAACCACTGGGGTCCCCTGCCATAATGTGTTTATTGTAAGTAGGTCTCCTGCTATAGTCTGTTGCCTACTAGTCTGAGGAGAAGGGAGATCCGTTTGTATTGTTAATTATGTTAATTAACTCGCCTATTGTCTGTTAGCAAACTACTGTGGGAATGCGTTTACACTTGTAATAATGTATATTGTACTTTGTGAGCTCAATGCCAGAAAGTCTGACCTGGAATGAGTTCTCTGTGTGTTCAGGTGGCTAGTTGTTTAATCAACTTAATGTTTCTAGTATATATTGGCTAATTTGACTAATTCTTAAGGATCCTCTATGATGGGATTAGCTATGAGTCAGCTCTACCTCGTTATCTAAACCATTGTGTGATGTTTTGTGTAAAAAATTGGATCATTGTTCATGTGGTGACTGACCTACTTCTCAAGTGTATAAAAAGCCTGTATTCTTGTTCAATGAACAGTTCCAGTTTTGCAGCTGAGCTGTTTCTGTCTAGTTCTCGGTTGCAATATGCGGCTATAATATCTGATATCTATGTTCAGACTGGAGGAAGCGGTGTATTGACAGAAGCACTCAAGCGGTATGTATATGTAGTCTACCTGCTGGAGCACACGCTTTGTGGAATCATGGACAGGGCACTTGAGGCAGAACAGCAGTAAAGGAAGAGGAGGACTTCCTTTCCTCACAAGGCCCCCTTTATACAGATTTCATGCCAGCATGGACACAAAACACACAGGAGGTGGAGGATTGTGGCAGCATGGATGTAGAGGATAGGCTACAACAGTCTTCAAGGGATGGTTTTTATTCCCCAGAAACCCCAGGAGTTGTACGTGGTACGGGAGAGGTTGCTCCTAACAATGTCATCCTTAGTGACCCAGAGGACTCAGAAGCTCATGACTCCTCCAACTTACGTTGCATGGGCTCCCTAGTTCTGCAAAGCCTGAGAAAGGACCCGAGGATTCGTGCTATCAAGGCGAGGGATAATTACTGGTTGGCAACCCTTCTTGATCCACGTTACAAGGGTAAAGTTGCAGAGCTCATCCTGTCTTTGCAGAGGGAGCAGAGGATGAAACATCTTGAGGAGGCCTTGAAAAAAAAATTGTGCAATACCTCTCCAGACACTGGGAGGTCAACATTCTCCGGACGTGTTTTTAAGGCATCGTTCAGCCAAAGGAGGAGCGGTGGAGAAGGCGGCCGGCTGACCGATGCCTTTAAACAGTTCTTTTGTCCTCAGCAGCACCCAGGGCTGTTAGGTTTAAGCAACCATCGGCATCGTCTTCATCATATGGTGCATGATTATCTAGGGGCAAGAGCAGACTTTAAGACCTTTCCAAGTGAGCATCCACTGGGTTACTGGGTCCTGAGGATGGACCACTGGCCAGAACTTGCTCAATATGCAATCGAGCTACTGGCCTGTCCTGATTCCAGCGTTCAGTGCTGCTGAAGGCTTTGTGATGGGCAAAATAGTGCATTTGTCCACAGACTCTGTTGACCAGCTGACTTTTATGAAAATGAATCAGTCCTGGATCAACAAGAGCTATCAAGCCCCTGATGCTGATGTAACTGATTGAATCTGCTAGGGGTCTGCCATCCCTTGAAGACTGCATATGCTGCCTATCCTATTCCTCAATCTTGATTCTGCTAGCCTCCAACAATGTTTTTAGTTTAGGTCACTACCAACCCCCAAGGCCTAATTTTTCTGCACTTGTATGACAGGTTCATACAATTTAAATTTCGTATGTATTTTTAAACAACAGGCCCTGTCCCTGTGCCCTATGCCCAGCAAGAGTAACTGTGAGGGGTTACAATGTTCAGGCACTACCAACACTAAAGGCCCAATTTTTTTGCACCTGTATGATGAGTACATGCAATTTCAAATTTGTATGGAATTCTTACAAGCAGGTCATGTTCCTGCACCCAGCAAGAGTAACTGTGAGGGGTTACAGTGTCCAGGCACCACCAACAACCAAGGCCCAATTTCAGTTTCAGTTCCAGCCGATACTAACCTTCCAGGTCCCCATCAATCCAGCAGGTATGTTTAGCCGCCACCCAACCTTGGCCAGTTCAGATGACAGCACAGCACCCCCACTAGATAAGAACACATACAACACTTGATCTTTGCCAATTTCAACCAAGGCCCAATTTTCCCGTATGACAAGTACATGCGATTTGAAATTTGTATATATATTTGTATATGACATTTTTTCCACTAGAAATGTCAGTATTGCTGCAGCAGGCTACATACATCGTAGAGATGCACTACTTTACAGGCACATTCAGCGGACCCCCCCTCCCAGGCACAATATTTTAAGTAAGTTTTCATTTTTATAGTTTCACTTTAAGCCTCATTAAAATCAGTAAATCACTGCTTCTTTAAAAACGATTGTTTTTAAAAAAACTTTTTTTTCATTGCTACATGTTCCCCAGGTCAGGACCCAAACCCCCATGCACGTTTTTTGGGCAATAATTTGCATTTAAGCCTTCAAAATGAGGACTTTTGATTTTTGATGTTCGAGTCGCATAAACTTCAATGGGGTTTGATTGTTCGAACAAACTTTTGCTCTGTTCGCGGTGTTCTGGTGCGAACTGAACCGGGGGGGGGGGGGGGGTGTTGTTCGGCTCATAACTACCGATAGATACTCAATGGCCTAAAATATACTCAATTGCCCTATATATATATATATATATATAGAGAGAGAGATCAATATATGGTATATGGTCTACGGTATATACTGCAAATCTCTCTCCCTGCCTAACACACTGCTAGCAATGTCCCTAATTAGACTGCACTGCCTGACAAATGGCAAATCACTTTCCTCTCCCTGCCTCAACCACTTCCTATCTCACCCGCACAGTCACACTACACGCGGCTGCTGTGCGAGCAGCCTTTATATAGTGTGGGGCGTGTACTTAGCCCCTGAACCATGATTGGCTAAAGGCAGCCTGCCTTTGTCCAATCATGGCAGAGATGATTTGATTGGCCAAAGCATGGAGGTCAGGGTGCATGCTTTGGCCAATCACATAATGCACTGCAAGGGTGCGCGCACGTGCAGTATATTATGGATGCGGGCGCTCAAATTTCCCGTGAATAAGCCCATTTGTTCGTCATTCGATGAACGAGCGAACAGCCAATGTTCGAGTCGAACTTATGCTCGACTCAAACTCGAAGCTCATCCCTAGATGTCACCAAAGGGCAGAAGAGGAACACAATGATTTTCAGAGCATTTAGGTAATCGCGCATGCTCTGAAACAAGTTGTGTTCCTCTTCCGCCCTTTGGTGACGTCACATGCCCTCACCGCTCTGGTTCAAGCTGGTTCCATACGAAGCCGTCCCAGAAGACGCAGAGTTCCGGCACCCTCCTCGTCTCCCACTACCATTTGAGCCTTGTTACCCTGAATACACTGCACCAAGTTTACCATCGGGCTTTGTCGTATTTGATGAGCCTTTCTTTTATCCATGTGAGTGTGTAATTGTCTAGTTCATTGTCCATTAAATACTACTGCACTTAGAGGCGCTCTTCTTGTTTCTCATCAGGGAGGATGAGAGTCTCTGGATCTCTTTAGTTTGTGCTTTTGCCAGATCTGATTAGGAGGACTGATCAGCAGAAGGCGTTTAGATGAACTTTGGTGTCTGCTAGAATTTGGAGAAGATGGAGCCTGGGAAATTATGCCCAGCTGAATTAGTAGACGTTCATCGTCCTGGAAGGTCACAAATCCATAAGATTTATTCTTGAATTGGAACGGAAATGACCACCAGTATTTCACAGCTTTTTGAGATAGAGCTGTCAGTAGTGGTTGAAGTGATCTTTGCTTTTGAATGGTTGTAGGGGAAAGGTCCACAAAAATATGAACAGGGTGGCCCTGAATTGATAACTGGTCAGATTCCCGGGAGAGGCTCATCACATCCTCTTTGACGGCATAATAATGTGGCTTGACTATGTCTCTAGGGAGACCACCTCAACGCGGGGGCTGTAAGGCTCTATGAGCTATGTCAAGTTCAAGTCTGTGACCTGGAATAGCTGGAATGAGGGCCTCGATGAAGGATTTAACAGCCCTGTGAACATCAGTAATGGATTCGGGGAGGCCTCTGATGCGGAAATTGCAGTGTCTGCTCCTATTTTCTAAGTCATCAATTTTGGATAGTGCTGTATCAAGTTGGTCTTGTAAATTCTGTATGTGGGCAGTATTTTTATTAACGGAATGATCAACGGTTTGCTCTATGGGCTTAATACGGGAGCCTAGGTTCACTAAATCAGCCTTGATTGTAGCGGTAATCTGAGCAGCAGTTTGGGCAGGTCCAGTAGGTAGCATTTCAGAAAATTTGGCTAGTAATAGTGCCATATCAGGCGAGTGGCCAGGGAGTGAGGGGGAAGTCTGGTGAAGTGCAGTTAGGCCTGCAGTGCTTTCCCCAGCCGTGGTTCTTAGCAGTTTCTCCAGGGTCCTATCAATGAGGGATACAGTGGAGGCTGGGGAGGAGGCTGAGTGAGGAAGTCTACTCACAGGGGTGCCTGGTGCCCCGCAAAAGTCCTAAGAGGCCGCAAGGGGGTCAGCGATGGAGTCTGCCTCTTCATTCTCTTCTTGTGGCAGAGCCATGGCCGCCATCTTGGGATCCTCAGGGGTCTTCTCACTGAAAGTTAGATGGTGAGCAGCTTCTCTCCTGTTCGGGAAACCGGACATATGAGAGAAGCCCCGTGGTGTTACATAGTTTGTGAGGTTGAAAAAAGACATCAGTCCATCCAGTTCAACCTATGATGTGTGTGTGTGTTTGCTGTTACCGTACATTGTATACCCCTGTATATTCTACATTGTATACCCCCTGTATGTTGTACATTGTATACCCCTGTATGTTGTACATTGTATACCCCTGTATGTTGTACATTGTATACCCCCTGTATGTTGTACATTGTATACCCCTGTATGTTGTACATTGTATACCCCTGTATGTTGTACATTGTATACCCCCTGTATGTTGTACATTGTATACCCCTGTAAGTTGTACATTGTATACCCCTGTATGTTGTACATTGTATACCCCTGTATGTTGTACATTGTATACCCCCTGTATGTTGTACATTGTATACCCCTGTATGTTGTACATTGTATACCCCTGTATGTTGTACATTGTATACCCCTGTGTGTTGTACATCGTATACCCCTGTATGTTGTGGTCTTTAAGGTGCCCATCTAGTAGTTTTTTGAAACTATCAATGCTCCCTGCTGATACGTCTGCTTGCGGAATAGAATTCCACATCCTTACCGCTCTTACAGTGAAGAACCCCCTGCGTATTTTAAGGTTAAACCACCTTTCCTCTAGTTTTAGTGAGTGGCCACGTGTCTTATTGTATTCCCTTTCTCTGAATAGTTTGTTCCTTATGCTCGGGTCACCAGTACAGTATTTGTACATTGATATCATATCCCCCCCTCAATCGTCTCTTCTCCAGAGAGAATAGGTTCAGTGCTTGTAGTCTTTCCTCATAGCTGATGTCCTCCATTCCCCTAATTATTTTTGTTGCCCTTCTCTGGACTCTCTCCAGTTCCAGCACATCCTTCCTGAGGACCGGTGCCCAGAACTGGACAGCATACTCCAGATGTGGCCGGACCAGAGTCTTGTAGAGTGGGAGAATGCTCAGGGGCAAGGGCCGCTATCCGTAGCTGGCTAGGAGGTGCTTAGATCGCTGGAGTGGGTTGAAGCTCCTGTTTCAAGCAGCCGTCATGGGAGCCGCTTGGACAGGCGCCTCCCCTTTTGTTATCTTCTATACCCCCATCCCAATCCCATCTTCTACACACCATTTCTGAGACTCGGAAAATGGAGTACTTGACTGCCTTGGTTGGCGATGCCGTGGCCCAATTCAACAAGATATGGGATCCATGGGACCAATCTGAGTATGGTACCCCTCCCGTGTCTTGTTGGGTATGGGTCTGGGGTGACACTCCCTTAGGATGGACCCTCTTCTTCCTATGACCCCAATGCACTGCAAATTACCCCTGGTGTATGCCTATAGTATATGCTTATGCAGTATATAGTCTATCCCTTTATTTCATGTATACATTCCCCCCTCCCTTTATTTCATATTTATACACCCCCCCCCCCTTTTTGATTTGTTGGAATATCTCATTATGGTACTTTTCTCGTATTGTATGTTTATGATCCACTTATTACATATAAACCAGATTCCTGTTTTGTTTTATTGATTTTCCTCCATTGTATTCATTTTTTCTTTTTCCGCAAACTTTGTATTTCTTGAATACCTTGAATAAAAAATACAATTTAAAAAAAAAATAAATAAATTTGAAAAAAGGGGGCAGACCTGAAAAAAGGGGTCAGACCGGATAAAAGGGGGCAGACCTAATAAAAGTGGTCAGACCTGATAAAAGTGATCAGACCTGATAAAAGGGGGCAGACCTAATAAAAGGGGGCAGACCTGATAAAAGGGGGCAGACCTGATAAAAGGGGGCAGACCTGATGGACCAGTTGGTTATTTCTGACATCGATCGTCTATATTTCTCCTGATTTGGCAATAAAATGGTCATTTAAGACCCACAGATAAAATACAGAAATTGTTCTGGTAGATACGGGGTGGATATGAGCTGGAAATGGTTTAATACTTTAAAGATTTTCTCATTTTTTGAGGGTCTTGGCTATGTTTGATTAGTTGTGAATATTTGCTTTATCTTTTTTTTTTTTTTTTTCTTTGTACAGTTTATCTGGCTTTGAAATAATTGATCGTCTCTTGCAGGACATAACGGTCTAATTATCATTACAGACTGTCATCATTGCTCTGCCTCCCTCCCCCGAGGATCGTCCTCTGTGACTCTCACAATTATCCTAACAAGCTGGACCTCCCTTTCCAGCCTCAGTCAGTGTAATGAAGGCTGCGGGGAGGCCGCTGTTTCCTCTGGACAGTGCTCTGTCCCTGCTCAGCGCTCTGCCAAGTCATCATTAATTGCCTGCAATATTCAGGAACTCCTCGGGGGCCGGTCCATAGGGATGCCGTGCTTAGTAAACAGTCAATGGCCAGGAGGCCTCTTAGACTTCGGACATAATTAGGTCTCACAGAACTTTTAGATGATTATCACAGACTTTCCGCAGAGACCAAGAAAACGACATCACCGAATACAGAAATACTTTTATTTTATATCTCGTTAACTCATGGCTGACAGTCTGCAGATTTTATTTACCAAACCTCACACAGAATTTTTATTTTTTAATATAACATTATATGCAAAATGCCAAATCATTTCAAAGTATATTACACTTTTAATAAAAAAAAGTATTATAAATACAAATATATAAAAAGATTTAAACAATTATTATTTATAAGATTTTATTCTTAATCTTTTACAATTGTATTTTTTATCAGATTTATTAATTGTTTATATATATATATAACAATTAATTAATAAATCTATATATAATAAATCTATCTATCTATCTATCTATCTATCTATCTATCTATCTATCTATCTATCTATCTATCTATCTATCTATCTATCTATCTATCTATCTATCTATCTATCTATCTATCTATCTATCTATATATTCACACACACACACACACACACGCACTGTATATATATATCTATATATGTCTATAGATAGATAGATAGATAGATAGATAGATAGATAGATAGATAGATAGATAGATAGATAGATAGATAGATAGATAGATAGATAGATAGATATAGATATAACAAATAATATAATTTACATTTAAATAATAATACTTATCTTATAATAATAATAATAATAATTATATTATTGTATATCAATTTTATTATCTTATTTAATAATAAATTGTAATATATATATATATATATATATATATATATATATATATATATATATATATATATATATTACAAATAATATAATTTACATTTAAATAATACATTTAAATAATAATAATCAGTATTATCTGATCATTTTTCTGCATATTATTATTATATTATTATTATTATTATACAGGACTTATGTAGCACCAACAGTTTGCACAGCGCTTTAAAAAATATTGTATCTTTTCTTTATTGTATAGATTACATTTTTTTTTTTTTTTTTCATATAGGAAACCTATCAAAAGTGACGGCAGTAAAAAGACCAAGTAGTCCATTGAGTTGATATTCAATCAAATACACAAAAATAAAGATACAATTTATCCTGCGTTCTTTAGTCTTTTTATGACACAATTTTGTAGTTTTCATTCTGGCTGTGAAAAAAAAAGTATATTAGACTTATACTAAAAAAGTATTATAAATACAAATATATAAAAAGATTTAAACAATTATTATTAATAATATTGAATTATTAATAATATTTTATTTTTAATCTTCTATCTTTTATCTATTATCATTTAATAATTGTAATATAATATGAATTTTAATAATAAGTATTATCTTATAATAATTTTTTTGTATAGCTAAATGCCATCACCCTACTACAGGAAAATATTGTATCTTTTCTTTATTGTATGTATTTGCTTTTTCTAATATATATATATATGAAACATAGCAAAAGTGACGGCAGTAAAAAGACCACGTAGATATTCTATCAAATACACAAAAATAAAGATACAATTTTATCTTGCTATCTTGCGTTTTTTAGACTTTTTACAACACAATTTTGGAGTTTTAGTTCTGCCTGTGGAAAAAAATGTCTAATAGCAATAAAATGTTTTATATAACATTATATGCTAAGTGTCAAATAATTTCAAAGTTTATTTTGCTTAATAAAAAAATATTATTAATAAAATGTATTTAAAAATATTATTAATTATATTTAAATATGAATACTGTTTCATTATTTTTTATTATTTGTTCATGTATTTTATTTTATTATTTTATGTATTTATTATTAATATTTAATATGCATACATAATATATACCTAAATATAATAATAATAATAATAATAATAATAATAATAATAATTAAAACATATTTTAATAATTTCAATAATAATAATCATCATCATAAATCATCATACATTATTAACTTATAATAATATATATGCATAGGTGAATTCCATTATCCTACTACCAAAAAGTATTTTCTTTATTGTGTGTATTTTATTCTTAATTTTTTAAAAAAAATATTCTATCAAATACATCAAATCATTTCAAAGTTTATTATGCTTAAAAAAATGTCATTATTTAAATTCAAATATTAACATTATTTCATTATTTTTTATTATTTTTTTTCATGTATTTTTTTTTATGTATGTATTATTAGTATTTAATACGCATACACAATATATACTGTAAAAAAATATAATAATAATAATAATAATTTTAAATGATTTTAATAATTTAAATAATAATAATATTCATCATCATCATACATTATTAACTTATAATAATTTTTATGCATAGGTGAATGCCATTGTCTTACTACAGAAAAATATTGAGTCTTTTCTTTCTATTGTGTGTATTATATTTTCAATTTTTTTTTTTAAATATTCTATCAAATGCACAAAAATAAAGATACAAATTTATGTTGCGCTCATTTTTTTATGTCACAATTTTGTAGTTTTTGTTCTGGCTGTTGGAAAAAAAAGTCAGATAACAACAAAATGCACCAAAATAAAAAAATAAATAAAATAAAAAAGGAAACAACAGTAAAAGCAAGGATTTTTTATTTTTATTTTTTTAAGGCCCAACTCTAGAGTCTCCTCTAAAAGAGACGGATCTCTTGTTACAAGATTCTATCAGGGACTGCAAGAGACTGTCAGGAATTGCAC
Source organism: Pelophylax lessonae (assembly GCF_965119305.1). Classification (NCBI taxonomy): domain Eukaryota; kingdom Metazoa; phylum Chordata; class Amphibia; order Anura; family Ranidae; genus Pelophylax; species Pelophylax lessonae. The sequence goes on along the minus strand of NC_138769.1, from coordinate 750,982,216 downwards.
CCTCACCCCCTGATTTAATGATACGATTGGCGTGCAATGGGCGGGGTTGTGACACGGTTGTACACTGATCAGAGGTTTTAATCCGGTGTGAGGAGGCAGCACTGTGCCCGGTGATCTCTAACTCCTCCCATGTTGTTCAGGTAGATTTCTGCCTCTTTAAGGTTGCCTCCCCCCAGTATATGGTATACAAAGTCATTATTTTTTTGCCAGTTTCAGTCATTCCCCAGCAGGGGGCAGCGCTGCCTCAGGTGCCCAATGTAAAGCAGTCATAGCATGGCATGTATGGAACTACATGGACCTTAAAGTGACCCTGTCATCAATAATAAAAAAAAGAAGCTTTCTGGTAAAAGCCCAGAGCGATCATGTATGGTGGGATTTTCTTTCCATAAATATATTTTTTTTTCTTTACTTAGAACACGCCTCTGGACCCTCTAATATCACCAACAGGGGTCCGTACCCACAGGGAGAGAGGCAATCAAAGAGATGCAGGACTGTACCTGAGGCTGCATGGAAATGGAGGTGTCAAAGAGGCCTCCAGGACACACTGGAGTCATAGGGTGACACAGGATGCTGTGAAGTCAGGGGAATTCACGGTGGTCCCAGAATCCATGGAGGCACAGGAGCACTAGTGTCACTGGAGTCACAGCAGGCTGGGGTCACTGGAAACACTGTGGTTACTGAAGACACTGGAGTCACTTGAGATGCTGGAGACATGGGATGCTCATAACTAGGAACAGTTGGGGCCACTGGTAACACTGGGTCATTGGAGTGCACAGGGAGCACTGGGGTCACTGGAAACACTGGGGCCACTGGCGACCACTAGGTCACTGGAGACCCTGGAACCACAGGAAACTTCTATATAAACTCTGGGGGTCACTGGAGTGCACAGGGAGTGCTGGGGGTCACTGGAATCCCTAGAAACGTAAGGGTCACTGGAGTCATGACTGAAGACACTGTGGTCACTGGAGTCATGATTGAGGACACTGAGCTCACTGGAGACACTGTGGTCACTGGAGTCATGATTGAGGACACTGAGCTCCCTGGAGACACTGTGGTCACTGGAGTCCTGACTGAAGACACTGCGGTCACTGGAGACACTGTGGTCACTCGAGTCCTGACTGAAGACACTGAGGTCATTGGAGACACTGTGGTCACTAGAGTCATGACTGAAGACACTGAGGTCACTGTGGCCACTGGAGTCATGACTGAAGACACTGGAGGTCACTGGAGTCACAGAAGGTTGGGGTCACTACAAATGCTGAGGTCACTGGAGAAATTAGAGGCCAGTGGAGCTACAGAAGGTGGGGGTCACTAGAAACATGGAGGACACTGGGGTCAATGGAGATACTGGAGCCATAGGAGACCAGAATAACTGGAGGCACTGGGGGTCACTGTAGTATACAGGGAGTGACGGGGTTACTGAAGACAATGGAGCCACATGAACATCAATACAAGTGCATAAAACATCTGTCACAGCGTCCCATCACATCTGTACCAGTACACAAAACACCTACCACAGTGTCCCATCAACATCAGTAGCAGTGCACAAAACATCTGTCACAGTGTCCCATGAATATCTGTACCAGTGCACAAAACATCTGTCACAGTGTTCCATGAACATTGCACATGCCATGCAACATAAGCACATCATAGGTTGAACTGGATGGACTGATGTCTTTTTTCAACCTCACTAACTATGTAACTATGTCCCACGAACAGTGCACAAAATATCTGTCACAGTGTACCTTGAACATCTGTACTAATGCACAAAACATCTGTCTCAGTGTCCCATGAACATCTGTACCACTATACACAAAACATCTGTCACAGTGTCCTTTGAACATCTGCTGTACCAGTAAACAAAACATCTGTCACAGTGTCACATTAACATCTGTACCACTACACAAAACATCTGTAACAGTGTCCCATGAACATCTGCATCAGTGCACAAAACATCTGTCACAGCATCCCATAAACATCTGTACCACTACACAAAACATCTGTCACAGTGTCCCATGAATATCAGTATCAGTGCACAAAACATCTGTCACAGTGTCCCATGAACATCTGTACCAGTACACAAAACATCTGTCACAGTGTCCCATGAACATCTGTCACAATGTCCCATGAATATCTGTACCAGTACACAAAAAATCTGTCACAGTGGCCCATGAACATCTGTACCAGTACACAAAACATCTGTCACAGTGTCCCATGAACATCTGTCACATTGTCCCATGAATATCTGTACCAGTACACAAAACATCTGTCACAGTGTCCCATGAACATCTGTACCAGTACACAAAACATCTGTCACAGTGTCCCATGAACATCTGTACCAGTACACAAAACATCTGTCACAGTGTCCCATGAACATCTGTCACATTGTCCCATGAATATCTGTACCAGTACACAAAAAATCTGTCACAGTGTCCCATGAACATCTGCATCAGTGAACAAAACATCTGTCACAGTGTCCCATCACCTCTGTACCAGTACACAAAACATCTGTCACAGTGTCCCATGAACATCTGTATCAGTGCACAAAACATCTGTCACCGCGTCCAATGAACATCTGTATCAGTGCACAAAACATCTGTCACAGTGTCCCATGAACATCTGTATCAGTGCACAAAACATCTGTCACCGCATCCCATGAACATCTGTATCGGTGCACAAAATATCGGTCACAGTGTCCCATTAACATCTGTACCAGTACACAAAAAATCTGTCACAGCGTCCCATAAACATCTGTACCACTACACAAAACATCTGTCACCGTGTCCCATGAACATCTGTATCAGTGCACAAAACACCTGTCACAGTGTCCCATGAACATCTGTATCAGTGCACAAAACATCTGTCACAGCGTCCCATGAACATCTGTACCACTACACAAAAAATCTGTCACAGTGTCCCGTCAACATCAGTACCGGTGTACAAAACATCTGCAATAGTGTTACATTGCAACATCAACATCTGTCAGTGTCCGGTGGTGGATGATCATCTGTCACAGTGGGCAAGGGGAAAAAAACATCTGTCAGTGTACCAGTGTCCCACCAATAAATAAATAAAAAATGTAAAGCACCCCCATCACCCCGTGCTCGCGTGCAAAGGGAAACGCATGCATTGGTCCCATACGCATACGTAAGCGGCGATCGCACCACACATGTGAGGTATCGCCCCAAATGTCAGAGCGAGCGAAAAAATTTGAGCACCAGACCTCCTATAACTGTAAACTAGTTACCAATAAAGGCGGATCACCTAAGGAGATTTTTAAATACCCAAGTTTGCCGCCATTTTCACAAGCCTGCATAATTTTAAAGCGTGACATGTTTGGTATTTATTTACCCAGCGCAACACCAAATTGTATATATTACCAAAAATTGGGGTATTATATTGTCCCTGTGTGCATTGATATTCATTAAAATGTATCCATGTGTTAGTGTGTAAAATTGTTTTAGAAAAACTTAATACCGTGTGACATAAATAATTGCAAAACCCGCCATTTTTTTCTCTGGGGCAGTGGGGGCAAACCTTGGCACCCCAGATGTTTTGGAACTACATTTCCCATGATGCTCATGCACTATGCAGTGTAGTTGAGTATCATGGGAAATGTAGTTCCAAAAACATCTGGGGTGCCAAGGTTCGCCATCACTGCTCTCGGGTCTCTGCTACAAAAAATATATAATGTTTGGGGTTCTAAGTGTAGCACCCTATAGTGTGCCTGATTAGGCATTGTGTATAGGTTTTTGTTAGTGTAGGTACATTTGGCTTGGCTGGCATCCAAGTCTGTGTTGTTTTATCTGGGTCAGGGTGAGTGACTCAGGGAGGGCTGGAATGACTCACAGGCAGCATCTCTGATACCTCCCCCTACTTCTAGAAATTTGGAGAAGATTCTAGAAGAATGGGAGTGGAGGTAAGGAAAAGCTGTCTGGAGTATTCAAGAGGGCTCTGACCAATTCTCAAAAGATATGTTGGCAGGGGACAGGCCCTCTCAAATAATCAGGGTTAGCTTAGCAGGGACAGGGGAGTTCGGGTGGAAGCTGGAGATGGAGTGCGAGGGGGCTGTTGGAGACCCTTGAGGGTAATCCCCTAGTCTGGGGAAGGGGGGGGAGCCTCGGGTCTGGGAGCTCAGGTGCAGAAGGGACCATCTTCAAGACACACTGAGGAATCCTGTCCAGTGACATGGGAGAAAGTGTGAGGACAGCAGGAGCCAGTGAGCACGTCCGGGAGATCTCCAGGAAGAAGACAGATGGGTAGCTGGTGAGTGAAAAAGTCAGGAGGACTGAGAGGAGGCCTGAGAGGACTGGGTGGAAGCAGTCTAAGATTAATGCAGAGTCAGTCTAGGAGAACTGTAGAGAAGTTTTATCTGGGTCAGGGTGAGTGACTCAGGGAGGGCTGGAATGACTCACAGGCAGCATCTCTGATACCTCCCCCTACTTCTAGAAATTTGGAGAAGATTCTAGAAGAATGGGAGTGGAGGTGAGGAGGAGCTGCCTGGAGTTTTCATGAGGGCCCTGACCAATCTCCAACAGATGTGTTGGCAGGGGACAGGCCCTCTCAAATACTCAGGGTCAGACCAGCAGGGGCAGGGGAGTTCGGGTGAAAACTGGGGACGGAGTGCTAGGAGGCCATTGGAGACCCTTGAGGGTAACCCCCTAGTCTGGCCTCCGGTCTGGGAACTCGGGTGCAAAAGGGACAATCTTCAAGACACACTGAGGAATCCTGTCCAGTGATATGGGAGAAGGTGTGAGGACAGCAGGAGCCAGTGAGCTTGTCCGGGAGATCTCCAGGGAGAAGACAGCCGGGTGGCTGGTGAGTGAGACAGTCAGGAGGACTGAGAGGACTGGGTGGAGAAGTCTGAGATTAATTCAGAGTCAGTCTAGGAGGACTGTGGAGAAGTTAGTCAGGATCGCTAGAGAAAGGAGCAACTGTTGCCAGGGAACTGTCTGCTCCACCGTTACCTACTGGAGCCCAGTGTGCATGCCACCAAGACCGGATGGGACGTCACTGGTTATCCAGTCTGGGCACTTTTTAATGTAAGCGCATTTTATACAGAGATACTTTTAGGAACTCGTTTTAATAAACGTATTGGACGATCATCCTGTCATTTATATTTTTGGTGTGTGGTGATAACCAATTGATGGAAGAATACTATCATTGGAGAAGTGTTTGGATATTGCTGAAGAAAACCTGATCACTACATCTGATCATATTGGTGTAATAAAAGGCTATACTGGTCCTTGAGACCTCAGGGCTCTGGTGAGTGGATCAGTATTGTTGTCCCATGTGGTGGAGTTCCTGTTTGTTGGACAGTGGAGCAATATATATTTTTTCAAGATCTTTCATACACAGTATGGTGGATGGGTCTTGACTGATCGAATACCACACAGGACTTTATTTTATAACTGCATATTTTTGGGATATACAGTACTTGCTATCTACACTACATTGCCTAAAGTATTGAGACGCCGGCCTTTACACGCACATGAATTAGGGAGATACAGTATCTGACAAAAGTAAGTACACCCCTCACATTTTTGTAAATATTTTATCATATCTTTTCATGTGACAACACTGAAGAAATAAGACTTTGCTACAATGTAAAGTAGTGAGTGTACAGCTTGTATAACAGTGTAAATTTACTGTCCCCTCAAAATAACTCAACACACAGCCATTAATGTCTAAACTGCTGGCAACAAAAGTCAGTACACCCCTAAGTGACAATGTCCAAATTGGGCCCAATTAGCCATTTTCCCTCCCCGGTGTCATGTGACTCGTTAGTGTTACAAGGTCTCAGGTGTGAATGGGGAGCAGTGGTGTTAAATTTGGTGTTATCGCTCTCACTCTCTCATACTGGTCACTGGAAGTTCAACATGGCACCTCATGGCAAAGAACTCTCTGAGGATCTGAAAAAAAGAATTGTTGCTCTACATAAAGATGGCCTAGGCTATAAGAAGATTGCCAAGACCCTGAAACTGAGCTGCAGCATGGTGGCCAAGACCATACAGCGGTTTAACAGGACAGATTCCACTCAGAACAGGCCTCACCATGGTCCATCAAAGAAGTTGAGTGCTGTGCTCAGCATCATATCCAGAGATTGTCTTTGGGAAATAGACGTATGAGTGCTGCCAGCATTGCTGCAGAGGGTGAAGGGGTGGGGGCGGGGTCAGCCTATCAGTGCTCAGACCATACGCCGCACACTGCATCCAATTGGTCTGCATGGCTGTCATCCCAGAAGGAAGCCTCTTCTAAAGATGATGCACAAGAAAGCCGGCAAACAGTTTGCTGAAGACAAGCAGACTAAGGACATGGATTACTGGAACCATCTCCTGTGCTCTGATGAGACCAAGATAAACTTATTTGGTGTCAGATGGTGTCAAGCGTGTGTGGCGGTAACCAAGGTGACGAGTACAAATACAAGTGTGTCTTTGTGGTGGTGGGAGTGTCATGGTCTTGGGCTGAATGAGTGCATCCGGCACTGTGGATCAACAGATCATTGAGGGAACCATGAATGCCAACATGTACTGTGACATACGGAAGCAGAGCATGATCCCCTCCCTTCAGAGACTGGGCCGCAGGGCAGTATTCCAACATAACGACCCCAAACACCTCCAAGATGACCACTGCCTTGCTAAAGGAGCTGAGGGTAAAGGTGGCCAAGCATGTCTCCAGACCTAAACCCTATTGAGCATCTGTGGGGATCCTCAAACAGAAGGTGGAGGAGCGCAAGGTCTCTAACATCCACCAGCTCTGTGATGTCATCATGGAGGAGGGGAAGAAGACTCCAGTGACAACCTGTGAAGCTCTGGTGAACTCCATGCCCAAGAGGGTTAAGGCAGTGCTGGAAAATAATGGTGGCCACAGAAAATGTTGACACTTTGTGCCCAATTTGGACATTGTCACTTAGGGGTGTACTGACTTTTGTTGCCAGCGGTTTAGACATTAATGGCTGTGTGTTGAGTTATTTTGAGGGGACAGTAAATTTACACTGTTATACAAGCTGTACACTCACTACTTTACATTGTAGCAAAGTCTCATTTCTTCAGTGTTGTCACATGAAATGATAGAATAAAATATTTCCAAAAATGTGAGGGGTGTACTTACTTTTGTCAGATACTGCATGTCGAAATGTGGAAGTTTCTTTTCAATATGTAAATAAAGATCTGAAATAACTCTTTAGCCACTTGGAGTAATTTGGTGAGTGTTGGGAGTATCTTGGCACACAGTGGAAGCGGTGATAGTTAGGGGCCCCAGGTCGACTTTTGTTTTGGGGGCCCACAAGTTTTAAGATTGCAGGCACCATACAATGGAGGGTCAGTCTGCCAGAGCTCAAGGAAACCAGAGAAGCCTCTGGAGGAACCCCTGAGAAGCCTCTGGAGGAACCCCGAGAAGCCTCTGGAGGAACCCTGGTTGAGAACGTTTGCCCTGGACTGAGCCTGTATTGTCAGTGTGTGGCACTGCGCTTCTATACAATTCAGAAGGACCCGTCTATCTCCAGTGGCCCCTACGGGTGTGAGCTCTGCGCCTGTAACACTGCTCAGTGTGTAATACAGACATCCGATAATAGCTGTGAATTGTATTGTTTAGTCTTATGAATGTTATCATCAGCAGCCATCACCCAAATCCCCCTCCCCCATCCCAATTCTCTGAGTACAGGAGCTGATAACAGAGAACTTTTATTTGCATTTAATTTGTCAAAAAACAGGAAGTTGAGAGGAGAAAATCGAACGAATCTTCCTCTGTAATACTGACCTGGCAGACCGATAACCGGCACAAATCTTTCCATCCAGAACTGAGTTCCCGGGTCTGTACACCCGCTGTGCCCATTATGAGGGGTTCCCACCATCCCTGTGCTGAGTTCCCGGGTCTGTACACCCGCTGTGCCCATTATGAGGGGTTAATTTTGTTTATTGGAAATTCTTACAATCAATCAACTTATATACAATAAAACCATAATAAATAAATTATAAATAACATATTTACAAAATAATTGAATATAACTATACAAAACAAGAACATAATAAATAAACCAAATTGCACACAGCATAAACCCTACGAGAGAGCCGGACTAAGAAACTTCACCATGCATGGAGCCTTTAATGAAAAATTATATTTTAGGACTGATTTTCAGCTGATAACATTATTGGTTGCCACTTTTAACAGATAATTGAGGCAGCCGTTTCTTAGCCTGACTACTCTCTCCCCCTGGAGAACCAGTGCGCTTCACTGCACCCTGCGACTCATCATCCATGGAAGATTCTGTACTCAACAAGTCCCATTCATCATCTGACAGGACCCCAAACTTATTTGTCAAAGGCAAAACCTCAGGACTGTGAGTAGCTGAACACTTTTTTTTCCTTCTTTTGCCCTTCTTTCTTTTCTCCTCCAACCATTCCGTATCATCCTTGGACAAATTGGAAATAACAGTTTCCCCACTCTTACCCTCCCCTTCACCCCCACTCTCCCTTACCTTATCTACCACCAGGCCAGCCTCTTCACCATTCTCCCCACTCCTCTGCACCCCATGGTCCCTAATGGAAGCCCTGCAATGTCTAGGGGAGGGGACTGGCACTGTACTTGATGCCCCTGCCTCAGCACCTCTTGCCGCCTCTGCAATTTTGGAAGACATAGACACAGAAGGATTGGACACATTCTTAGTAACCGATACCTTACATACAGACTGGGAAGACACTGACACACTGGGCATTGGCACAGACTGGGGCACCACAGACTGGGAAGACACTGACACACTGGGTATTGGTACAGTCTCGGAGGGAATCGCAGGCACCCTAGCTGCTGAGCTCTGAGCATCCTCCATGTCCAGACGGAAAAACTCTCTCATGAGCTCAGGCTGGTTGTGTACTGCCTCAGGACACTGGCTATAAGGATGCCCAACTGCATTGCACAAGTTGCACCTTATAATATTGCAATCCTTTGCCAAATGCCCTAAATCCTGACACAGAGAGCATTTCATTACTGGACAGGAGGATGCAAAGTGCCCTTTATCCCCACACTTATTGCACAGCTTTGGCTGGCCTGGATAGAAGATGGTCAGTCTGTCCCTCCCTAGGAAAGCTGAGGATGGCAGATGCTGGATGACATTATCCATGACTCTTAGTTTTAGCTGCACAGACCATCCCCCCGTCCATATTCCTCGATCATCCATAATTTTGTGTAAGGGGCTCAGGATGTCTCCATATCTCCTCAGCCATACAGATAAATCCCCTTGCGGTATGGATTCATTGCGCACAAGAATCGTCACCATTTTAATAAGTGGCTGACGTGACACAACTTTGGGGATGAGCCCTCTCCAGTCCGGAAGGCTCCTACACACATGTTCATATTTCTCCCAAAATATGTCCAAAGACTCCGGACGGACAAAGGACAAATCGTACTCATAGGAGCCGGTCGGACTGATCAGGGCAAAGATATCTGCAGGTTTAAAGCCCATCTGCAGAATCTTATCAACCACAGCTCTCCTATATGGCGGAATACCTTCGCCTTCCCATCTGAGCTGTACCACATTCCTCCTTTTAAATAATGAGGAAGATGAAACATTTCCATGCTCCTTCCCTGCTTGCACCCCCCTCCCAAACCCTTCAGCAGCACCAGCATAGGTTTTCCTCCCAGAAACATCAGCAATTACAGCATTGTCTTTAGACACAACCACACCTGATGACAAGGAGCCTGAATCAACCCTTGCAGTCTTTGGAGCAGCAGAGACAAGACCCACCCCCTCCCCCTTCTCTGAGCACTCAGCTGCTTTCCTGGGTTCAATCACAGCCTTGTCTACTGCAGACTCCAAAAAAGTTATAGTACTACTGCTCCCAGCATCTCCTCCACCATGCTCAGGAACAGCCACTGTATTTGGTCCAGGCAAAGCCTCTGCAATGTCCGTGGTGCTCCTCTCTGCAGACTCTTCAACCAGAAACACACAGTTTTTTCCAATTTTCTCACCACTTGCATTTAAAAGTGGAGTTTTTTCAGCAGGTGTATCAGGTTGCACTGCATGCTGCACATTGTCTATGGGTGTGGGCTGACAGCCCATAGCACTACAACCCTCAGCAAGCACATTGTCATTAATAAAGTTCACATCACCACTTTGCACACACACTGTACCTGCTTGCTGTGTTACCTCTGCAGTGTCATGGTTAATGGCGGGATCAAACTCCCTCCTGGATGTTGCAGGCTTAATGGTGAATTTTCCTCTCTCCACAGGTCTCTCTCTCATAGGGCGAGGAACGGTATCCATCTCCTCATCTGGGGAATCTGCAGAAAAATGGAACTTTCTTCCATCCAGAGGGGATTCCAGCTCAGCGACGAACTCCAACATGCCAGTACCCCCCTCAACCTCCTGCTCAGATGTTCCACATTGCTGCTGCAGAGGGAGGGAGACAGAGGCCTCCGCCATTGGGGGCTCAGCAGATGTTTGAGGTGTTGAAGAGCTGGGCTCATCCTCCGGGCCCACTTTCTCACTCTCTGCTGACTCTGTCGGTACCTGAATCTCCTCACTGACTGGGTCACACTCCATGCTGGAAACGGCTCCTCTCTTCATACGGCTGAAACGCTCCTCATTCCTGTATTTCTCCTGAAGTGCTTCACAGCTTTCCTTCAGAGAGCTCACCAACTCTTTCTGCTTCCTCAAAGCTTGCTCCAAGTCCTTCAATTCAGGCCTCAGAGCCGGTCTCTTCTTACTGTACAGTTTGGCACAATACAACTTTTTCTTTTTAAATTCTACTTTCAAAGTTGCCAATTTCTCCTCCTCTTTCTCAATCCGCCTCAGCTTTTCAACAATCCTCCGTCTAAAGGTAGGCAGGGATTCACCCCTCCTTCGGCCGAGCTCCATGTTTTCCATAGTCTCAGGCCTATCCAGGGGGCCCCCGCCAGGGTCCTCCCCAGGATCCAGCATCCTTCCTGGGGCAGAGAAGCAACTCTAGCCCCTGGCTTCTGGAAGCACACGAGCTAAGGAACCAGCAACCTCACACCTCGCTGTCAGGGAGTGGAATGGCAGTTTCCCACCATCCCTGTGCTGAGTTCCTGGGTCTGTACACCCGCTGTGCCCATTATGAGGGGTTCCCACCATCCCTGTGCTGAGTTCCCAGGTCTGTACCCCCGCTGTGCCCATTATGAGGGGTTCCCACCATCCCTGTGCTGAGTTCCTGGGTCTGTACACCCGCTGTGCCCATTATGAGGGGTTCCCACCATCCCTGTGCTGAGTTCCCAGGTCTGTACCCCCGCTGTGCCCATTATGAGGGGTTCCCACCATCCCTGTGCTAAATTCCTGGGTCTGTACACCCGCTGTGCCCATTATGAGGGGTTCCCACCATCCTGTGCTGAGTTCCCAGGTCTGTACACCCGCTGTGCCCATTATGAGGGGTTCCCACCATCCCTGTGCTAAATTCCTGGGTCTGTACACCCGCTGTGCCCATTATGAGGGGTTCCCACCATCCTGTGCTGAGTTCCCAGGTCTGTACCCCCGCTGTGCCCATTATGAGGGGTTCCCACCATCCCTGTGCTGAGTTCCCGGGTCTGTAACCCCGCTGTGCCCACTATGAGGGGTTCCCAACATCCCTGTGCTGATTTCCCGGGTCTGTACACCCGCTGTGCCCATTATGAGGGGTTCCCACCATCCCTGTGCTGAGTTCCCGGGTCTGTACCCCCGCTGTGCCCACTATGAGGGGTTCCCAACATCCCTGTGCTGAGTTCCCGGGTCTGTACACCCGCTGTGCCCATTATGAGGGGTTCCCACCATCCCTGTGCTGAGTTCCCAGGTCTGTACACCTGCTGTGCCCATTATGAGGGGTTCCCACCATCCCTGTGCTGAGTTCCCAGGTCTGTACACCTCAATCTGTTTTTTGGTGGTGGAGGTTTTTCAGGTCACCGTGTGCCATGTGGTCTAATGAGCTGTGTGGAGATAATTTGGTTAGTGATGGTGAAGGGGGTGGGGGGGTAATTAGAGGGATGTGACTAATTTATCCGGTCAGTGTACCGATGGACCGGAAGATCGGGGAGCGAGGATGAATCAACAATTATTATACTGTTATTCTGTTGTTTACAAAGCTTATCTGTCCCGGAGATTGTACAGAATGTCCTCCATGGACCTCTCACACTATTTATCCAGTCATTGGAGGAGCATTCACTTGTTTAACCACTTCTCGCCCTCCAACCATCATATGACTGCCGAGCGGTGCGGCTCTTGTTCTGGGCGGATGTCATATGACGTCGGCCCAATCAAGGAGGGCATGCACAAGATCGGGGGAGCGAAGCCCTGCACTGTCGGTGGCGGCGTGTCCCAGAGACACAGCTTGTCACCAACAGGGGGTAAACAGCCAATGAGAGCAGCTGTTTACCACATGATCGGCTCTGATCCATTCACAGCCAATCACCAATGTAAACACAGAGCGGTAACTGACTGTTATCAGCAATCCTCTCCTCGCACATCGTTCCCAGTATGAGGAGAGAAGAGCGAGGAGTAGTGAGTTACCCATCTGTGTTCTGTCACTGTACTCTGCACACAATAAAGAGAACCTGTCCCCATACAGCCTTCACCCCCCCTCCCCTCTCCTCACCCATTGCACCTGTCACCCGTCAGTGATCAATAGTGATGGACGAACATTGGCCGGGGTATTTCGCGAACGTTAGCCGCAAACTTTCTCAAATGTTCGTGAACCGCAAGGCGAACTTTAAAAACCTTTAGGTCATATTTGCAGTCACAAAAGACGTACTAGCTGTGCACAAATAGTCCCAGCACATGGACAATGTCATAACAGAAGTATTGCAATTGGAAAAGTTGCCCTAGAATTTTTTTTTTTTTTTTTTTACAGCAAAAAAATGTATTTTTTTTCCTAAATCAGCCAGAACTGACAGCAGCCGGTAAATACATTGTCTAATACATATAGGGTCCATTCACACATCTGTAAAATGGGTCCACATCCATTCCACAATTTGGCGGAACCTTTACAGACCCATTGATTTTCATTTCCAGTGTGAAAAATTAGGCATTCACAGGATACAGAAGTAAGTGTCGGCCATTCCAGGCCCCAAAAATTTGCCCACATGCGTTTACCTGACAGCTAAGAATGTTGTATTCTGTGGCTGGAGGTACATTAGGCATTGACACAAAAAGTAATTGTCTGCCATGAAAGGCCCCAAAAATTAGGCATTCAATGGACATGAAATGCCTTTTATGCCGCTGTATGTAGCAAAGCCAAGGACCATGAATTGTTGTGGGTGGATGGCGGTCTGGCTGAGATTTGTGGCCTGTCATGAGGAATTATAATCAAACATGGTCTCCTGGTCACATTTGTTGAATTCCTCAAAGATCCATGCCTCATTTATTTTTATAAATGTGAGGTAGTCAACACTGTCATGAGCTAGGCGAGTGCGCTTATCGGTCACGTCGCGCATGAGCAGCCACTGGCACAGTGAAAAAAACCCTGTCACAAGTTAGCCTATAGTTTTGTCTGTATATTCTTACCTCCTTGCTGCAGGGACAGAGGGGGATAACAGGGACAGAGGGGGATGACAGGGACAGAGGGGGATGACAGGGACAGAGGGGGGTGACAGGGACAGAGGGGGGAGATGACAGGGACAGAGGGGGGAGATGACAGGGACAGAGGGGGTGATGACAGGAACAGAGGTGGGTGATGACAGGAACAGAGAGGGGAGGTGACAGGGACAGAGGGGGGATGTGACAGGGATAGAGAGGGGGGTGACAGGGACAGAGGGGGGGGTGACAGGGACAGAGATGACAGGAACAGAGGGGGGAGGTGACAGGGACAGAGGGGGGGGGGGTGACAGGGACGGAGGGGGGTGACAGGGATAGAGGGGGGAGATGACAGGGACAGAGGGGGGATATGACAGGGAAAGAGGGGGAGACAGGGACAGGGGGGGTGATGACAGGGACAGAGGGGGGTGATGACAGGGACAGGGGGGGTGACATGGACAGGGGGGGTGACAGGGATAGAGGGGGGAGATGACAGGGACACAGGGGGAGATGACAGGGACAGAGGGGGGGGGGGTGACAGGGTAGGGAGGAGTAAGTCCGGTCACAGTGCTCTTCTTACTCACTCAGTTCACCATGTAGCTGCTGAATGCTTAAATGAAAATTTTCCGCCCACACATCTCCTTCACATACAGCACACATGGGCTGCACTGAGTGTGTGGGTGGGCACAGGGAGAGAGAGAGGGGGCAGATGCAGCCTCTCCCATTCTTGGAGGGGGGAGAGCTTCGCTCACTGGGCTGTGTAAGAATCAAATACACACACAGCCTTGTGACAGGGGGAGGGGCAGGCTGAACGGAGGAGCTACACATTCCCCATACAGCACAGCCCTGTTCTTTCTCGCCCTCCTCCTCATTCCACTCACAAAATGCGAGCAGGCGAGTGGAATTTTTGAGGGCTAAGGTAGGGGGTATGTCCAAGTGCTGAAATGTCTCAATTGGCTGTCCCGTTCCACCTGATGGTTGTGTCATGGGTCAAAGTTCTCCGCAATGTAAACTAATATGGCCACCGCAAACAATGCCATATGTTCGCAAAATCGGCGGACTGCAAACGAGCAAAGTTTGCCGCAAACCGATCGCCGGGCAAACCGCAAGGCCATCCCTAGTGATCAATACTTATCACCTATTAGTGATTGACACCTAAAATATTGAATATCAGTTCTAGAGACAACTAACCACATCCGCAGCCATAATTGTACTATAAAACCATAAAAATAGAGAGAAAACAAGGAGAGACCAATATTGACCCTCCTGTTACCCCTCTAAACAGTAGGACTTTAAAGAATGTGGAGTTGTCACAAAATGGTGAAAATCATAAACTTGATTTGTTAAAAAAAAGTCAAATTTATTAATAATACAACATTCCCATTGAAATGGCCACTCACCAAAAGAATTTGCCTTCCACTCTCATGGAAAAGGCAAAATGGCGTTAAACTATTGGTCCTGATCCCCTAGATCCTCTGTGTACATTCCTTCTCAGTCCTAATCCCCTAGATCCATGGTGTACATTCCTTCTCAGTCCTGATTCATAGATGGATGCCAACAAGGAAGGCAAGGTAGGAGAGGAGTGCCAGAATGGGCCCAGGCTGGAAGTGGTTAAAGGGTTCCCAAAGCACTATGAATCAGGACTGAGAAGGAATGTACACCGAGGATCTAGGGGATCAGGACTGTGAAGGAATGTACACCAAGGATCTAGGGGATTAGGACTGAGAAGGAATGTACACCGAGGATCTAGGGAATCAGGACTGAGAAGGAATGTACACCGAGGATCTAGGGGATCAGGACTGTGAAGGAATGTACACCGAGGATCTAGGGGATTAGGACTGAGAAGGAATGTACACCGAGGATCTAGGGGATCAGGACTGAGAAGGAATGTACACCGAGGATCTAGGGGATCAGGACTGAGAAGGAATGTACACCGAGGATCTAGGGGATCAGGACTGAGAAGGAATGTACACCGAGGATCTAGGGGATTAGGACTGAGAAGGAATGTACACCGAGGATCTAGGGAATCAGGACTGTGAAGGAATGTACACCGAGGATCTAGGGGATCAGGACTGAGAAGGAATGTACACCGAGGATCTAGGGAATCAGGACTGAGAAGGAATGTACACCGAGGATCTAGGGGATTAGGACTGAGAAGGAATGTACACCGAGGATCTAGGGGATTAGGACTGTGAAGGAATGTACACCAAGGATCTAGGGGATCACGACTGAGAAGGAATGTACACCGAGGATCTAGGGGATCAGGACCAATTGTTTAATGCCATTTTGCCTTTTTCATGAGAATGGAAGGCAAATTCTATTGGTGAGTGGCCATTTCAATGGGATTGGGGACACATATCGGTGCTGGAGTGGAGAGGTGTTTCTCCTTCTATTATACACAGGGATACCTCTGTCTCACCATCACTGGGAGTGAAAGACAGATACTTAATGGTTTGGATTGCTTCAAGTGGGGCAGTAATATCTGTCAGCAATATCTCTCAAGAACTATGAAGATTTAATCCCACTTTACACTGCGAGACCTATATCCTAATGCCATGAAGTCTGTGACTCCTAAATAATCATAGCAATACGTAGATGTGTATTCCATGTACTTCAATGTAGAAGATGGACTGACTGTCATTGGCAGTTTTGTCCTATTGTCTGTTTTGAGGTGGGACGTGGATTGTGTTAAGTCTGCCTTTCCCATTGTTAAATGTTAATGACCTCACATTGTTTCTGTCCAGGTGGCTAGATAATTAGTTCAGGTTAATTCTGTTTCTGTATGCAATTTCATCTGCATATGATAATGTAATCAGGCAACCCCTGACCTGTATGTGGTAATCTGATCAGGAGGGGGAGGTCCATGCTGTATATAAATTCTGTGTGACTGTTCAATAAAGGAGAAGATTCCAGTACAAGCTAAGTTGTGGCTAGCTTTGTATGGGGGAGGCTAGGATTTGATATCTATGTTCAGGACTGCAAGGAAGCCGTATACTGACAGAAGACCACAAGTACAGTGTGGGTCGGCGGGTCTGTTACAATTAAGAATTTACATTTACTGTTCTGTAGATTGGACTGCGCTACTGATTTCTGACACATTCATTGTGTATTCATTTTATGTTGGATTTCTTCTGTCATAAATATGTTAAGTATCAGCATATAATACGTATATTTACAGTTCTATATCCATTTAATCGTGGGGATTATTGTATAGTATAATCATATATTACAATAATCATTTTATTTTAAGAATAATACAACATTGAAAAAGATTTTTCATAAAAAGACGGTGATGGGAGTCACTTTGGTTGGGGGGCCGGTGGAACACAACCTACCTTAGAGAGGTTGGGAAATCCCTGTCTCAGCCCCCTAGGCCCCTCTTATATCTAAGTCACCCTGTGTCTATTAGGGACACAGGGTGACCAAGAAGCCCAGTCTGGTCTGCCCAAACCAGACTTCCACAGACTGATCGGCTATGAGAGCTCCATGCGCCCTGCCGGGACAAACTTACAAACTATATGCAACTTTGTCAAGGAAGCTGCCCTGATGGATTGACTCTTTGGGACTTGTTACTTGACTAACTCAGGCACAGACTGATTTGAGGTCTGGTACCTGGTTAGTCTACCTTTGGGGGGAAGATATGTGATGGTACTCATCGTCACTGGGAGTGAAAGACAGATACTTAATGGACACTGAGAATATGGCTTGGATTGCTTTAAATGGGGTCTGCGTTTACACTTATGCTAATGTGTATTGTACTTCAATGTCAGAGACAGATTCTCCCTATTGTCTGTGTATTGAGCTGTGATGAGGATTCTATTAAGCCTGTCTGTCCCATTGTTAAATGTTCATGACCTCACATTGTTTCTGTCGAAATGACTAAATAATTAGTTCATGTTAATTCTATTTCTGTATACAATTTCATCTGCATATGATAATGTAATCAGGCAACCCCTGACCTGTGTGTGGTAATCTGATCAGGAGGGGGAGGTCCATGCTGTATATAAATTCTGTGTGACTGTTCAATAAACAGAAGATTCCAGTACAAGCTAAGTTGTCAGCTAGCTTTGTATGAGGGCAGCTGGAAAATCTTATATCTATGTTCCCGACTGGGAGGAAGCCGTATACTGACGGAAGTCCAAAAGGAAAAGTGTGGGTTGCGGTTCTGTTACAAAGACTATACATGTAAAGACAAAGGTACCATCAACATACGTGGGGGGTTCTTATTATCAGAGCAGTAAGGATGTGGAATTCTCTTCCACTAGCAGTCGTATCAGCGGGGAGCATTGATAGTTTCAAAAAACTAAATTAAAGACCACAACATACAGGGGTATACAATGTACAACATACAGGGGTATACAATGTACAACATACAGGGGGTATACAATGTACAACATACAGGGGTATACAATGTACAACATACAGGGGTATACAATATACAATACAGGGGTATACAATGTACAACATACAGGGGTATACAATGTACAACATACAGGGGGTATACAATGTACAACATACAGGGGTATACAATGTACAACATACAGGGGTATACAATATACAATACAGGGGTATACAATGTACAACATACAGGGGTATACAATGTACAACATACAGGGGTATACAATATACAATACAGGGGTATACAATGTACAACATACAGGGGTATACAATATACAACATACAGGGGTATACAATGTACAACATACAGGGATATACAATGTACAACATACAGGGGGTATACAATGTACAACATACAGGGGGTATACAATGTACAACATACAGGGATATACAATGTACAACATACAGGGGGTATACAATGTACAACATACAGAGGGTATACAATGTACAACATACAGGGGTATACAATGTACAACATACAGGGGTATACAATATACAACATACAGGGGTATACAATGTACAACATACAGGGATATACAATGTACAACATACAGGGATATACAATGTACAACATACAGGGGGTATACAATGTACAACATACAGGGATATACAATGTACAACATACAGGGGGTATACAATGTACAACATACAGGGGGTATACAATGTACAACATACAGGGGTATACAATGTACAACATACAGGGGTATACAATGTACAACATACAGGGGTATACAATGTACAACATACAGGGGTAAACACACACACACATCATAGGTTGAACTGGATGGACTGATGTCTTTTTTCGACCTCACCAACATCAATACAAACTATGTAACTATGTAACATCAATACAAACTATGTAACTATGTAACATCAATACAAGCTATCACTGCTGAGTATAGAAACATGATAAGGCGTTTCCAGAACATAATGTTCATCAATTGCTTCAAAAGGGATCATCAGTTGACCCAAATGGTTCTACAAACATAACACATATTCAAGATCCTTTTGTATTTTGTTCCTCTGAGCTCAGGCAAGATACAGAACCCAGCACTCTTAAGCAACCGAAAAGCCACTGGACAGGGTAAATCCCGGCCAGGGTTGCCTAGGTGTTCACCGGACCGTGCCCAAAGCGACAAGACAAGCGGAGACACCAAATAAGGTGGAAGATGGTAGGAGGCCAGAGCTGTGCTATCAATGGTGGATAGCATAACCAAGGTCTCAAATCTTATTGTGGTCAGATGGTTCCTGGTGGCATGGGTGGCGGATCCCCTATATGACCACCCTGAGTGGGATTCACACTGTCTGTGGCTCTTCGGTTGCTTGAGAGTGCTGGGTTCTGTATCTTGCCTGAGCTCAGAGAAACTAAATACAAAAGGATCTTGATTATGTGTTATGTTTGTAGAAACCTTTGGGTCAACTGATGGTCCCTGATGAAGCAATTGATGAACATTATGTTCTGCGAAACGTGTAGGACCGCCTTATCATGTTTCTATACTGATAGTTTGCATTGATGTTGATGGTACCTTTGTCTTTGTATGAAAAATCATTTTTAATGTTATATTATTAATAAATGTGACTTTTTTTATCAAATCAGTTTATGGTGTTCACCCTTTTGTGACAACTCCAAATCCTTTAAGGTCCTACTGTTTAGTGGGTAACAGGAGGGTCAATATTGGCCTCTCCTTGTTTTCTCTGTGTTTATGGTGTTAGTGATCGTCACCTGTCACCCATCAGTGACCATCACCTGTCACCCATCAGTGATCATTACCTGTCACCCATCAGTGACCATCACCTGTCACCCATCAGTGACCATCACCTGTCACCCATCAGTGATCATCACCTGTCACCCATCAGTGATCATTACCTGTCACCCATCAGTGATCATTACCTGTCACCCATCAGTGACCATCACCTGTCACCCATCAGTGACCATCACCTGTCACCCATCAGTGATCATCACCTGTCACCCATCAGTGACCATCACCTGTCACCCATCAGTGACCATCACCTGTCACCCATCAGTGATCATCACCTGTCACCCATCAGTGATCATCACCTGTCACCCATCAGTGATCATTACCTGTCACCCATCAGTGATCTTTACCTGTCACCCATCAGTGATCTTTACCTGTCACCCATCAGTGATCATCACCTGTCACCCATCAGTGATCATTACCTGTCACCCATCAGTGACCATCACCTGTCACCCATCAGTGACCATCACCTGTCACCCATCAGTGATCATTACCTGTCACCCATCAGTGATCATTACCTGTCACCCATCAGTGATCATTACCTGTCACCCATCAGTGACCATCACCTGTCACCCATCAGTGACCATCACCTGTCACCCATCAGTGATCTTTACCTGTCACCCATCAGTGGTCATCACCTGTTACCCATCAGTGCTCATCACCTGTCACCCATCAGTGATCATTACCTGTCACCCATCAGTGATCATAACCTGTCACCCATCAGTGATCATAACCTGTCACCCAATCAGTGATCGTCACCTGTCACCAATCAGTAATCATCACATGTCACTCATCAGTGACCATCACCTGTCACCCATCAGTGACCATCACCTGTCACCCATCAGTGATCATTACCTGTCACCCATCAGTGATCATTACCTGTCACCCATCAGTGACCATCACCTGTCACCCATCAGTGACCATCACCTGTCACCCATCAGTGACCATCACCTGTCACCCATCAATGATCATTACCTGTCACCCATCAGTGATCTTTACCTGTCACCCATCAGTGATATTTAGCTGTCACCCATCAGTGATCATCACCTGTCACCCATCAGTGACCATCACCTGTCACCCATCAGTGATCTTTACCTGTCACCCATCAGTGGTCATCACCTGTTACCCATCAGTGCTCATCACCTGTCACCCATCAGTGACCATCACCTGTCACCCATCAGTGATCATTACCTGTCACCCATCAGTGACCATCACCTGTCACCCATCAGTGACCATCACCTGTCACCCATCAGTGATCATCACCTGTCACCCATCAGTGATCATTACCTGTCACCCATCAGTGATCATTACCTGTCACCCATCAGTGACCATCACCTGTCACCCATCAGTGACCATCACCTGTCACCCATCAGTGATCATCACCTGTCACCCATCAGTGACCATCACCTGTCACCCATCAGTGACCATCACCTGTCACCCATCAGTGATCATCACCTGTCACCCATCAGTGATCATCACCTGTCACCCATCAGTGATCATTACCTGTCACCCATCAGTGATCTTTACCTGTCACCCATCAGTGATCTTTACCTGTCACCCATCAGTGATCATCACCTGTCACCCATCAGTGATCATTACCTGTCACCCATCAGTGACCATCACCTGTCACCCATCAGTGACCATCACCTGTCACCCATCAGTGATCATTACCTGTCACCCATCAGTGATCATTACCTGTCACCCATCAGTGATCATTACCTGTCACCCATCAGTGACCATCACCTGTCACCCATCAGTGACCATCACCTGTCACCCATCAGTGATCTTTACCTGTCACCCATCAGTGGTCATCACCTGTTACCCATCAGTGCTCATCACCTGTCACCCATCAGTGATCATTACCTGTCACCCATCAGTGATCATAACCTGTCACCCATCAGTGATCATAACCTGTCACCCAATCAGTGATCGTCACCTGTCACCAATCAGTAATCATCACATGTCACTCATCAGTGACCATCACCTGTCACCCATCAGTGACCATCACCTGTCACCCATCAGTGATCATTACCTGTCACCCATCAGTGATCATTACCTGTCACCCATCAGTGACCATCACCTGTCACCCATCAGTGACCATCACCTGTCACCCATCAGTGACCATCACCTGTCACCCATCAATGATCATTACCTGTCACCCATCAGTGATCTTTACCTGTCACCCATCAGTGATATTTAGCTGTCACCCATCAGTGATCATCACCTGTCACCCATCAGTGACCATCACCTGTCACCCATCAGTGATCTTTACCTGTCACCCATCAGTGGTCATCACCTGTTACCCATCAGTGCTCATCACCTGTCACCCATCAGTGATCATTACCTGTCACCCATCAGTGATCATAACCTGTCACCCATCAGTGATCATAACCTGTCACCCAATCAGTGATCGTCACCTGTCACCTATCAGTAATCATCACATGTCACTCATCAGTGACCATCACCTGTCACCCATCAGTGATCATCACCTGTCACCCAGATCCTCCCCATGACTGATGAGAGCAGCGGGGAGTTCTCATCAGATTCTGATTCCAAATCCAATTCAGAATTCAGAAAAAGGGCACAGCGCTATGGAAACCGCAGCAATCAGCCATAGACTCCAGGATCAAATGCCCAGGCCCAGTACTAGCACTGCCACCAGTTATAGACCCCAGGATCAAATGCCCAGGCCCAGTACCAGTACCAGCACTGCCACCAGTGATAGACCCCGGGATCAAATGCCCAGGTCCAGTACCAGCACTGCCACCAGTTATAGACCCCAGGATCAAATGCACAGGCCCAGTACTAGCACTGCCACCAGCGATATACCCCAGGATCAAATGCCCAGGCCCAGTACCAGCACTGCCACCAGCGATATACCCCACGATCAAATGCCCAGGCCCAGTACCAGCACTGCCACCAGCGATATACCCCAGGATCAAATGCCCAGTACCAGCGCTGCCGCCAGTGATAGACCCCAGGATCAAATGCCCAGGCCCAGTACCAGCACTGCCACCAGCGATATACCCCAGGATCAAATGCCCAGGCCCAGTACCAGCACTGCCACCAGTGATAGACCCCTGGATCAAATGCCCAGGCCCAGTACTAGCACTGCCACCAGTTATAGACCCCAGGATCAAATGCCCAGGCCCAGTACCAGCACTGCCACCAGTTATAGACCCCAGGCCCAGTACCAGTACCAGCACTGCCACCAGCGATATACCCCAGGATCAAATGCCCAGGCCCATTACCAGCACTGCCACCAGTGATAGACCCCAGGATCAAATGCCCAGGCCCACTACCAGCACTGCCACCAGTTATAGACCCCAGGATCAAATGCCCAGGCCCAGTACCAGCACTGCCACCAGTGATAAACCGCAGGATTAAATGCCCTGGCCCAGTACCAGCACTGCCACCAGTGATAGACCCCAGGATCAAATGCCCGGGCCCAGCACTGCAGTATCACCCCCAAGTCCTAGCGCAGGAATTCAAATCCCCCAACTACCAGCACTGGAGTGTCACATCCCCCAAGAGTCAGGGGCACTTCATACCTCCCAAATGCTCTTGCCAACCCAACATGGCTGTCTTCCAAGTCGGAATCAGCAAGCATTCCCCCTTTCACCGCACAGCCAGGTGTGCTAGCCAATCCTGAGAATTTCTCACAAATTGATATTCTTTATTTATTTTTGCACACTTTGCTGCAATGTATTGTGAACGAGACCAATCTCTATGCCCAGCAGTATATTGCAAACAACCCCCAATCATCCATCCTGTCCCGTCTGTTTGAGTGGAGAGATTTGACTTTGGAGAAGTTTAAATTGTTTATGGGCCTCACTATAAACATGGGGGTTACAAAACAAAATGAAGGACATGCCTATCGGCCATCCACCACATGCCATTGATTCTGCCGTAATGTCCAAGTCCCGATATGAAATGATTATGCACTCATACATTTTTTTCTCAAAGATTTGCAGAACTCTATGTCCCTGTTCAGAACATACTGTATGTGTGGATGAGTCCCTGGTACACTTTACAGACCGGCTAGGAATAAAACAATACAGGGTCAAAATGTACAAGTTATGTGAAAGAGCCACGGGATATCTGTATGAGTTCCGCATATATGAAGGAAGAGATTCCCAGCTCCAGCCCCCGAGTGACCGGCCTACATGGCCACAACCGGAAAAACTGTATGGGACCTGGCATACCCACTGCTGGACAAAGGTTATCATATATACCTGGAGAACTACTTTACCAGCCTGCCCCTTTTCAAACACCTACCCCTTGCAAAAACCCTGGCCTGCAGAACCATCAGAAAGAACAGGAAGGGCTTCCCACAATCTTTGGTCAACAAAAAAATGCAAAGCGGGGGGGGGGGGGGGGGCAGCTTTGAGAAGCAACGTTGTGCTGGCCTTGAGGTGGAAGGATAGCAGGAATGTATATATGATGTCCACCATCCATAATGACACCACAGTTGAGGTTCAAAGAAGACGAGATCCCATTCAACAGCCAATATGCATCCAAGAATATAATCTTTACATGGGGGTGGGGGGGTGGAATTTCAATGACCAAATGCTTCAGCCCTATTTGGCACCAAGGAGGTCTCATTTCTGGTACAAGAAAGTAGCGATATAATTAATTCATTTGGCCATTTATAATGCATATATGATCTACACCAGATCCACAGAAAGCCCCACCCCCTTCCTAAAATTCGTCAAAGATAATTGTCACATCTCTCATCTGTCAACAAAGACCCCCCCCCCCTCCCCCCAGAAAACCTTCGCTCTGATGCTGTTAGCCAACTTCATGACCGCCACTTCCACCATCTGAAGCAGACCGAAGATGTCAAAAAAGATGTTGTGTATACAGCAAAAGAGGATTCCGTAGAGAGACCAGCTACCATTGTCCCCAGTGTCCCTCCCAACCTGGCCTATGCATTGGAGAATGCTTCCAACTTTATCACACATCCCTGAAATAGTAGCCCATATTTTTAATCATTTCCCAATTTTAATTTCTTGTACCAAAGAATTGTAAATCCTTTATGTATGCCAAAAAAGATTGTTTATTTTCAGTTTCCTACTACGTCTTTTATCGACCTTACGTTTAAAATGTAACCAACTTTATTGATGTCGTCAAATTTTGTTAAAGATTTACCCTTTTATATGTTGTTTTAATATGCTCAATAAAACCTTTTATTGTAAGATTAGATGAGAATTTACCCACTCATAGACCTCTCAGTCCATCTCCCAGGGGATCAGATGACCACTTACCCACTCATAAACCTCTTAGTCCATCTCCCAGGGGATCAGACGACCACTCACCCACTCATAGACCTCTCAGTCCATCTCCCAAGGGATCAGATGACTTACCCACTCATAAACCTCTCAGTCCATCTCCCAAGGGATCAGATGACCACTTACCCACTCATAGGCCTCTCAGTCCATCTCCCAAGGGATCAGATGACCACTTACCCACTCATAGGCCTCTCAGTCCATCTCCCAAGGGATCAGATGACCACTTACCCACTCATAGGCCTCTCAGTCCATCTCCCAGGGGATCAGATGACCACTTACCCACTCATAGACCTCTTAGTCCATCTCCCAGGGGATCAGATGACCACTTACCCACTCATAGACCTCTCAGTCCATCTCCCAAGGGATCAAATGACCGCTTACCCACTCATAGGCCTCTCAGTCCATCTCCCAGGGGATCAGATGACCACTTACCCACTCATAGACCTCTTAGTCCATCTCCCAGGGGATCAGATGACCACTTACCCAATCATAGACCTCTCAGTCCATCTCCCAAGGGATCAGATGACCGCTTACCCACACATAGACCTCTCAGTCCATCTCCCAAGGGATCAGATGACCGCTTACCCACTCATAGACCTCTCAGTCCATCTCCCAAGGGATCAGATGACCGCTTACCCACACATAGACCTCTCAGTCCATCTCCCAAGGGATCAGATGACCACTTACCCACTCATAGACCTCTCAGTCCATCTCCCAAGGGATCAGTTGACCACTGACCCACTCATAGACCTCTCAGTCCATCTCCCAGGGGATCAGATGACCGCTTACCCACTCATAGACCTCTCAGTCCATCTCCCAAGGGATCAGATGACCACTTACCCACTCATAGACCTCTTAGTCCATCTCCCAAGGGATCAGATGACCGCTGACCCACTCATAGACCTCTCAGTCCATCCCCCAAGGGATCAGATGACCGCTTACCCACTCATAGACCTCTCAGTCCATCTCCCAAGGGATCAGATGACCGCTTACCGACTCATAGACCTCTCAGTTCATCTCCCAAGGGATCAGATGACTGCTTACCCACTCATAGACCTCTCAGTCCATCTCCCAAGGGATCAGATGACCACTTACCCACTCATAGACCTCTCAGTCCATCTCCCAGGGGATCAGATGACTGCTTACCCACTCATAGACCTCTCAGTCCATCTCCCAAGGGATCAGATGACCACTTACCCACTCATAGACCTCTCAGTCCATCTCCCAAAGGGATCAGATGACCACTTACCCACTCATAGACCTCTCAGTCCATCTCCCAAGGGATCAGATGACCACTTACCCACTCATAGACCTCTCAGTCCATCTCCCAAGGGATCAGATGACCACTTACCCACTCATAGACCTCTCAGTCCATCTCCCAAGGGATCAGATGACCACTTACCCACTCATAGACCTCTCAGTCCATCTCCCAAGGGATCAGATGACCACTTACCCACTCATAGACCTCTCAGTCCATCTCCCAAGGGATCAGATGACCACTTACCCACTTATAGACCTCTCAGTCCATCTCCCAAGGGATCAGATGACTGCTTACCCACTCATAGACCTCTCAGTCCATCTCCCAGGGGATCAGATGACCGCTTACCGACTCATAGACCTCTCAGTCCATCTCCCAAGGGATCAGATGACCACTTACCCACTCATAGACCTCTCAGTCCATCTCCCAAGGGATCAGATGACCGCTTACCCACTCATAGACCTCTCAGTCCATCTCCCAAGGGATCAGATGACCACTTACCCACTCATAGGCCTCTCAGTCCATCTCCCAGGGGATCAGATGACCACTTACCCACTCATAGACCTCTTAGTCCATCTCCCAAGGGATCAGATGACCGCTTACCCACTCATAGGCCTCTCAGTCCATCTCCCAAGGGATCAGATGACCACTTACCCACTCATAGGCCTCTCAGTCCATCTCCCAGGGGATCAGATGACCACTTACCCACTCATAGACCTCTTAGTCCATCTCCCAAGGGATCAGATGACCGCTTACCCACTCATAGACCTCTCAGTCCATCTCCCAAGGGATCAGTTGACCACTGACCCACTCATAGACCTCTCAGTCCATCTCCCAAGGGATCAGATGACCACTTACCCACTCATAGACCTCTTAGTCCATCTCCCAAGGGATCAGATGACCGCTGACCCACTCATAGACCTCTCAGTCCATCTCCCAAGGGATCAGATGACCGCTTACCCACTCATAGACCTCTCAGTCCATCTCCCAAGGGATCAGATGACCGCATACCGACTCATAGACCTCTCAGTCCATCTCCCAAGGGATCAGATGACTGTTTACCCACTCATAGACCTCTCAGTCCATCTCCCAAGGGATCAGATGACCACTTACCCACTCATAGACCTCTCAGTCCATCTCCCAGGGGATCAGATGACTGCTTACCCACACATAGACCTCTCCGTCCATCTCCCAGAGGATCAGATGACCACTTACCCACTCATAGACCTCTCAGTCCATCTCCCAAGAGATCAGATGACCACTTACCCACTCATAGACCTCTCAGTCCATCTCCCAAGGGATCAGATGACCACTTACCCACTCATAGACCTCTCAGTCCATCTCCCAAGGGATTAGATGACCACTTACCCACTCATAGACCTCTCAGTCCATCTCCCAAGGGATCAGATGACCACTTACCCACTCATAGACCTCTCAGTCCATCTCCCAAGGGATCAGATGACCACTTACCCACTCATAGACCTCTCAGTCCATCTCCCAAGGGATCAGATGAATGCTTATCCACTCATAGACCTCTCAGTCCATCTCCCAGGGGATCAGATGACCACTTACCCACTCATAGACCTCTCAGTCCATCTCCCAAGGGATCAGATGACCACTTACCCACTCATAGACCTCTCAGTCCATCTCCCAAGGGATCAGATGACTGCTTACCCACTCATAGACCTCTCAGTCCATCTCCCAGGGGATCAGATGACCGCTTACCGACTCATAGACCTCTCAGTCCATCTCCCAAGGGATCAGATGACCACTTACCCACTCATAGACCTCTCAGTCCATCTCCCAAGGGATCAGATGACCGCTTACCGACTCATAGACCTCTCAGTCCATCTCCCAAGGGATCAGATGACTACTTACCCACTCATAGACCTCTCAGTACATTTCCCAAGGGATCAGATGACCGCTTACCCACTCATAGACCTCTCAGTCCATCTCCCAAGGGATCAGATGACCACTTACCGACTCATAGACCTCTCAGTCCATCTCCCTAGGGATCAGATGACCACTTACCCACTCATAGACCTCTCAGTCCATCTCCCAAGGGATCAAATGACCACTTACCCACTCATAGACCACTCAGTCCATCTCCCAAGGGATCAGATGACCACTTACCCACTCATAGACCTCTCAGTCAATCTCTCAGGGATCAGATGACCGCTTACCGACTCATAGACCTCTCAGTCCATCTCCCAAGGGATCAGATGACCACTTACCCACTCATAGACCTCTCAGTCCATCTCCCAAGGGATCAGATGACCACTTACCCACTCATAGACCTCTCAGTCCATCTCCCAAGGGATCAGATGACCACTTACCCACTCATAGACCTCTCAGTCCATCTCCCAAGGGATCAGATGACCACTTACCCACTCATAGACCTCTCAGTCCATCTCCCAAGGGATCAGATGACCACTTACCCACTCATAGACCTCTCAGTCCATCTCCCAAGGGATCAGATGACCACTTACCCACTCATAGACCTCTCAGTCAATCTCTCAGGGATCAGATGACCGCTTACCGACTCATAGACCTCTCAGTCCATCTCCCAAGGGATCAGATGACCACTTACCCACTCATAGACCTCTCAGTCCATCTCCCAAGGGATCAGATGACCGCTTACCCACTCATAGACCTCTCAGTCCATCTCCCAGAGGATCAGATGACCATTTGCCCACTCACAGACCTCACAGTCCATACCAAGGGATCAGATGACCACTTACCCACTCATAGACCTCTCAGTCCATCTCCCAAGGGATCAGATGACCACTTACCCACTCATAGACCTCTCAGTCCATTTGCCAGGAGATCAGGTGACCACTTGCCCACTCACAGACCTCACAGTCCATACCAAGGGATCAGATGACCACTTACCCACTCATAGACCTCTCAGTTCATCTCTTAGGGATCAGATGACCGCTTAACCACTCATAGACCTCTCAGTACATCTCCCAAGGGATCAGATGACCGCTTACCCACTCATAGACCTCTCAGTCCATCTCCCAAGGGATCAGATGACCGCTTACCCACTCATAGACCTCTCAGTCCATCTCCCAAGGGATCAGATGATCACTTACCCACTCATAAACCTCTTACTCCACCTCCCGAGTGATCATGTGGAGCAATGACCCATTCATAGACTTCCAACACATAAAGTAGATGGTAAATGCTTCTGTCACCAGAAGAAATTCCTTTCCTCCAGTGGTTTGGTTTCAATCTATAACATTATCCCCCCCAAAAACTCAGAGAATAAAAAGACAAACAGACTCTTGCACCATAAATTGATTTTTTTGGTTAAATACATAAAAGGAAATACAGAAGCAGATCTAGCGGTGCAGGAATAGCAATAACACAGAATGTTAATTCTTAATAGCAATACCATTTCTTCAGTTTTGGGTTGAGTGAGAAAAAATTACAATTTCTCTGATGGTTTGATTTCTGTCTACAACCCCCCACAGCAAAAAAAAAACATTGTCAGAAGTTCCAACCTTTCCTCATTCTACTTTGTCTTTGTTGGGGAGAGTTTTGCATGGGTGAGAATGAGAGCCTTACCCTCCCCGATTCTACCCAAAGTTAAATTAAAAGTTTTGGCTTGGGTTAGGCTTTAAAAGTAATCTGGAGACTGTTTGAAGAAACATTTGATCACCCTCTCTCGAATTTGCCTGGTTCTTATACCGTACACCAAAGGGTTCAGCATGGGGGGGATGAGAAGGTAAGAGTTGGGCAGCAGGATGTGTGTATGATGAGGGACATTCTTCCCAAATCTGTGCACTAAGGACGAGCAAAGGATTGGTGTGAAAAATGCCAGGATAGCACAGACATGAGAGGTGCATGTTTCGAAGGCTTTTAAGCGAGCCTTAACACTTAGCTTCAGAAGTGCTCGAAGGATCATCACATAGGAGAAAGCAATGAACACTGAATCCATACCCAACACAAGGAAGCCAACGATCATGCCAAGATGGTCGTTGAATGAGACGTCACCACAAGCCAGCCTAACCACTGCCATGTGTTCGCAGTACGAGTGGAATATAACATTACTGGTATACAAATGGAGTCTCTGAGCCAGAAGAGGCAAGGGAAGCATGTAGACCAACCCACGGAGGACTGCTAATATTCCACTTATAATAATAACACTTGGGGTCACTGTGACAGAGTACCGCAGAGGGTTGCATATGGCTACATATCTATCATAAGCCATGGCTACAAAGATTCCCGACTCAATGGTAGAGAAAGAATGTAAAAAGAACATCTGAAGAAAACACATATGGAAGTCAATCTCATTCTGCTGGAACCAGAAGATGCAGAGAAGCTTGGGCACCGTGGAATTGGCCAATAATATGTCAACGAAAGCAAGAATGGTGAAATAGATGTACATGGGCTGATGGAGACTGACATCCGAGAAGATGATGAGCAGGACGATGTAGTTCCCAATGATGGCAAAGAGGAACATTGAGAAGACGGGAACTGAAATCCAGACATGGAGGTATTCCAGACCGGGGATACCCAACAGGATGAAGGAGTTTGGGTAGAAGCAGCTTTCATTGACCACCGCCATTGTAGACTTCAAACATTATTTCCTGGAAAGAGGGGAAAGTAATAAGGTCAAAAGTAGCAGGCCAGAAGAAACGAGGTCAAAGATTATGGGATTTACTACTACAATACAGGTTTGGGCATGTTGCTGTACATAAAGTTTTGGGTATACAAGGCCAGTTCTGATAATGCCCTGCTGGAATACAAGCTACCCATTGTCTACCATTGACCCTCAACTGTCAGAAGGACGTCCAAATCTAACCCCAGAAAAAAAAAATCAAAAACAGTTTGGATAGGGAAAGGAAGGGCTGGACCCTGTATTGCTGAATGTGTCCCAGCTGGGAGATTCACCCTCTTTATTGCTGGTAGAGTATTGAAATCATGCGCTCAAAGCTTCTTGCATACAGAGAATACCTTTACTTTCATGGAGGATAAACAGAACACAACTTTACATTGGACAGGATACAGTAGCATACAAATACATACACTGAGACAGATAATACTTCCTCTCATATCATAGATACATGTATACTACACTATAACACTGTAGTATCACCTGCTGGTATAATGCTTATATACTGTATACAGCTCACAGTACATGCTGTTGTATTTCCAACATTTATTTGTTGTGGTGGTTATTGTCACCTATACAGAAAACAACGAGAAACCCAAATCACCAAAACGTGAGGTGAGGAGAACTCTTCCAATGGGGAAACCCAACAACAAAGGATATTTTCTTTAGTTTGAAGAGATCTCTTCCCCCATCCTGATGTGTCTACAGGACAGGAAGTGAAGGGAAAGGTCCCCAATAAGAAAGAAAATGGACATGGGGTTTTAGCCCTTTTTGTAACCACCAGCAGCAGGTGACGTCCCCCCCCCCCCTCCCGCCACCTTCCGCGGCTTTAGTGGGATCTTTTATCCCACTGGGAATCCCTGATTGACCTCCGCCGTCTGATTGGAGAGCCGGGCAAAGCCCAGATTGGCTATTATATCCCGGAAACAATGACCTGACATACTGTAACTTCCGGTTTACCCAGCTGTCAACGGCGCCATTTTCAAAAAAACAAAGGCATTCAACCAGTGGCGGCTGGTGAAGTTTTAAGATGGGGGGGCGCAAGACCCCGCCTTTCCATTTTGACCCCTCCCATTCCTCAGAAGCCCCACCCCTTAAAGACTCCACCCATTTTGTCCCCTGTATTTTGCTTGCGTGAACAAATTCTCCCAATATATCACATATTAAGGGGTCTCTCAGTACTAGTATATCCCATAATAGGGAGCAGGGGCCCTATTATGGGATATACTGTGAGAGATACCCTATTATGGGATACACTGACTGAGAGTGGCACAAACCCCACAGTACAGGCCCCCTAGCACAAACCCCACAGTACAGGCCCCCTAGCACAAACCCCACAGTACAGGCCCCCTAGCACAAACCCCACAGTACAGGCCCCCTAGCACAAACCCCCTAGCAAAAAGTACAGTACAGGCCCCCTTCAATGCAGTGACCAGTGTACATGCCCCCTGCATGTAAAAGGGAGTCACATCTGCTGCCCATAGGGGTACTTTCCAGTCCAGTTGTGTACAACAGTCATATAGATACCATAAGGGGGATGTATATGGCGGGGGGTGTAATCTGTGCAATCATAATAAGTGCAATGATGAAAGCATTTCATTGAACATTGTATGATGTGATTGTCTCTTTGTATTGTATATTGAGCCCCATGTTACTGATGTACCCCCTGGAAGAATCAGGTAGTATGGATGGCAGTAGATAGGAGGTAGTGATAGCAGTGTGATGTAGAAAATTGACCTGTGAATGAAGTGTGAATGAAGGTGTAGAGAGCAGAAAGAGGTGTACAGTGATAAGAGGGGATGGGATGGGAGAACACACATAGATGTGAGGGAGGAGATTGCTGGGAATGTCCTACATTCAGTGTATAGAGCAGGAAGTGCTCCTCCAGCACACAGCATACACACGGCATGCACACAGCATGCACACAGCATGCACACAGCATACACACAGCATGCACACAGCATACACACAGCATGCACACAGCATGCACACAGCATACACACAGCATACACACAGCATGCACACAGCATTCACACAGCATGCACACAGCATACACACAGCATGCACACAGCATACACACAGCATGCACACAGCATACACACAGCATACACACAGCATGCACACAGCATACACACAGCATACACACAGCATGCACACAGCATACACACAGCATACACACAGCATGCACACAGCATACACACAGCATGCACACAGCATGCACACAGCATTCATACAGCATGCACACAGCATGCACACAGCATACACACAGCATACACACAGCATGCACACAGCATACACACAACATACACACAGCATGCACACAGCATACACACAGCATGCACACAGCATGCACACAGCATACACACAGCATGCACACAGCATTCACACAGCATTCACACAGCATGCACACAGCATTCACACAGCATACACACAGCATGCACACAGCATACAAACAGCATGCACACAGCATTCACACAGCATTCACACAGCATACACACAGCATGCACACAGCATACACACAGCATGCACACAGCATACACACAGCATGCACACAGCATGCACACAGCATTCACACAGCATACACACAGCATGCACACAGCATACACACAGCATGCACACAGCATTCACACAGCATACACACAGCATGCACACAGCATACACACAGCATGCACACAGCATACACACAGCATACACACAGCATGCACACAGCATACACACAGCATGCACACAGCATTCACACAGCATACACACAGCATGCACACAGCATTCACACAGCATACACACAGCATGCACACAGCATACACACAGCATACACACAGCATACACAGAGCGCGTGTACACACGTACCGAATGTCGGCTGAACGATCGGCCGTCTTTTGTCCGGTGCTGTCCTGTCGGTTGAAAAGTGCTAAAGACTGCACACAAATTTTGTCGGCCAACAACAGCTGACTGCAGAAGTGATGTCATGTGATGGTTAACTTTCCGTGTCTTTTTTCTTCTCTGAGCATGCCCAGTCTTGCTCATCTGCTGTGTGTCGGCCGAATTCTGTACTGACCGGCGAACAATCGGCCGTTCTGGTGTTGGCCAACAAAAATTGTAATGCCTGCACACCCGATTCTGTTCGGCCGAAAAGTCGCAGTCTGTTGTCGAAGCATCATACTAACAAGCCGACAATCGGTCGGTGGCCGAATATTTACGGCCGACAATCGCTACGGGCTTTTACTTCCTCCACTCATCTCCCGGCTGACATACACCTGGGAATTAAGCACACAGGCACTTATTGTGGTGCTGGAGAGTCCCATAGGTGCAGTAACAAAGGGAGATGACCATAGGCAGACTGGGCTATGCCAATTAAAATGAGCAAGAAAAGTCATATCCACATGTGATATATATTTGGACATCTATGTTTACTTGTCTGTGTGTATACAGTATATATATATATATATATATATATATATATGGCACACCCAAACACTGCCTCACACAACTACACAACCAGAATTGTGCTAGTGGACAACCTTATACATATATAGTACTTATTAAATAGATCTTTTTAAATCGATTTAATCACAATACAAGCCATCTGATTTAATTTATCTCCTCGAACAAACAAAAAAAAGAGAGTCATCACTGACTGTCTGAGTCACTTACCGCCGAGAGACGCTCAGTTGAGGTGCGGCCTGCGGGTGCGGGAGTACTCTCTGCGCGGCGCCTGCGGCCTGCCTGCGATGATGCGGGGAGAGGCTGAGCAGCGGACTGACTCGAGTTAGCTGTCTGGCAGTGACTCACCACTGTGATGACCAGAACGAAGGCGATCCGATGCGGGCGGCTCTCTACTTGCGCGTCCATCCTCCGCATCCTGTTTTCTCCTCCTGGCTGTGACACTCCGAGTCCTCAGGCGGGAATGGACTGAACGGAAGCTGGAAGCGGTGATCGTGACGCCGGGGAGGTGCACCGCCCCCACGCGACACGTCACCAGGTCCATGTCCTACTGTGATTGGTCCAGGCTGGAGTCTGGACCAATCACAGCCCGGACATCTGAAAAGTGGGGCGTGTCGGGGCGCATTTCTCTGCGCCCCGATGACCCCCTGAAGAGCGCCAATCGGCGCCTCTGCTGGCCGAGGGTGGGGTCAAAAACCCCATACCCAGCACACAGGCCAGCGCCCCTAGTGGGCGAAAAATATACACTTTTTTTTTTTAATCTTCTTCTTTTTTTCTTTTTTCTTGGGGGGGGGGGGCGGCCTATCGGCCGGCCGCCACTGCATTCAACCACACAGATCTTGGTGTTTTGAATGTTTTTAAGGGCAGAGGAGGGATTAGGGGTCTTTTAGACCTCAGATCTGTCAATAAAGAGGACCTGTCACATGCCTATTGCTGTCACAAGGGATGTTTAAAAAAAAAATAATGAAAATAAATAAATAAATAAAGTGCCCCCGTCCCCCTGTGCTTGGTCGTCCCACACATGTGAGGCATCACTGCCAACGTCAGATCATGGGCAGTATTTATAGCACCAGACCTCCTCTGTACATCTAAAGTGGGTGACCTGTAAAGGCTTTTAAAGCACCACCTATGGATAGTAGAATTGACGTTGTTTGTCAAGGTTGCTCGGGTGTGTGAAATTGTAACACATTTGGTATCTATTTAGTCTGTGAAAAATCATCTTCTTTTATTTTACCAAAAAAAAAAAAATTGAGTTATGCATTGTGTTTTTTTTTTGCATTAAAATTAAAAAAGTGTATATTTTCCTAACAAATACTGTGTGACATAAAATTTTTTTTTCAAAACCAACCATTTTATTCTTCAGGGACTCTAAAAAAAAAAAAATATATATATATATATATATATACTGTATATAATGTTTGGGGGTTCTAAGTAATTTTTTTAGCAAAAAATGCTGACTGTTACATGTAAACAAAAAGTGGCAGAAAAAGCCTGCGGTGGGGTGTTAAGGGGGTCATCTATTCAGGCCTTAGTGAGTTCATTGATAAGGTTATCGCCTTTTCTACCAATGTACATTTATAAACTTTGCCGTATACAAAGGGGGTAAAGCAAGCTTCTGGAGCCATGAGTTTACTATTAAATGAAAATTACCATTAACTGAGCCCATTTTATTTATTTAGGTGTAGGCTTTAAGGAATGGCCGGGCTTTGATGATTAACCACTTAAGCCCCGGAGGATTTTCCTGCTAAAAGACCAGGGGGTATTTTGCGATTCGGCACTGCGTGACTTTAACGGACAATTGCGTGGTTGTGCGATGCTGTACCTAAACGAATTTGACGTCCTTTTTTTCCCACAAACAGAGCTTTCTTTTGGTGCTATTTGATCACCTGTGCGATTTTTTGATCACGCGCTATAAACAAAAAAAGAGCGACAATTTTGCAAAAATAGCAATATTTTTCACATTTTTTTATATGAAATTCCCCAAAAAAAAATGTAAAAATCAAAATTTTTTAACATTTTCGGCCAATTTGTTTTATCCTACCTATGTTTGGTAAAAAAAAATCGCAAAAAGCGTATTTTTATTGGTTTGCGCAAAAGTTATTGCGTTTAGTACCAAAGGGAAAGATTTTTGTCATTTTTGTTGTTTTTTTTTTAACGTGTAATGGCGGCGATCTGCGATTTTTTTTGCAGGACTGCGACATTGCGGCGGACAGATCGGACCCTTGACTGACATTTTTGACATTTTGGGGTTACCAGTGACATTTCTACAGTAATCAGTGCTATACATATGCACTGTTACTGTAAAAATACACTGGCAGTGAAGGGGTTAACTTTATTTGGGAGGGAGGGGCTGTGTGTATCCCTAGGGGCGTGCTTTCTACTGTGATTGGCTGTGGCTTGAGCTGTAAGGACACTGATCAACGGATCTACATAGTAGATCCGTGTGATCAGTGTCTTTACACCGAGGAGAATGACAGGTGGCTTGTTTACACAAGCTGCCTGACATTCTCCCTCTCCCCCGACGATCGCCGAGTGACCGGCGGACATCGGGTCCGCCAGTCACACGCGCGGGGGGGTGCGTGACCGCGCGGGAGCGGGAGCGCGCCTCCGCGGGCGCACGCTCGCTCCCCAGACCCTCCCAGGCTAGTGACGTTAATTAACGTCACTCTGCCTGGCAGGGGCTGACCGCCGCAGTAAATCTACTTGCGGCGGTCGGCAAGCGGTTAATGTAAAAATCTAATCAGTCGAAAAAAAAAAAACGAATACAATTTTATCATTTGTTAGAAATAAGGTTCAATAATAATCTAAATGAAATGATTTAAAAAATCCCCTGAAGTAAAAAATCCCCTCGCCCAAATGTTTCGGTTTCCATGTAGGTGTAGGGATATTAGTAAAAGCCAACGTTCCCACCTGTGAACCTTCCATGGGTGTCCGGGACTTGTGAAGAAGGATTTAGGGGAACACATACGATGACCATCGTCCCTCTTCCATATCATATCTGAAGTGACACCACTGACAGAGCGGATCTCTATATTAAAGGTGCTGGTCCTCCGGAGACCGTATTAGCTGGGCTTCTTCTGACCTCATTGCCCCCATTGCCACCAAAGGGGACCTTCTCTAGCTGTTCAGAGTTCCAGAAGTGTATTTGTGAGGTCAGGCACTGATGGGCGGTCCAAAAGAGATTAAACAAATGGACTGAAACCAGTTATCCAACCTTTTAAAGTTTTAGTAAATCTGTACATGTCATCACATCTACCCAGCGTATCCAGCTTAAACACTTTGGGACCGCCCACCCTGTATTTACGTCACTACTTTGACGTTAAATACCGGAGTTATGGCAGCAGATAGCAGATATCGGCCATAACCACGTTATTTTCTGACACGGCCGGTGGTCCGCATTCACATAAAAAGTGGTCCCATCAGCAGATGGGACAACAGGAGAGATGACCAATCCCCCCCCCCCCCTTCCCCCACATCCCACTAATTTTCTCTGCTTACTGGAGATGTCCGTAGCAAGGAAAACAATCCGGTCTGTCCATATCCCAAGCAGGATGTTGAGTGAGGGCAAGCTGGTCCCCACTCCACTCTATGGCCTTGGAGGACCGGAGCGACGTCATACCTCACTTCCTCCCAACAGCCTTAATGGGCCCATTTTTTTTTTTGCTTTGAAGGGTCGATGTGAGGATAATGCAGATTAAGAATATTGAGATGAAAATACAGGGAGTTGTTGAGGAGGTTTAACCACTTACCGCATACTGACGTACCCGTACGTCGGCAGACTTTGCGGGGTTATACCGGGATGATGTCTCTAGCTAGAGGCATCATCCCGGTACCGTGGTTTGAAGCCAACGGTCGGCTTTCCGTCGGTAACGACCGATGCGGCTCGGGAGCCACTCAATCGTTACCTGGGTGAGCGGGAGGGGACGTCCCCTCCCTCCCGCCGCCTTCCGTTGCTTTGCTTGGGGCTCCCGTCCCACCGGGAGCCCCGAGCACCCAGCCGGCACGTCCGCCGGCTGGATGGAGTCCCGATGAATGCCGGAAACGGCATCGATCGGGTCTCCGATGACGTAACCCGGAGGCGGCGTCCATGACGTCACTTCCGGGTTACTGTGCTGCAAAAGGTGGCAGATTTGAAAAACGGCTGTATGCAAAAATGCAGTTTTCGGCGTTTTGCATACAGGGAAGTGTAGTGGAGGGGTCTAGGGTCTTTTAGACCCTCGATCCATCCATAAAGTGTACCTGTCACTGCATATTGGTGTCACAAGGGATGTTTACATTGCTTGTGACAGCAATAAAAGTGATCAGATTTTTTTTTTTTTTAAAAAACCTGTAATAAAGTTTAAAAAAAAGAAAAAATAAATAGGAAAAAAAAAAAATGTAGCCGCCCCCGTCACCGTTAGCTTGCGCACAAAAAAAAAAACGTATACGCAAGTCGAGCTGTGAATGAAATCGCTGTTCAAACCCCACATGTGAGGTATCACCGCGATCGCCAGAGCGAGAGCAATAATTAAAAAAAAAGAGCTACACTCTAACTCTAAAATGGTAATCGTTTAATAAATTTAAATCGTCGCAGATTGAGATCTCTATTGACCGTAGTTTGTCGCCATCCCACGGGGGGGGGGGGGGGGCACAATTTTAAACCGTAACATGTTGGGTATCTATTTACTCGGCGTGACATCATCTTTCACAATATACAAAAAAAATGGGCTAACTTTACTGTTTAGTATTTTTTAAATGCAGTGAAATGTGATTTTTCAAATTTTTTCCCAAAAAAATGGCGTTTTAAAGACCGCTGCGCAAATACCGCGTGACAAAAAATTTTGCAATGACCGACATTTTATTCTCTAGAGTCTTTGCTAAAAAATATATATATATATATATATATATATAATGTTTGGGGGTTCTAAGTAGTTTTCTAGGAAAAAATACTGGTTTTAACTTGTGAACAAAAAGTGTCCGAAATAGGGCTGGGGGTAAAGTGGTTAATTAAAAGGAAATTCTGTGTTTTGAATGACGGTGACAATGAGCCCATTTGTTATTACTGAAACGAATTTAGATGAAGAAAAGAGGAAATGCTTTATTTGTGCAAATGGTTTAAATTGTGTTTCAGCTGTTATACAAGTTCTAAAATACGAGTATACACCGCCCCCCTCCGGGAGGGGTTAAGGAGGTCCTTTTTTCGATCTGCCAGTGGAACAAATTGATTCAAATGACGTTGGTTTCCCAATCATATCTCCCTTCTTATCAGAAGATAGGACGTAGTGACAAAAAATTCCATAAATCTATCCCATAGTTAGTAGACACGATAACTTTTGCGCAAACCAATCAATATACACTTATTGGGAATTTTTTAACCAAAGATATGTAGCAAAATACAAATTTGAATAAACTGGTGAGGAAATTCGATTTTTAACATTTTTTTATTGGATGTTTTATAGCAGAAAGTAAAAATATATATATATATATATATACACAGGAAAAATATTTTCAGAGGTAAACTCACCAGGCACCGCATCCCTTTGTAAAGGTATAGGACTCAGAAATAAATGCTCCTGTAGGAGTTGGGATATTTTTAGGTGAAAATAACTGGAGATCAAATTAAAAATCAAACATGTTTTATTTGGTTCATTAAAAATTAATTTTGAAACAAGACATATATATATATATATATATATAAACATCAATATTAAAATCAATCCATCATGGTATTCTGGAGAGTGGTCAGCATGGTCCAAGGTTGGTGAAACTTCTAGGGTGACAAACCCAACATGTTTCGCCGACGCCTTTGGCTTCTTCAGGGGACGTTATATTATCACACCTATGCCAATGAGAAAAATTAAACCAAGATCAATAATGCAACATTTAGGATCAATTCGACCAATTAAAGTAGAAAAGTAGAACTTATGCATCAAAGCATATACATATGCCAAATATCAAAAGTTTGAAGTTTAACATAACACATATACAGTATCTCACAAAAGTGAGTACACCCCTCACATTTTTGTAAATATTTTATTCTAACTTTTCATGTGACAACACTGAAGAAATGATACTTTGCTACAATGTAAAGTAGTGAGTGTACAGCTTGTATAACAGTGTAAATTTGCTGTCCCCTCAAAATAACTCAACACACAGCCATTAACCACTTTACCACCGGAGGATTTTGCTGTCTTCCGTCCAGGCCACTTTTTGCGATTCGGCGCTGTGCGACTTCAACTGACAATTGCGCGGTCGTGCGACACCATACCCAAACGATATTTACATCCTTTTTTTCCCACAAACAGAGCTTTCTTTTGGTGGTATTTAATCACCTGTGCGATTTTTACTTTTTGTGCTATAAACAAAAAAAGAACGTTTATTTTGAAAAAATAACAATATTTTTAACATTTTTTTATATGAAATTCCCCCCAAAAAAGATGTAAAAAACAATTTTTTAAAAAATTTTTGGCCAATTTGTTTTATGCTACATATGTTTGGTAAAAAAAATCACAATAAGCGTATTTTGATTGGTTTGCGCAAAAGTTATTGCGTTTACTAACAAAGGGAAAGATTTCTGTCATTTTTGGTGTTTTTTTTTTAACGCGTAATGGCGGCGATCTGCGATTTTTTTTGTGGGACTGCGACATTGCGGCGGACAGATCGGACCCTTGACTGACATTTTTGACACTTTTGGGGTTACCAGTGACATTACTGCAGTAATCAGTGCTATATATATGCACTGTTACTGTAAAAATGACACTGGCAGGGAAGGGGTTCATTTTATTGGAGAGGGAGGGGTTAATGTATGCCTGGTACTTACTGACGTGTAGGGGGGGAGGTGACTGAGTGAGTCATGGACAGATCGGATGTCCAGCTATGCTGAACAGTCCGATCTGTCACTCCCTGTCACTATGGAGATCCGCCCGCTTGTGTTTACACACAGCGGGCGGATCTCCAGACTCGATCCCCGGCGATCGGGGCAGAGCAGCGGCGATCGCCGCTGCTCCTCCCCTGGCCCGACTCCCGCTGTGAATGAAAACAGCAGGAGCGAGCCTCCGGCGGCGCGCAAGCGCCGCCCAGAAGGGGGAGTGTCTGACGACGTTAATACTACGTCGTCAGACGATAACGAACCACTATGCCGCAGTACTATTACCGTACTCAGTCGGCAAGTGGTTAATGTCTAAACCGCTGGCAACAAAAGTGAGTACACCCCTAAGTGACAATGTCCAAATTGGGCCCAAAGTGTCAATATTTTGTGTGGCCGCCATTATTTTCCAGCACTGCCTTAACCCTCTTGGGCATGGAGTTCACCAGAGCTTCACAGGTTGTCACTGGAGTCCTCTTCCCCTCCTCCATGATGACATCACAGAGCTGGTGGATGTTAGAGACCTCGTGCTCCTCCACCTTCTGTTTGAGGATCCCCCACAGATGCTCAATAGGGTTTAGGTCTGGAGACGCTTGGCCAGTCCATCACCTTTACCCTCAGCTTCTTTAGCAAGGCAGTGGTCGTCTTGGAGGTGTTTGGGGTCATTATCATGTTGGAATACTGCCCTGCGGCCCAGTCTCCGAAGAGAGGGGATCATGCTCTGCGTCACATGACACCGGGGAGGGAAAATGGCTAATTGGGCCCAAATTGGAGATTGTCACTTAGGGGTGTACTGACTTTTGTTGCCAGCGGTTTAGACATTAATGGCTGTGTGTTGAGTCATTTTGAGGGGACAGTAAATTTACACTGTTATACAAGCTGTACACTCACTACTTTACATTGTAGCAAAGTCTCATTTCTTCAGTGTTGTCACATGAAAAGGTGTACTCACTTTTGTGGGATACTGTATCAGTCTGGATGTCACACCACTTCCTCAAACTCATTCTATCCAAAACCGAGATCATAATATTTCCTTCCCCCCACATGCCCCTTCCCCTGACCTCTCTCTCAAGATTGATGGCACAACTATCAGCCCATCTCCTCATGCAAAGGTTCTAGGTGTAGTCCTGGACTCTGAACTATCCTTTTCGGCAACACATACAATTACTGTCCAAATCTTGTCGCCTCCACCTCTGCAACATCTCCAAAATACGCCCCTTCCTAACCAATGACACCACAAAGCCTCTAATCCACTCCCTGATCATCTCTCACCTCGACTACTGCCACTGCTCCCTCATTGGATTACCTCTAAATAGGCTCCTCCCTCCTTCAGTCCATCATGAATGCTGCTGCCAGACTCATCCACCTTACAAACTGCTCAGTATCTGCTCCCGGTCTCTGCCCATCCCTCCATTGGCCTCCATTCAGTGTCCTCCACCCTCTCTCCCAATCCCTTCACTGGTCTCCATTCAGTGTCCTCCACCCCTCTCTACCAATCCCTCCACTGGTCTCCATTCAGTGTCCTTCACCCCTCTCTGCCAATCCCTCCACTGGTCTCCATTCAGTGTCCTCCACCCCTCTCTGCCAATCCCTTCACTGGTCTCCATTCAGTGTCCTCCACCCCTCTCTGCCAATCCCTCCACTGGTCTCCATTCAGTGTCCTCCACCTCTCTCTGCCAATCCCTCCACTGGCTTCCATTCAGTGTCCTCCACCTCTCTCTGCCAATCCCTCCACTGGTCTCCATTCAGTGTCCTCCACACCTCTCTGCCAATCCCTCCACTGGTCTCCATTCAGTGTCCTCCACCTCTCTCTGCCAATCCCTCCACTGGTCTCCATTCAGTGTCCTCCACCCCTCTCTGCCAATCCCTCCACTGGCCTTCATTCAGCGTTCTTCACCCCTCTCTACCAATCCATCCGTTGGCCTCCATTAAGTGTACTCCTCCCCTCTCTACCAATCCCTCCGTTGGCCTCCATTAAGTGTACTCCTCCCCTCTCTACCAATCCCTCCGTTGGCCTCCATTAAGTGTACTCCTCCCCTCTCTACCAATCCCTCCGTTGGCCTCCATTAAGTGTACTCCTCCCCTCTCTACCAATCCCTCCGTTGGCCTCCATTAAGTGTACTCCTCCCCTCTCTACCAATCCCTCCGTTGGCCTCCATTAAGTGTACTCCTCCCCTCTCTACCAATCCCTCCGTTGGTCTCCATTAAGTGTACTCCTCCCCTCTCTACCAATCCCTCCACTGGTCTCCATTCAGTGTCCTCCTCCCCTCTCTGCCAATCCCTTCACTGGCCTTCATTCAGCGTTCTCCACCCCTCTCTACTAATCCCTCCAGTGGCCTCCATTTAGTGTCCTCCACCCCACTCTGCCCATTCCTCTAATGACCTCCATTCAGTGTCCTCCACCCCTCTCTGCCAATCCCTCCACTGTCTGGCATTCACCTAACTATCAATGACCCTTTCATCACCATCCCCATCAATGAGCCTGTCCTCCAACCTTCATCAATGAGTCTTGGTCACCCATGACTCTGTCACCAGTTGGCCGGATTTCCTTCCTTGGACCACTTTTGGTCGGTCTTGTCCCACAAGAGCTGCAGATTTGGAGTTGCTCTGACCCAGTCGTCTAGACATTACAATTTGGTCCTTGTCAAAGTCCCTCAAATCCTTACACTTGTCCATTTTTCTGCTTTCAAAACATCAACTCAGGGACAACATGTTCAATTTCTGCTCTATGATATCCCATCTGCTTTCAGAATCCATTGTAATAAGATAATCAATGTTATTCACTTCACCTGTCAGTGGTCACAATGTCCTGGATGATCGGTGTATGTCTGAAGTTCAGGTTCACCGAGATGAATTATGGGATGTTTTCTGTGGCCCTCTCGGACTGGGGAGAAGTAGGTCATGTTGTAAAAAGCATATTATTATATTATATAGAATATTATATTATATTATTATATTTATATTATATAAATATTTTATAATTTATTATTATCAATAATAATAATAATTATTATTATTTTTTATTTTTTTTAACTATATAAACATAGATATTTATATATTATATGTGCCGCATATTAAACATATATGTGTCTGCCTTTTATTAGTTTCATCATTCAAATGACTTTTTAGGTAAACAAGTTTGCCATCATATTGTATTAATTATTCATTGGAATTGGTCCCAGAATACTAAGTGAGGAAGACCCAGGAGAGTCCGATGACTTTATAAACTCCAGACACCAAATCACCGGAGTTCAGAGATCAGCGCGGTGTGGAGTCGCCATCGTCCTCGCAGTGCGGTGAGTCTATTAACCCTTTCCATCCCAGGATACAGGAAAACACTGCTGGTCAATAGAGACCATCCCTCCCCCCCATCATTACTATTATCACTGATACAATTCTTATTATTTATCCTAATTTTACACTCACTAATCTGTAAGAAATAA
This sequence comes from Pelophylax lessonae, assembly GCF_965119305.1. Taxonomy (NCBI): domain Eukaryota; kingdom Metazoa; phylum Chordata; class Amphibia; order Anura; family Ranidae; genus Pelophylax; species Pelophylax lessonae. The sequence continues at coordinate 750,937,671 of NC_138769.1, read as the reverse complement.
TTGTATTTATATACATAGAAGGATTGAAGGATCTCCCTCTCTTTTCCTCTATTATTTGATATGATAATATGATATTATTGTATTATCGGGTCCTGTATATAGCGAGGGATACAGAGAAGAAATAATAAAAGGTGATGATAAGAAGGAAGAATAGGAGAGAGTGCGGCCAATGTACAGGAAGTGACATCACACATCTCATACTATTATCTCCTCTCCTCTACAATCTCTTGTTTTGATGGAAAAAAAAATTGTTTAACCACTTAAGCCCCAGCCCTATTTCGGACACTTTTTGTTTACAAGTTAAAATCAGTATTTTTTCCTAGAAAACTACTTAGAACCCCCCAAACATTATATATATTTTTTTAGCAAAGACTCTGGAGAATAAAATGTCGGTCATTGCAATATTTTTTGTCAGGCGGTATTTGCGCAGCGGTCTTTAAAACGCCATTTTTTTGGAAAAAATTAGAAAAATCACATTTCACTGCATTTAAAAAATACTAAACGGTAAAGTTAGCCCATTTTTTTGTATATTGTGAAAGATGATGTCACGCCGAGTAAATAGATACCCAACATGTTACGGTTTAAAATTGCGCCCCTCCGTGGGATGGCGACAAACTACGGTCAATAGAGATCTCAATCTGCGACGCTTTAAATTTATTTAACGGTTACCAGTTTAGAGTTGGAGTGTAGCTCTTTTTTCTTTATTATTGCCCACACTCTGGCAATCATGGCGATACCTCACATGTGTGGTTTGAACAGCGATTTCATTCGTGGCTCGACTTCCGTATACGTTTTTTTCGTGCGCGAGCTAACGGTGACGGGGGCGGTGAAATTTTTTTTTCCCATTTATTTTATTTATTTTATTAACTTTATTAAAGTTTTTTTTTTAAAAAAAAAAATCTGATCACATTTATTGCTGTCACAAGCAATGTAAACATCCCTTGTGACACCAATATGTAGTGACAGGTACTCTTTATGGAGGGATCGAGGGTCTAAAAGACCCCAAACCCCTCCACTACACTTCCCTGTATGCAAAACGCCGAAAACTGCATTTTTGCATACAGCCGTTTTTTAAAACTGCCGCCTTTTGCAGCACAGTAACCCGGAAGTGACGTCATGGACGCCGCCTCCGGGTTACGTCATCGGAGACCCGATCGATGCCGTTTCCGGCATTCATCGGGACTCCATCCAGCCGGCGGACGTGCCGGCTGGGTGCTCGGGGCTCCCGGTGGGACGGGAGCCCCGGTAAAAGCCACGGAAGGCGGCGGGAGGGGGGGGACATCCCCTCCCGCCCCCCGGGTAACGATCGAGCGGCTCCCGAGCCGCATCGGTCGTTACCGACGGAAAGCCGACCGTCGGCTCTAAACCACGGTACCGGTATGGTGCCTCTAGCTAGAGGCATCATCCCGGTATAACCCTGCAAAGTCTGCTGACGTTAATTAACGTCAGTTTGCGGTAAGTGGTTAAGCAACAGAAATCATGGATTCATAACAAACAGAAGTTGTCAAACAAACCTGATTTCTTTTTCTGAAGGGGTAAGAAAAACCTTGGACAAAGGGGTGGCTGTGGATGTGGTATACTTGGACAGAGGGGTGGCTGTGGACGTGGTATACTTGGACAGAGGGGTGGCTGTGAATGTGGTATACTTGGACAAAGGGGTGGCTGTGGATGGGGTATACTTGGACAGAGGGGTGGCTGTGGATGTGGTATACTTGGACAGAGGGGTGGCTGTGGACGTGGTATACTTGGACAGAGGGGTGGCTGTGGATGTGGTATACTTGGACAGAGGGGTGGCTGTGGACGTGGTATACTTGGACAGAGGGATGGCTGTGGATGTGGTATACTTGGACAGAGGGGTGGCTGTGGACGTGGTATACTTGGACAGAGGGGGGCTGTGGAAGTAGAATACTTGGACAGAGGGATGGCTGTGGACGTGGTATACTTGGAATAAGGGGTGGCTGTGGATGTCGTATACTTGGAAGGAGTGCTGTCTGTGGATGTAGTATACTTGGACAGAGGGGTGGCTGTGGACGTGGTATACTTGGACAGAGGGGTGGCTGTGGATGTAGTATACTTGGACCGAGGGATGGCTGTGGACGTGGTATACTTGGAATAAGGGGTGGCTGTGGATGTGGTATACTTGGAAGGAGTGCTGTCTGTGGATGTGGTATACTTGGACAGAGGGGTGGCTGTGGATGTGGTATACTTGGACAGAGGGGTGGCTGTGGATGTGGTATACTTGGACAGAGGGGTGGCTGTGGACGTGGTATACTTGGACAGAGGGGGGCTGTGGACGTGGTATACTTGGACAGAGGGATAGCTGTGGATGTGGTATACTTTGACAAAGGGGTGGCTGTGGATGTGGTATACTTGGACAGAGGGATAGCTGTGGATGTGGTATACTTTGACAAAGGGGTGGCTGTGGATGTGGTATACTTGGACAGAGGGATAGCTGTGGATGTGGTATACTTGGACAGAGGGATGGCTGTGGATGTGGTATATTTGGACAGAGGGGTGGCTGTGGACATGGTATACTAGGAAAGAAGGGTAGCTGGGGACAGGGTATACTTGGACAGAGGGGTGGCTGTGGACGGGGTATACTTGGACAGAGGGGTGGCTGTGGACGTGGTATACTAGGAAAGAAGGGTGGCTTTGGACGGGGTATACTTGGACAGAGGGGTGACTGTGGACAGGGTATACTTGGACAAAGGGGTGGCTGTGGATGTGGTATTCTTGGACAGAGGGGTGGCTGTGGATGTGGTATACTTGGACAGAGGGGTGGCTGTGGATGTGGTATACTTGGACAGAGGGGTGGCTGTGGATGTGGTATACTTGGACACAGGAGTCACTGTGGATGTGGTATACTTGGACAGAGGGGTGGCTGTGGAAGTGGTTAGAATATGCATGCATCATACATACTAGGGGGAGTAGAACTGGGGGAATCCATAGTGGAGAAGGATCTGGGGGAATTCATAGCAGAGAAGGATCTGGGGGAATCCATAGTGGAGAAGGATCTGGGGGATTCCATAGGGGAGAAGGATCTGGGGGATTCCATAGTGGAAAAGGATCTGGGAGAATCCATAGCGGAGAAGGATCTGGGAGAATCCATAGCAGAGAAGGATCTGGGGGATTCCATAGGGGAGAAGGATCTGGGGGAATCCATAGCAGAGAAGGATCTGGGGGAATTCATAGCAGAGAAGAATCTGGGGGAATCCATAGCAGAGAAGGATCTGGGGGATTCCATAGGGGAGAAGGATCTGGGGGAAACCATAGCGGAGAAGGATCTGGGGGAATCCATAGCGGAGAAGGATCTGGGGGAATCCATAGCGGAGAAGGATCTGAGGGAATTCATAGCAGAGAAGGATCTGGGGGAATCCAAAGCAGAGAAGGATCTGGGGGAATCCATAGCGGAGAAGGATCTGGGGGAATCCATACCGGAGAAGGATCTGGGGGAATCCATAGCGGAGAAGGATCTGGGGGAATCCATAGCGGAGAAGGATCTGGGGGAATCCATAGCAAAGAAGGATCTGGGGGAATCCATACCGGAGAAGGATCTGGGGGAATCCATAGCGGAGAAGGATCTGGGGGAATCCATAGCGGAGAAGGATCTGGGGGAATCCATAGCAAAGAAGGATCTGGGGGAATCCATAGCGGAGAAGGATCTGGAGCAATCCATAGCAGAGATGGATCTGGGGGAATCCATAGCGGAGAAGGATCTGAGGGAATTCATAGCAGAGAAGGATCTGGGGGAATCAAAAGCAGAGAAGGATCTGGGGGAATCCATAGCGGAGAAGGATCTGGGGGAATCCATAGCAGAGACGGATCTGGGGGAATCCATAGCGGAGAAGGATCTGGGGGAATCCATACCGGAGAAGGATCTGGGGTAATCCATAGCGGAGAAGGATCTGGGGGAATCCATACCAGAGAAGGATCTGGGGGAATCCACAGCGGAGAAGGATCTGGGGGAATCCATATCGAAGAAGGATCTGGGGGAATCCATAGCGGAGAAGGATCTGGAGGAATCCATAGCGGAGAAGTATCTGGGGGAATCCATAGCGGAGAAGGATCTGGGGGAATCCATACCAGAGAAGGATCTGGGGGAATGCATAGCGGAGAAGGATCTGGGGGACTCCATAGGGGAGAAGGATCTGGGGGAATCCATAGCAGAGAAGGATCTGTGGGAATCCATAGCAGAGAAGGATCTGGGGGAATACATAGCAGAGAAGAATCTGGGGGAATCCATAGCAGAGAAGGATCTGGGGGATTCCATAGGGCAGAAGGATCTGGGGGAAACCATAGCGGAAAAGGATCTGGGGGAATCCATAGCGGAGAAGGATCTGGGGGAATCCATAGCGGAGAAGGATCTGAGGGAATCCATAGCGGAGAAGGATCTGGGGGAATCCATAGCGGAGAAGGATCTGGGGGAATCCATACCGGAGAAGGATCTGGGGGAATCCATAGCGGAGAAGGATCTGGGGGAATCCATAGCGGAGAAGGATCTGGGGGAATCCATAGCGGAGAAGGATCTGGGGGAATCCATAGCGGAGAATGATCTGGAGGAATCCATAGCGGAGAAGGATCTGGGGGAATCCATAGCGGAGAAGGATCTGGGGGAATCCATACCAGAGAAGGATCTGGGGAAATCCATACCAGAGAAGGATCTGGGGGAATCCATAGCGGAGAAGGATCTGGGGGAATCCATAGCGGAGAAGGATTTGGGGGAATCCGTAGCTGAGAAGGATCTGGAGGAATCCATAGCGGAGAAGGATCTGGGGGAATCCATAGCGGAGAAGGATCTGGGGGAATCCGTAGCGGAGAAGGATCTGGAGGAATCCATACCAGAGAAGGATCTGGGGGAATCCATAGCGGAGAAGGATCTGTGGGAATCCATAGCGGAGAAGGATCTGGAGGAATCCATAGCGGAGAAGGATCTGGGGTAATCCATAGCGGAGGAGGATCTGGGGGAATCCATAGCGGAGAAGGATCTGGGGTAATCCATAGCGGAGGAGGATCTGGGGGAATACATAGTGGAGGAGGATCTGGGGTAATCCATAGCGGAGGAGGATCTGGGGGAATACATAGTGGAGGAGGATCTGGGTGTTCTAGTAGATCATTAGCTTAATAATAGCATGCAATGCCAAGCTGTGGTTTCCTTTCTTGTATAACAGAGGCATGGACTCCAGAGAGAGAGAGAGAGAGAGAGAGAGAGATAATTTTTCCCCTGTACAAATCATTAGTAAGACCTCATCTGGAATATGCAGTTCAGTTTTGGGCTCCAGTTCTTAAAAAGGATATCAGGGGAACTGGAGAAAGTGCAGAGAAGGGCAACCAAACTGATAAGAGGCATGGAGGAGCTCAGCTATGAGGAGAGATTAGAGGAACTGAATTTATTCTCTCTTGAGAAGAGGTGATTAAGGGGGGATGTGATCACCATGTATAAATACATTAGGGGGGATATGATCTCGATGTATAAATACATAAGGGGGGATATGATCTCCATGTATAAATACATAAGGGGGGATATAATCTCCATGTATAAATACATAAGGGGGGGATATGATCTCCATGTATAAATACATAAGGGGGGGATATGATCACCATGTATAAATACATAAGGGGGGATATGATCTCCATGTATAAATACATAAGAGGGGATATGATCACCATGTATAAATACATAAGGGGGGATATGATCTCCATGTATAAATACATAAGGGGGGATATGATCTCCATGTATAAATACATAAGGGGGGATATGATCTCCATGTATAATTACATAAGATGGGATATGATCACCATGTATAAATACATAAGGGGGGGATATGATCACCATGTATAAATACATAAGGGGGGGATATGATCACCATGTATAAATACATAAGGGGGGATATGATCTCCATGTATAAATACATCAGGGGGATATGATCTCCATGTATAAATACATAAGGGGGAATATTATCACCATGTATAAATACATAAGGGGTGATATGATCTCCATGTATAAATACATAAGGGGGGATATGATCTCCATGTATAAATACATAAGGGGGGATATGATCTCCATGTATAAATACATAAGGGGGATATGATCTCCATGTATAAATACATACGGGGGGGGGGTATGATCTCCATATATAAATACATTAGGGGGGATATGATCACCATGTATAAATACATAAGGGGGGATATGATCACCATGTATAAATACATAAGGGGGGGATATGATCACCATGTATAAATACATAAGGGGGGATATGATCTCCATGTATAATTACATAAGATGGGATATGATCACCATGTATAAATACATAACGGGGGGATATGATCACCATGTATAAATACATAAGGGGGGGATATGATCACCATGTATAAATACATAAGGGGGGATATGATCTCCATGTATAAATACATCAGGGGGATATGATCTCCATGTATAAATACATAAGGGGGAATATTATCACCATGTATAAATACATAAGGGGTGATATGATCTCCATGTATAAATACATAAGGGGGGATATGATCTCCATGTATAAATACATAAGGGGGAATATTATCACCATGTATAAATACATAAGGGGTGATATGATCTCCATGTATAAATACATAAGGGGGATATGATCTCCATGTATAAATACATAAGGGGGGATATGATCTCCATGTATAAATACATAAGGGGGATATGATCTCCATGTATAAATACATACGGGGGGGGGGTATGATCTCCATATATAAATACATTAGGGGGGATATGATCACCATGTATAAATACATAAGGGGGGATATGATCCCCATGTATAAATACATAAGGGGGGATATTATCACCATGTATAAATACATAAGGGGGGATATGATCACCATGTATAAATACATAAGGAGGGATATGATCTCCATGTATAAATACATAAGGGGTGTATATGATCTCCATGTATAAATACATCAGGGGGGATATGATCTCCATATATAAATACATAAGTGGGGGATATGATCTCCATGTATAAATACATAAGGGGGGATATTATCACCATGTATAAATACATCAGGGGGATATGATCTCCATGTATAAATACATAAGGGGGGATATGATCACCATGTATAAATACATAAGGGGGGATATGATCTCCATGTATAAATACATATGGGGGGATATTATCACCATGTATAAATACATCAGGGGGATATGATCTCCATGTATAAATACATAAGGGGGGATATGATCACCATGTATAAATACATAAGGGGGGATATGATCTCCATGTATAAATACATGAGGGGGGATATGATCTCCATGTATAAATACATAAGGGGTGTATATGATCTCCATGTATAAATACATCAGGGGGGATATGATCACCATGTATAAATACATAAGGGGGGATATGATCTCCATGTATAAATACATAAGGGGGGATATGATCTCCATGTATAAATACATAAGGGGGGATATGATCTCCATGTATAAATACATAAGGGGGGATATGATCTCCATGTATAAATACATAAGGGGGGATATGATCTCAATGTATAAATACATAAGGGGGATATGATCACCATGTATAAATACATAAGGGGGGGGATATGATATCCATGTATAAATACATCAGGGGGGATATGATCTCCATGTATAAATACATCAGGGGGGATATGATCTCCATGTATAAATACATAAGGGGGGATATGATCTCCATGTATAAATACATATGGGGGGATATTATCACCATGTATAAATACATAAGGGGGGATATGATCACCATGTATAAATACATAAGGGGGGATATGATCTCCATGTATAAATATATAAGGGGGGGGGATATGATCTCCATATATAAATACATTAGGGGGGATATGATCACCATGTATAAATACATAAGGGGGGATATGATCTCAATGTATAAATACATAAGGGGGGATATGATCTCCATGTATAAATACATACGGGGGGGGGGATATGATCTCCATATATAAATACATTAGGGGGGATATGATCACCATGTATAAATACATAAGGGGGGATATGATCTCAATGTATAAATACATAAGGGGGAATATGATCTCCATGTATAAATATATAAGGGGGATATGATCTCCATGTATAAATACATACGGGGGGGGGGATATGATCTCCATATATAAATACATTAGGGGGGATATGATCACCATGTATAAATACATAAGGGGGGATATGATCTCCATGTATAAATACATCAGGGGGGATATGATCTCCATGTATAAATACATCAGGGGGCATATGATCTCCATGTATAAATACATAAGGGGGATATGATCTCCATGTATAAATACATACGGGGGGGGGATATGATCTCCATATATAAATACATTAGGGGGGATATGATCACCATGTATAAATACATAAGGGGGGATATGATCTCAATGTATAAATACATAAGGGGGATATGATCACCATGTATAAATACATAAGGGGGATATGATCTCCATGTATAAATACATCAGGGGGGATATGATCTCCATGTATAAATACATCAGGGGGGATATGATCTCCATGTATAAATACACCAGGGGGGATATGATCTCCATGTATAAATACATAAGGGGGGATATGATCTCCATGTATAAATACATAAGGGGGGATATGATCTCCATGTATAAATACATAAGGGGGGATATGATCTCAATGTATAAATACATAAGGGGGATATGATCACCATGTATAAATACATAAGGGGGGGATATGATATCCATGTATAAATACATCAGGGGGGATATGATCTCCATGTATAAATACATCAGGGGGGATATGATCTCCATGTATAAATACATAAGGGGGGATATGATCTCCATGTATAAATACATATGGGGGGGATATTATCACCATGTATAAATACATAAGGGGGGATATGATCACCATGTATAAATACATAAGGGGGGATATGATCTCCATGTATAAATATATAAGGGGGATATGATCTCCATGTATAAATACATACGGGGGGGGGATATGATCTCCATATATAAATACATTAGGGGGGATATAATCACCATGTATAAATACATAAGGGGGGATATGATCTCAATGTATAAATACATAAGGGGGAATATGATCTCCATGTATAAATACATACGGGGGGGGATATGATCTCCATATATAAATACATTAGGGGGGATATGATCACCATGTATAAATACATAAGGGGGGATATGATCTCCATGTATAAATACATCAGGGGGGATATGATCTCCATGTATAAATACATCAGGGGGATATGATCTCCATGTATAAATACATACGGGGGGGGGATATGATCTCCATATATAAATACATTAGGGGGGATATGATCACCATGTATAAATACATAAGGGGGGATATGATCTCAATGTATAAATACATAAGGGGGATATGATCACCATGTATAAATACATAAGGGGGATATGATCTCCATGTATAAATACATCAGGGGGGATATGATCTCCATGTATAAATACATCAGGGGGGATATGATCTCCATGTATAAATACACCAGGGGGGATATGATCTCCATGTATAAATACATAAGGGGGGATATGATCTCCATGTATAAATACATAAGGGGGGGATATGATCACCATGTATAAATACATAAGGAGGGATATGATCACCATGTATAAATACATAAGGGGGGGATATGATCTCCATGTATAAATACATAAGGGGGATATGATCACCATGTATAAATACATAAGGGAGGATATGATCTCCATGTATAAATACATAAGGGGGGATATGATCTCCATGTATAAATACATAAGGGGGGATATGATCTCCATGTATAAATACATAAGGGGGGATATGATCTCAATGTATAAATACATAAGGGGGATATGATCACCATGTATAAATACATAAGGGGGGGGATATGATATCCATGTATAAATACATCAGGGGGGGATATGATCTCCATGTATAAATACATAAGGGGGATATGATCTCCATGTATAAATACATAAGGGGGGGATATGATCTCCATGTATAAATACATAAGGGGGATATGATCTCCATGTATAAATACATAAGGGGGGATATGATCTCCATGTATAAATACATAAGGGGGGATATGATCTCCATGTATAAATACATAAGGGGGATATGATCCCCATGTATAAATACATAAGGGGGGGATATGATCTCCATGTATAAATACATAAGGGGGGATATGATCTCCATGTATAAATACATCAGGGGGGATATGATCTCCATGTATAAATACATAAGGGGGGATATGATCTCCATGTATAAATACATAAGGGGGGATATGATCTCCATGTATAAATACATCAGGGGGGGATATGATATCCATGTATAAATACATCAGGGGGGATATGATCTCTATGTATAAATACATAAGGGGGATATGATCTCCACGTATAAATACATAAGGGGAGATATGATCTCCATGTATAAATACATAAGGGGGGATATGATCTCCATGTATAAATACATAAGGGGGGGATATGATCTCCATGTATAAATACATCAGGGGGGATATGATCACCATGTATAAATACATAAGGGGGGATATGATCTCCATGTATAAATACATAAGGGGGGATATGATCACCATGTATAAATACATAAGGGGGGATATGATCACCATGTATAAATACATAAGGGGGGATATGATCTCCATGTATAAATACATAAGGGGGGGATATGATCACCATGTATAAATACATAAGGAGGGATATGATCACCATGTATAAATACATAAGGGGGGATATGATCTCCATGTATAAATACATAAGGGGGATATGATCACCATGTATAAATACATAAGGGAGGATATGATCTCCATGTATAAATACATAAGGGGGGATATGATCTCCATGTATAAATACATAAGGGGGGATATGATCTCCATGTATAAATACATAAGGGGGGATATGATCTCCATGTATAAATACATAAGGGGGGGGATATGATATCCATGTATAAATACATCAGGGGGGATATGATCTCCATGTATAAATACATCAGGGGGGATATGATCTCCATGTATAAATACATAAGGGGGGATATGATCTCCATGTATAAATACATATGGGGGGATATGATCACCATGTATAAATACATAAGGAGGGATATGATCACCATGTATAAATACATAAGGGGGGATATGATCACCATGTATAAATACATAAGGGGGGATATGATCTCCATGTATAAATATATAAGGGGGATATGATCTCCATGTATAAATACATACGGGGGGGGGGGATATGATCTCCATATATAAATACATTAGGGGGGATATGATCACCATGTATAAATACATAAGGGGGGATATGATCACCATGTATAAATACATCAGGGGGGATATGATCTCCATGTATAAATACATCAGGGGGGATATGATCTCCATGTATAAATACATAAGGGGGGATATGATCTCCATGTATAAATACATAAGGGGGGGATATGATCACCATGTATAAATACATAAGGAGGGATATGATCACCATGTATAAATACATAAGGGGGGATATGATCACCATGTATAAATACATAAGGGGGGATATGATCTCCATGTATAAATATATAAGGGGGATATGATCTCCATGTATAAATACATACGGGGGGGGGGGGGATATGATCTCCATATATAAATACATTAGGGGGGATATGATCACCATGTATAAATACATAAGGGGGGATATGATCACCATGTATAAATACATAAGGGGGGGTATGATCTCCATGTATAAATATATAAGGGGGAATATGATCTCCATGTATAAATACATAAGGGGGAATATGATCTCCATGTATAAATATATAAGGGGGATATGATCTCCATGTATAAATACATAAGGGGGGATATGATCTCCATGTATAAATACATACGGGGGGGGATATGATCTCCATATATAAATACATTAGGGGGGATATGATCACCATGTATAAATACATAAGGGGGGATATGATCTCCATGTATAAATACATCAGGGGGGATATGATCTCCATGTATAAATACATCAGGGGGGATATGATCTCCATGTATAAATACATCAGGGGGGATATGATCTCCATGTATAAATACATCAGGGGGCATATGATCTCCATGTATAAATACATAAGGGGGATATGATCTCCATGTATAAATACATACGGGGGGGGATATGATCTCCATATATAAATACATTAGGGGGGATATGATCACCATGTATAAATACATAAGGGGGGATATGATCTCAATGTATAAATACATAAGGGGGATATGATCACCATGTATAAATACATAAGGGGGATATGATCTCCATGTATAAATACATCAGGGGGGATATGATCTCCATGTATAAATACACCAGGGGGGATATGATCTCCATGTATAAATACATAAGGGGGGATATGATCTCCATGTATAAATACATAAGGGGGGATATGATCTCCATGTATAAATACATAATCTGAATCTGAACGGTCATCACAAGATGTTACATTTTGTTCATTCTCTTGTGGAATTCCAGCTCTTTCTTCATTTTGTAGACCATGTTGTTCTTCCCTTTTTGTTTTATATGCTTATGGCCTGTAACTTCCTGTCGTGCTTTGTATAAGCTGACTCTGTAAGCCGGATAATTTGTAATTCTCCATTTTATAAATCAATAAAACTCTTCTGGAGAAAAATATTGGAGATTCAGTAGCTGGACTGCAGATGAGAGGTTGTAGTTATGAGATTTTAGATTTTCATGGAGTGAAGAGCGGGTGAGAGCGTCCCTTGGTTCTACCTCTTCCCATCTCCCAGTACCGCCCCTTTTAGAGATTAAAGAATCAAGTATTATTTTGTAGTTCTAAGTAGGGTCGATCGAACTTTTGAAAAGTTCGGTTCGGCCAGAACACCCGAATTTCCCGAAAGTTCCGTCCGGATTCCAGAACCCCATTGAAATCAATGGGACCCGAACTTCGGTAATCAAAAAACACCTTTTTGAAGCCCTAAAACCAAATAAATGCCCCTAAAAAGTGCCTAGGGTTCTGGGTCATGTCCCACGGACTATTAATTACACAAAAAAAAGTTCTTAAAAATTGTCGTTTTTGATAGAGAGCCAATTATTGAAAAAATTATTGAAAAAAAAGAAATGAGATTTCTTTGGATTTAGTGTCTGGGGGGTGTAAAAAGTGTACCTGTGAAGTTTCAGCTCTGTAGCATGTCCAGAACCAGAAAAAAAAAGATTGTTTTTCTTAGAATTTTTAGTAGCGCAGGGATGGGGTTCCGCTACTTTCACACCTGGGCGTTTTTGTTACAGGCATTTATTGGGAATGTTTCTGGCGTCTTTGGAGGCAGGCATGACATCTGAACTTCTGTATAGGGGTATATATACACACACACACACACACACACATATATATATATATATACACATACACATATATATGTGTGAAAGGAGCGGAACCCCATCCATGCGCTAATGAAATAATTTGCAGGGATAGGGTTCCACTCCTTTCACACCTATATATGTGTGTGTGTATATATATATATATATGTGTGTGTGTGTATATATACCCCTACACAGAAGTTCAGATGTCATGCCTGCCTCCAAAGATGCCCAAAAAATGCCCAATAAACGCCTGAAACAAAAACGCCCAGGTGAGAGAAGGAGCAGAGTCACATCCCTGCTCTACTAGAAATTCTAAGAAAAATGATCTTTTCTCTATAGCGGTCACCCTGACATGGAAGAGTTTGGTCACCTTGGCATAGCAGTCAGAGTCGGTTCACCCTACACTACACTATGGTCCCCTGACACTTAACACTTTCCCTACAGAAACTAGATTATTGAATCTAACTATAGTGGAAAATAGTACCCTAACTACCCTAGATATCCCTTTCCTCACACTAATAATTGATAAATGACACTTTTGAAGCAGGAGTAACAGAACTGCTTCCACTCTCTTCCATGTCCCTGTATTACAATGCTAGAGATTTGGCTGGGCTATCTTATATACTGGGGGGTGTTGTCACGGAACCATGAACCAGACGTACAACAACAGATAAGTGAAAATAAGACAGCTTTATTGAAAAACAAGCTATAAAGCAAAAGTCCAAACGGATGGCGAAACCGATGCAGAGTCTTTGCGAAGCCAGGGGTCAGGAACCAGCAGGGTAGTCAGACGAAGCCGGGATCAGGAACCAGCAGGGTAGTCAGATGAAGCCAGGATCAGGAACCAGCAGGGTAGTCAGACGAAGCCAGGATCAGGAACCAGCAGGGTAGTCAGACGAAGCCAGGAACAGGAACCAGAAGCAGCAGCAGTCTTAGAAGCATGTGAACACAGGAGGACCAAGCAGGGAACTGAAGCCACAGACCTCCTATATATATGAGCTAGGCATCCAGCTCCTCCCAGTGGGAAGGAGGAGCCGCAGGGTGGGAGGCTACAAGAAACCCAGAAACCAAGATGGCCGCCAGCACATGTCAAACGAAAGAGAACAGCAAGAAGGTAAGACCATGACAGTACCTCCCCCTCAAGGGCCCCTCCTCCGCGGAGTAAAGAACGGTTTCTGAGGGAAGCGTGCGTGGAAGGCTCGGAGCAAGGCAGGAGCATGGACATCTGCGGAGGGAACCCAGGAACGCTCCTCTGGACCATAACCACGCCAATGAACCAAAAACTGCACCCGACCACGGACCAGGCGTGAGTCCAGGATATTGCTCACCTCATACTCCTCACGATTGCCCACTCGGACCGGACGAGGCCGAGGAACCGAGGAAGTGAAACGATTACACACCAGTGGCTTCAACAGGGAGACATGAAACACGTTGGAGATCCGCATGCCAGGAGGAAGCGCAAGGGCATAGGCTACCGGGTTTACCCTGCGAAGCACTCGGAAGGGACCAACAAAGCGAGGCGCCAGCTTGGGAGTGGGCACTCGAAGGTTGAGGTTGCGGGTGGACAACCATACACGGTCTCCGGCCTGGTAGGAAGGAGCAGGCGCTCGTCTGCGATCAGCCTGGAGTCTCTGGCGCTGCGCAGAGACCTCAAGGGACTTCTGGATCTGTACCCAAGAAGCACGTAGGACGGAAAGGTGATCCTCCACAGCCGGAATATCCTGGGGAGAGAATACCTCCGGTAACACGGCAGGTTGGAACCCATAGTTGGCCATGAAGGGAGACGTCCCAGAGGAAGAGTTCACCGCCGTGTTCCTGGCAAACTCAGCCCAAGGCAGGAGGTCAACCCAATTGTCTTGGTGATCGGAGACATAGCAACGAAGGAATTGCTCCAAGGCCTGATTGGATCGTTCTGCGGCCCCATTGGACTGAGGGTGGTAGGCCGAGGAGAAGGAGAGATGAATCCCCAACTGGGAGCAAAAGGCGCGCCAGAACCTGGACACAAACTGACTCCCCCGAACCGACACAATCTCCTTGGGCAAACCGTGCAACCGGAAGACCTCCCTGGCAAAAATCGTGGCCAACTCCTGTGCAGAGGGTAACTTCTTGAGAGGAACACAGTGGCACATTTTGGAAAACCGATCCACAATCATGAGAATGACCGTATGGCCTCGGGATGCAGGGAGGTCCACAATGAAATCCATCCCCAGGTGTGACCATGGGCGCTCCCCGGTGGCTAAGGGTTGCAGAAGGCCCAACGGAAGGTGCCGAGGGAACTTACTCTGGGCACAAACGGAGCATGCCGCTACATATGCGGCGATGTCGGAACGTAGGGAAGGCCACCAGAACAGACGTGAAACAGCCCAGGACAGCTGATTCTTTCCAGGATGCCCCGCGGTCTTGGAGTTATGGTAGGTTCGCAACAACCGAGTGCGCAACTCCTCAGGCACAAAACATCTGCCGTTGGGTCTCCCAGAGGGAGCACCAGATTGAGCCGCCAAAATCTGCTCACCCAGGGGAGAGGTCAGGCTGGTGCGAATGGCGGCCAGGATCTGATTCGGAGGTATGACCGAAGTCGGAATCGACTCCTCCCTGGACAGGTCGGAGTACTGCCGTGATAAGGCATCCGCCCTGATGTTCTTGGAACCGGGTAGGTAGGAGACCACGTAATTAAAACGTGACAAGAACAGAGCCCATCTGGCCTGACGTGGTGTCAATCTCTTGGCCTCAGAGAGGTAGGTCAGATTCTTGTGGTCCGTCAGGATGAGGACCGGAACCACCGAACCCTCGAGCAAGTGCCTCCATTCTTTAAGAGCCTGCACGATGGCCAATAACTCCCTGTCACCAATCTGGTAGTTGCATTCCGCGGAAGACAGTTTCCGGGAGTAAAACCCACAAGGAAGCAGAGGACCCTCTGGTGTTCTACGCTGAGACAGAAGGGCGCCTACTCCCGTCTCAGACGCGTCCACCTCGAGGACAAAGGGCAACCCAGGGTTGGGATGCGACGGAATCGGAGCCGACACAAAGGCGGACTTTAGAGCCTCAAAAGCTTGGATGGCCTCGGGCGGCCAGACCTGGGAATTACTGCCCTTCCTGGTCAGATCCGTGAGAGGCTTGGCTAGCATGGAAAAGTCCCTGATGAACTTCCGATAATAATTGGCGAAGCCCAAAAAGCGCTGCAGGGAGCGAAGACCACTGGGCTGGGGCCACTGTAAGACAGCCGAAACCTTCTCAGGATCCATGGAGAACCCCTCAGCGGAAATGATGTAACCTAAGAAGGTTACCTGGGATCTGTGAAATTCGCATTTCTCAAGCTTACCGAACAGCTTGTTCTCTCGTAACCGTTGCAACACTCGTTTGACATCCAGAATGTGGGTCTCCATGGACTCAGAATATACCAAGATGTCATCCAAATAGACCACCACACACTGCTGCAACAGGTCACGGAAAACATCGTTGATGAATTCCTGAAAGACTGCGGACGCATTGCACAGCCCAAAGGGCATAACCAAGGATTCATAATGACCGGTCCTGGTGTTAAACGCGGTCTTCCACTCATCGCCCGCCTTGATCCTTACGAGGTTATATGCCGCCCTCAGGTCGAGTTTGGTAAAGACCGTGGCCCCTTTAAGGCGATCGAACAGCTCGGAAATCAAGGGTATCGGGTAAGCGTTCTTGATCGTGATGCGATTGAGACCCCTGTAATCGATGCAAGGCCTCAACTCACCGCCCTTCTTTTTCACAAAGAAAAATCCAGCCCCTGCCGGGGACGAGGATTTGCGAATGTGTCCGCGTGAAAGCGCCTCCCTCACGTACTCCTCCATGGCCTCATTCTCCGCTACCGACAGTGGATAGACCTTGCCACGAGGAGGAACGGCACCAGGTTGTAACTCGATGGCACAATCGTATGGGCGGTGCGGAGGTAGGGCAACCGCGCGCACCTTATCGAATACATCCTGGTACTCCTCGTATTCAGGAGGCAACAGAGAGTCCGAGGAAGTACACAGCAACTTGACAGGCCCATGGATGCAACTAGCCCCACACTGCGGTGACCACGAGAGGATCTCGGCCGATCTCCAATCGAAAGTCGGATTATGCTTCTGGAGCCAGGGGTACCCCAAGACCACCGAGTAGTGTGGAGACGAAATAACCTGGAAGCAGACCGACTCTCTGTGGACGGCACCAATGGCTAACCCCACTGGAAGGGTCTCATGAGTCACGTGTGGCGGCAGAAGGGGTCTGCCGTCTATCGCCTCAAGAGCCAGAGGAGAACCTCGAGCCTGCAGAGGAATGGAATTGGCGGCAGCGAACACACTATCAATGAACAAACCACCAGCACCAGAGTCCACCAACGCCTGGGTCGTCACCGAGCCCCCGACCCAGGAGAGGACAACAGTGATCAGTGGTTTGTCAACACGGGAAACCGGGGACGAGGAGACTCCACCCAAGATCTGCCCCCGACAGGATCTCAGGTGCGAGCGTTTCCCGGACGGTTCGGACATGCCAACCGAAAATGCCCACCGAGACCACAGTACATGCATCGGCCCTCGCGTCTCCGGAGTACCCTCTCCCCCTCGGACAGGCGAGCAAACCCCAGCTGCATGGGTTCACCCCCAGACAAGTCATCCCCAGGAGGCGTGGGAGGAGAGGGAGGCACGGGTGGGACGGCAAAGGTAGGCGCCAATCTGTTAGGAGGCCTCCGCAGACTCTCCTTAAAGGAAGGTCTCTCCCTGAGTCTGGTGTCAATCAAAATCAAGAAAGAAATAAGAGACTCGAGCTCCACTGGTAGGTCCTTAGCTGCAACCTCATCCTTCAAGGCATCCGAGAGACCATGAGAGAAAGCAGCGACCAGAGCCTCATTATTCCAGCCCACCTCTGCTGCCAGGGTACGAAACTCAATGGCGTATTCAGCTACGGATCGTGAACCCTGTCTGATGGACATAAGGAGCTTCGCAGCAGAGGCAGCACGAGCCGGCACATCGAATACCTTCCGAAGAGAAGCAACAAAACCGGAAAACTCGGCAACCACCGGATTGTTGTTCTCCCATAAAGGGCTGGCCCAGGCCAAGGCCTTGTCCGAGAGCAGCGAGATTAAGAAGCCCACCTTTGATCTCTCAGTAGGAAAGGCATGTGGCAGCAACTCGAAATAAATGCCCACCTGGTTAAGGAAACCTCGGCACTGAGTTGGCTCTCCCCCAAAGCGCTGTGGAAGGGGGGCAGAACCGGACATACCCCGAAACACCGCAGGCGCAACAACAGGTGTCGGGGTAGACTCTGGCGCAACAACCGGAGCGGCAGTAGGAGCGGGCCCAGGAGCGACAACCGACCCATCGGCAACGGGAGCGAAATGAGCCGTGCGTTCAAGCAGGGTTTGCAACGCCACGGCAAACTGACCCAACAGGTGATCCTGCTGATCAAGTCTGGCAACCAGCGTGGGTAGTGAGGATGGCCCTGTACCGTCAGAATTCATGGCCTGTGGTACCGTGCGTTCAAGCAGGGTTTGCAACGCCACGGCGAACCGACCCAACAGGTGATCCTGCTGATCAAGTCTGGCAACCAGCGTGGGTAGCGAGGATGGCCCTGTACCGTCAGAATTCATGGCTTGGTCCTAATGTCACGGAACCATGAACCAGACGTACAACAACAGATAAGTGAAAATAAGAAAGCTTTATTGAAAAACAAGCTATAAAGCAAAAGTCCAAACAGATGGCGAAACCGATGCAGAGTCTTTGCGAAGCCAGGGGTCAGGAACCAGCAGGGTAGTCAGACGAAGCCGGGATCAGGAACCAGCAGGGTAGTCAGACGAAGCCAGGATCAGGAACCAGCAGGGTAGTCAGACGAAGCCAGGATCAGGAACCAGCAGGGTAGTCAGACGAAGCCAGGAACAGGAACCAGAAGCAGCAGCAGTCTTAGAAGCATGTGAACACAGGAGGACCAAGCAGGGAACTGAAGCCACAGACCTCCTATATATATGAGCTAGGCATCCAGCTCCTCCCAGTGGGAAGGAGGAGCCGCAGGGTGGGAGGCTACAAGAAACCCAGAAACCAAGATGGCCGCCAGCACATGTCAAACGAAAGAGAACAGCAAGAAGGTAAGACCATGACAGGTGTATTCACTACTGATTGGCCTCTGGACCCCCTAGTCACTCCAATCACATTCCTAGCATCCTCCTGCCCCCTCAATTGGCTTTTACTCACGTTTCTGGTCCAATCACTGGCTTTTAAAGCCCAGTTCCTGTCCCATTGCATTTGGGCGGTTCTGGTTGCCGAATTCCGAACTTTTACCGCAAAAAGTTCGGAATTCGGCCGAATTTCGAACAGTCAATGTTCGGGTTGAACCGATGGTCGACCCGAACCGTTCGGTCATCCCTAGTTCTAAGTGATTTGTATGTTATTTATTAATGATAACAAGAAAACCAGTAATAGATCCCCTAGCAGCCAGCAACAATAGACCCCTTCCAGCATGAATAGATGCCTCCAGTAACATTAAACCCCCCAAAAACAAACTGTCCCCAACAGCAACGCTATATTCACCCCAGCAATGATGGACCCCTATCAGAAACAATAGATCTCCCAGCAGCCAGCAACAATAGACCCCTTCCAGCAACAATAACCCCCCCAAAACAAAATATCCTCAAACAACACTGGATTCACCATAGGAACAATGCCACCCCCCCCCCCCCCACCAGAAACAATAGATTTTCCTGTAGCCAGCAACAATAGACCCCTACCTCAATAGGACATCCCTCCTAACAACAATAGACCCCCCCCCCCACAACAAAATATCCACCCCCCCCTCCCAGTGACAATAGATCCCCTAGCAGTCAGCATCAATATACCCTCAAGGACACTCCTTGCCATTACATACATGTAGTCCTTGGAGGAGCTGGAACTCCTTTCCTCTACTTCCCTCTACTACTGCACCAACTTCAACAAAACAAATATAATTGCACAATCAGAATTTTATCCTCATACACAGGAGCATCGCACAACATTAATCAAAAAGTTTATTTAATTCAGTAATTGAATTAAGAAAGGAAACGTATATTTTCTATAGATGTTACACACAGAGTGAGAGATTTCACACATTTGATGATAATGGCTTCCAGCGAGTGACACCCCAAAATTCAGTATCTCCGAAAATTAGAATATTACATAAGACCAGTAAAAAAAAGGATTTATAATAGAGAAATGTTGTCTTAGTGAGAAGTCTGTCCATGTACAGTATAGGAGAAGTCTGTCCATGTACAGTATAGGATGCACTCAATACTTGGTCGGCGCTCCTTTTGCATGAATTACTGCATCAATGCGGCGTGGCATGGAGGTGTGGCATGGAGGCGTGGCATGGAGGTGTGGCATGGAGGCGATCAGCCTGTGGCACTGCAGAGGTGTTATGGAAGCCCAGGTTGCTTTGATAGCGGCCTTCAGCTCCTCTGCATTGCTGGGTCTGGTGTCTCTCATCTTCCTCTTGACAATACCCCACAGATTCTCTATGGGGCTTAGGTCAGGCCAGTTTGCTGGCCAATCAAGTACAGTGATCCCATGATCATGTGACCAGGTATTGGTAGATTTGGCAGTATGGGCAGAGCCAATTCCTGCTGGAAAATGAAATCAGCATCTCCATAAAGCTGGTCAGCAGAGGGAAGCATGAAGAGCTCTAGTATTTCCTGCTAGAGAGCTGCGCTGACTTTGGTGGACCAACACCAGCAGATGACACGGCTCCCCAAATCATCATTGATTGTGAAAAATTTTGCATTTCATTTGGAAATGAAAGTCTCAGAGTCTAAAGGAGGAGTGGAGAGGCACAGAATCCAAGTTGCATGAGGTCCTGTGTGAAGTTTCCACAGTCAGTGATGATTTGGGGAGCCGTGTCATCTGTTGGTGTTGGTCCTCTGTGTTTTATCAACTCCAATGTCAGAGCAGCCCTCTACTAGGAAATTCTAGAGCTCTTCATGCTTCCCTCTGCTGACCAGCTTTATGGAGATGCTGATTTCATTTTCCAGCAGGACTTGGCACCGCCCACACTGCCAAAACTACCAATACCTGGTCACATGATCATGGTATCACTGTGCTTGATTGGCAAGCAAACTCGTCTGACCTAAACCCCATAGAGAATCTGCGGGGTATTGTCAGGAGGAAGAGGAGAGACACCAAATCCAAAAATGCAGAGGAGCTGAAGGCCGCTGTCAAAGCAACCTGGGCTTCCATAACACCTCATCAGTGCCACAGGCTGATCGCCTCCATGCCACGCCTCCACGCCACGCCGCATTAATTCATGCAAAAGGAGTCCCGATCAAGTATTGAGTGCATCCTATACTGTACATGGACAGACTTTTCACTAAGATAACATTTCTCTATTAAAAATCCTTTTATTATTGGTCTTATGTAATATTCTAATTTTCTGAGATGCTGAATTTTGGGGTGTCACTCGCTGGAAGCCATAATCATCAAAATTAAAAGAAAGAAATGCTTGAAATCTCTCTATATAAAATACAGGAGTTTCCCTTTTTCAATTGAATTACTGAAATAAATGACCTTTTTGATGATATTCTAATTTTATGAGATGCACCTGTAAGATTTTCTGCTGATAGACAGTCAGATGTTAGATAATCAGCAAAGGCCAGTTGGCCTCCAGCATGAATATTAACCCATGTAAAATAATGTACAATATGTGGTGTGGCCCATGGCACGGCAAGGAGCAAGCATGATGACCAGATATAATCCATTTATTTCCATGAACAACCAACGTTATTTTCCTAGTGGATTTGCGTTATGTGATTTCCTCCAGTCTCTGCCCATCGGTCAATGGCTTTGTAGAAGGTATCGGAGGATGAGTAGGTTTGGGTACTTAGTTTTCCTGACTTGTTTATTAAACTTTTATCTAATTTCAGGTCTCCAAGACAAATGATGATAGACTTTTTAAACTCTTGAGTAATATAAAAATGTTTCACCTTTCATGTTTATGTTTCTTACAGGTGAATAAAGTTGGCCGCAAAAAATGTTTAATGTGACCTCCGCCCGCCCTACGTATTTCATACTACTTGGAATTCCTGGTCTTGAAACCTCTTACGTCTCCATAGCTTTCATCTTCTTCTTGGTGTATGTGATCTCGCTGATAGGAAACTTGACTCTCCTGCTTATCATCAGACTAGACCGGAACCTCCATGAGCCCATGTACATCTTCCTCTCCATGCTGTCCTCCGTAGACCTTGTGGTCACCAGCACCACCACGCCCAAGGTGTTGGCCATCCTTTGGTTCGACTCCAAAGAAATTTACTACGAGGCCTGCTTGACACAAATGTTCTTCACCAACTCGTTCACCTCCATTGAGTCTTCCATACTGCTCGCTATGGCTTTTGACCGGTACGCTGCCATCTGCCACCCTCTGCGGTACACTTCTATTCTGACCAATCGTGTGGTTTTAGCCATTGGTTTGTGTTGCCTTGGTAGGGGAGTTGCCTTAGCGACGCCTTTATCGACTCTTTACAGAAGATTATCTTTATGCAACAATAACGTCATTTCTCACTCTTTTTGCGATCACTATTCGACGGTGAAGTTGGCGTGCTCTGACTCCACTCTAAACACTACTTATGGATTAGCGGGGTCTCTTGCTATGGTGGTTGTAGATCTGTCCTTGATTGCCTTGTCCTACATTTTCATCCTTCGCGCTGTATTTCACCTAAAATCCACAGAGGCCCGGCTGAAGGCTCTCAGTACCTGTGCCTCCCATATCGGCGTCTTCCTTGTCTTCTATCTCACCATTGTCCTCTCCGCTGTGGTCCAGAGGTTTGCAAAGTTTGTCCCCTTATATGTCATTGTTCTGCTGGCCAATGTCTACCTGATGCTGCCTGCTTTTGTAAACCCCCTGATATACGGGATAAGGACCAAACAGATCAGACACAGGATTATGACTCTGCTACATTGTTACAAATAAAGATTGAAACATTGTATCACAATAAAATACCAACCTATACCTGGTCTACTGCATTTATTGGTACATTTTCTTGTTTCAGTATGTTAATAATTACATAATAATTACATAAAAGCATTTCCACCATCTAACCTTCAAAACACGTAACTTAATTGGAAATATAACAAGGAAACTGGAAAAATATTTCAAGGGTTCCTCTGTGCTGAAATTGGAATTCATATTTATTGGAAAGTTGTTTACTTTAACCCCTTCATTACTGGGTACTTCCAACCCCCCCCCCCCCTTTCCTGCCCAGGCCAATTTTCAGCTCTCAATGCTCTCACACTTTGGCTTCTTTTCAACGAGCCACAAAATCTACACAAGACTTTTCCTTACGAACAAGTGGTTGTTACCCAAAATAAAATCCTCAAAGATCAGTACTATCACTTGGTCGGATAATGCCTCGGTGTTGTTAATGGTGGACGACTCACCTAAGGTAAATTCCACATTTTTTAGGAGATCCAACCCGAGGCTGTTCCAGGCAGATCCCTCCAAGTCTATGCCCACAAAAGAGCTGCTTGAATTTTTTTCACCACAACACAAATTATGTCACTGATCCCTTTGTAATGTGGAAAACTCACAAGGCGTTTATGAGGGGACTCCTTATAAAAAATGTGAGCAAGGGCCAAGAGGCAGAGGGAGCAGCAAATTCAAGAAATTTCCTCTAAAATCCAAATTTTAGAAGCTCAAAATAAAATTAGCACATCCACATCCCTTTCCGACCAACTAACAAAGCTCAAGCATGACCTTCGTCTAATTTTACTAGACAAATTTGAAAAAGCATTCAGACAACTTAAAATGTTTTCTTATGCCAATGGCAATAGGGCTGGGAAACTTTGAGCCAATCGTGTTAGAGGGCATAGGCATAAATCTAAAATTCCTTATATCCTACATCCAGTGAGTAAGGCCAAGCTATACCACCGCCCAGGCTATTGGTGACACATTCAGCCATTATTATAGCTCGCTCTATAACCTACAACAAGATCCAAATACTATCCAGCCCTCGACTACAATGATTGCCCACTTCCTTGACAAAATCAAACTCCCCTTAAATCACAGAAGAACAATTGAGCCAACTGAACTTCCCTATTACCGAGACGGAAATCTCCCATACCATCAACTCTTTACCTAATAACCAATCTCCGGGACCGGGCGGTTTTACAGGAGAATACTTTAAAGCATTTAGAAATGTATGTCACGAACTGGCAGGACTGATAGTGGATCCTCTGGACCAGAGAGGCGATGGCGTGGGTTGTACTAGAGGACCGGTTCTAAGCAGTTACTGGTCTTCACCAGAGCCCGCCGCAAGGCGGGATGGATTTGCTGCGGCGGTAACTACCAGGTCGTGTCCCCTAGTAACAACTCGATCTCTCTGGCAGCTGATATGGCGTGGTACACAGGGAGTAGGCAAGAGCGTAGTCGGACGTAGCAGAGGTCAGGGCAGGTGGCAGAGATTCAAAGGCGAGTAGTCGGTAGCAACGGGTTCGGCAACAGGCAAGGCAAACTAACTCAGTAGGGAACGCTTTCTCAGAGGCACAAGGCACAAAGATCCGGCAGGAAGTTGTGGGAGGAGAAGGTATTTATGGGTAGTGCACAGGTGAAACCTAATTAAGTCAGCACTGCCTATTACAACCCTTAACCCTTAATAACCAGTTTGGACTAGGCACCAATCACCTGTGCACTGGTCCTTTAGATCTAAGAGCCCCTTGTGCGTGCGCGCCCTAGAGAGCGGGGACGCACACGCCGAGACGCAGGAGCGCCGCCTGGGGACACACGCTGTGAGCGCTCCGAGGCCAGCAGGGGGCCGGAGTGCTGAGCGTAACAATGTACTTGTACTATATTTAGTAGAGGTTTTCAACCATGCCGCTTCCTCCTCCTCTTTCCTTCTGAAATGCTCAAGGCAATGATAGTTGCACTACCAAAGCCAGGGAAAGAACCTAACGCTCTGCAACACTTCCGTCCCATATCCTTGCTCAACAATGATTTAAAAATCTAAGCCAAATTACTTGCAAACAGATTGGTTGATCTTTTACCATCCCTTATTTATCCAGACCAATTTGGTTTTACAAAAGGTCGCCAAACAGCAGGCGCCACCAGATGCCTGATTAATATCAGAAGAAAGCATCAGAAGAAAGTAAAAGGAACCCTAAGAAATTCTATACATATATCAATAGCAAAAAAACGAGGTCAGATCATGTTGCACACATAATTAGCGATGATGGGAGGATGGTTACAGAGGACACAGA
This sequence comes from Pelophylax lessonae, assembly GCF_965119305.1. NCBI lineage: Eukaryota > Metazoa > Chordata > Amphibia > Anura > Ranidae > Pelophylax > Pelophylax lessonae. The sequence continues at coordinate 750,912,130 of NC_138769.1, read as the reverse complement.
GAAGGCAACCGTGCTGAATGCTTTCTTCTCGTCAGTCTTTACACAGGAAAAGGAGGGGTACACTGACCATGACTGTATGGGGTACACTGACCATGACTGTATGGAGTACACTGACCATGATTGTATGGAGTACACTGACCATTACTGTATGGTTAGCAGTACATCACTGGACATGCCGCTATGGCTAACAGAGGGTGAAATCATGAAAAGGCTGGATAACATTGACACAAACAAATCACCAGGCCCGGATGGCGTACATCCGAGAGTACTCAAGGAACTCAGTAAGGTTATATCTAGACCACTGTTCCTGATCTTTGCTGACAGTATTAGGACAGGAGATGTACCAGGGGATTGGAGGAAAGCTAACGTGATACCGATATTCAAAAAAGGGGCAGAGGCATATCCTGGGAAATTATAGGCCTGTCAGCCTGACATCAATAATATGTAAACTTCTGGAGGGGATGATAAGGGACTATATCCAAGAATTTGCTAAAGTCAACAACATCATCAGCAGTAATCAACACAGGTTTACAAAAGGACGTTCTTGTCAAACCAATCTGTTAACATTCTACAAGGAGGTGAGCTGTGAGCTAGATAGGGGGAGACCAGTGGATGTGGTGTATCTGGATTTTGCTAAGGCATTTGATACAGTTCCCCACAAATGCTTAATTTACAAACTAAGGTCTGCAGGCTTAGACCACAAGGTTTGCTCTTGGATAGAATGCACACCATCAGCCTTTTTGTGGACAACAAAATTTTGATGCTCACTGATGTTAAAACTTCCCTGGCTTCGGTACACCAAGCACTAAAGTTATTTAATACAATATCTTACTACAAGGTCAATGAGACCAAGTCATTTATTTTGGGATTGGGAATACCCAGCAGTTGCAGATTCGCAAACACATAGAAGGAAAGGGGTATCTCGTATCTGGGCATTACCCTTACTAGTAAAATATCAAAACTTGTTAAGGAAAACTATATCCCTTTTCTACAATCCTCCCGTTCCAAGCTGGACAACCTTACAAAATGTAAGTTATCTTGGTCAGGTAGGCTGGCAGCCTTCAAAATGCAAGTACTTCCGCAGCTGTTATACCTGTTTAGGACATTGCCAATCCCCGTACCCAAATCCTTTTTTTACAAATGTGCAATCCAACCTAAATAGTTATTTATGGCTGGGAAAGAGGGGAGGGTGTGCTTTTAGCAGACTTGTCAAGCTCAGGAAAGCAGTAGGAATAGGGTAAGCTCATTTATGAGACTACCATACTGCTTCCATACTATCTTCAAAGCACATATAATGTGATTTTATTGTGCAAGAAAAGTATTTATTAAAACCATGCAGATAAGAGATTTTTTAACAGACATTAGACATATACATACAGCTCTATATAAGAACACTGCAAAGGAACCGCGACCCACACTGTGTTTGTGGGCTTCCATCAGTATATGGCTTCTTTCAGTCTTGAACATAGATATAAGATTTTCTAGCCCCCCCCCCCCCCATACAAAACTAGCCAGCAACCTAGCTTGTACAAGTTTTGGAACCTTCTCCTTTATTGAACAGTCACACAGAATTTATATACAGCATGGACCTCCCCCTCCTGATCAGATTACCCCATGGGGGTCAGGGGTTGCCTGATTACATTATCATGAAATTGCATACAGTAATCCCCCGCTCCATCGCGGTTCAGTTTTTGCGGTCCCTGTAATTCACGTTTTTTTTTGTAATGTTATTTTACTATATAAATCATTAAAAATGAAATATTTTTGTGTTTTCCATAGCTCTTGCTATGTCTCTTAGTATCTTTTATGTGTTTAAATGAGTTTCTATTGTTTTAAAAGTGTGTTTAAAGACCTTAAAATGCTTCTACACGTACAGTGACAGTAAAATAATCATGCCTACAATGCATTTTAATAGAGTTTTTCTATTTCGCAGAATTTCACTTTTTGCGGCTGGGTCCGGAACGTAACCCCCGCAATGGAGGGGGGTTTACTGTACAGAAATAGAATTAACCTGAACTAATTATCTAGACATCTGGACAGAAACAATATGTGAGTTTGTTAACAATGGGACAGACAGGCTTAACAGAATTCACATCACACCTCAATACACAGACAATAGGAAGAGACCACCAGTGACAGACTGTCCGTCTCTGACATTGTAGTACAATACACATTATCAGAAGTGTAAACACAGAACCCATTGTAGATAACAGGTGAGTATATCAGCATATTCATCGATGTGTGGAAGACAGATGGTTGGCCTGATGATATTCACATCTTCTATGAGTCTGATTGTGTGAAGCAGTCTTCACATGTTTCTTGAGATATATGGCCGATAAATATTACTGTCACATTTGAATGAATCCAAACCATATTCCCACTGTCCATGAAGTCGGAATGTGTCCAGTGTCCATTTTTAGGAATTATTCCTTGGCCTAGGGCCTCTTCAATTCATTTATAGAAATCTTGTTGGGTTTTGGTTAGTGCTCATTGGGGAACTTTTTTATACCATTTGTTATTATCAAGAATACGGTAACACATCTGAGAGTATTTTTCCCTCGTCGTAATGACAACGTTCCCTCCCTTGTCAGCTGGTTTGTTAGTGCTTGTCTCTGAGCGGCGTGTGTTAGATTCTGTTTAAAGCCTTCATTTGTGGAGAGGTTTTGAATTTCTTGAGTGGTTTGTTGGACAAATGCAAATATATTACCATTTAATGATAGAGATGGAAAATTTTGTGATTTACATCTAAAAGTCATTATATAACGGGAAGTCAACGTACAAAGAAGTTGATTCATTCAAATCCATCAGTGACTCTATACCGACCTGATCAATCAGGTCAATCTATTTTTCTATTTCATCGGGCATATCGCTTTCTTGTAGTAATTCGATGAGTTGTTGGAAGGCTTTGAAGTCTTCTCTTATATATTGGGACCAATTGAAATTTGATAACATGTCATTGTGCGATTGTTTTTTCCTATGTGGTACTTTGTAGGAGCAATTTCCTAACGAAGAGATTGATATCTTTAATGGTTTCGAATACATCAAATTTTTTTCCGGGCAGAAGCCTAGTCCTAGGGATAGGACTTCTATTTCTGGTTGTGAGAATGGTAAAGGAGATACATTTATGACTTCTAATGTGGTGATTGGCTCTGAGCATGCGTCATGTATGTGGTTTGGTGGCAAACAAAAAAAACCCCCTCTCTCCCCTCCTAGCCCCTTAAATATACTACATTTGTGGAAACATAGCTACACGTTTATAACTATTATAGTTTTTGGAGTCATAGTTTGGAAGCCAGTACATGAGCTCATTACCAAATGAGGAGCACACGGGATTCTGACTATACATTTAATTAACCTTTATCTAATAATGAGCCATATTCTATATATATATATTATGTTTGTCTAGATCAGGGGTGGGGAACCTTTTTTCTGCCAAGGGCCATTTGGGTATTTATAAAACCATTCGGGGGCCGTACAAAATTATCACATTAAAAATGAGCCTGTTATATTTGGTCTACATTTAATTAACTCACCCCTAATGTGATGGCTGCAACTGCTTCTCTTTGGTGAGGTGTGTGATGTTAGCTGGTATTGATGATGTTGCTACTCGCAACAGGTTTTCCACGTTTGCGTCGGTCAGTCTGGAGCGCAGTTGACTTTTTTGTGGTGGTAAGATTTGAAAAGAACTGCTGGCAGGTACTGCTGGTGGGTACAGCTGGCTGGTACTGCTGTGGGTACTGCTGGCTCAGGCTGGTACTGCTGGCTTGTACTGTGCTGTGAGTACTGCTGGATGGTACTGCTGGCTCAGGCTGATACTACAGTGGGTACTGCTGGCTGGTACTGCTGTGGGTACTGCTGACTCCGGCTGGTACTGTGCTGTAGGTACTGCTGGCTGGTACTGGTGTGGGTACTGCTGGCTCAGGCTTGTACTGATGGCTGGTACTGTGCTGTGGGTACTGGTGGCTGGTACTGCTGGCTCAGGCGGGTACTGCTGTGGGTACTGCTGGCTCAGGCTGGTACTGCTGGCATGTACTGCTGGCTGGTATTGCTGTGGGTACTGCTGGCTGGTACTGTGCTGTAGGTACTGCTGGCTGGTACTGTTGTAGGTACTGCTGACTCTGGCTGGTACTGCTGACTCTGGCTGGTACTGCTGGCTCTGGCTAGTACTGCTGGTTCTGCTGTGGGTACTGCTGGTTCTGGCTGGTACTACTGTGTGTACTGCTGGTACTGCTGTCAGTACTGCTGGCTCTGGCTGGTACTGCTGGCTCTGTCTGGTACTGCTGGTTCTGGCTGGTACTGCTGGCTCTGGCTGGTACTGCTGTGTGTGCTGCTGGAGGGAAATGCTGGCTAGGAGAAGTGTAGCAGTGCCACGCTGGAGGAAGAGGTGATGTTTCCTGTATTGGTCACAGGCAGAGTACATTTGATATCACTCCGCCTGTGACTCACTCAGACTGTCATAACGTAGCAGGAACTACAGGAAGCATTGGCTCCGTTCTGACAGATCAGCTGAGAGACAGACTCAGCTGCATGGGGGCCGGACCAGATGACTTCGGGGGCCGCATATGGCCCCCGAACAGTAGGTTCCCCACCCCTGGTCTAGATGCTGGAGTTGGGGAACTATCATCACCCCATCCCAAGTGCCTGCCGCAGTGGATATCTGCCGCTTACCGAAGCACGGTCCAGTCTGCACCAATATACCCGTCCCCAGGGTGGGCGCTCGTTGCCCCCTATAGGTGATGGTTGGGGTTCGTGGGCCTGTATGTCTCTGGGGCATGCCTGGTTGGACCGATGCATAATTGATGATGTTTAGGAAGTATGGTAAGCATGTATATAATTGATAGAGGCATGATGCTATGTCCCATATGCTAATATTGATTGTACAGAAATGGTGATGTGTGTCCTTTTCTTCTAATTTTCTTGAAGCCTGTAAAGGTGAACTAACCGCCTATTGTGTTCCTGATGAAGCAGTGACTGGATGCACCAGTCTACGAAACGCGTAGAATTGGCAGTTCATAGGACACCTTACAGCAGTTGTAATTCTCGACTATGATATACTGTTTGTACATGTTGCATTATGAAGTGTTTTTAATAAATTTTCCTTTGAATAAAAATATAAACTATTTTACATATGCTTGTCATTTTTACTGCAAGTAAAAGACCCCATAAAGTCCCATTAACAAGCATGACCACGATTGGATTCTAGGACCATGTGGTCATGTGTCAACCTGTTTCCTTATCTACATGCGTTACGTATTGTTGAATATTGGTCTATCGGTTGGATCACTAAAGGGAGCTGTTGTGTCTTTGAAATTTGTGTTCAGTACAGGACACAGGGGCGTAACTACAGGGGTTGCAGGGGTTGCAATTGCAACCGGGCCCCATGCTCCTGGGGGCCTGTGCAGCTCCCCTGTACACCTGGATAGGAGGGGCAGTGGAGGCAGAATGTAGAGAAATCACTGTCCTCCTTTTTCCTCCTGTAGCTGCAGGAGGAAAATGGAGGAGATTGGTTCCTCTGTATGCTGCCCCCGTCACTCCTCCTATCCAATTCACTTGTGTTCTGCTGTCTTTGGGCCCCTGCGTGCTCCCCTAGTCCCCCCCCCTACTGTGCCGCCTCCCCCCCCCTACTGTGCTCCCTTTCATCTCCTGCCAGCTGCTGCAGGGGAGGTGTCACAATAGAGAACCAGGAAGGGGTCGGTAAATATATAATTTACCAGCTCCTTCCTTTTCTGAATGGACAGAGTCATAGTCAGTGACATTGTAAAAAATAAAATAAAATGATAAAAAATACAATTAAAATACCAAAAAAAAAAAAACTATTAACACCGGTGGGTGAACTTCCCGGATCGCAAAGGTCACACTTGCGACTGGGCCCTGGCAGCCCACCACCGTGGGCCCAAGATGGCAGGAAGGGGGCCCACTGCAGAACTTGTGAAAGGGTCCGGCTGCGGGACCGTAATAAAGGGCCCCGCAATGAGAATAAAGGGTCCCAGGATCAGTGGGAAGGCTTGAAGGGAAGGGCCCTGGCCAGGGGTCCGGGGGGCCCTTCATGGTTTCTTGCTTCGGGGCCCTGAAGGTTCTAGTTACGCCTCTGACAGGACATATTGGACCCACTAGTTGTACATCGATTAATTTGTCTACAAATATTACACCAATTACCAATACACAACCACAACCGTTCACTACAATCAACACTACTTGGTGTGGCCCTTTAGGCACAACCCTAGAAGAAACACGAATTTCAAAGACACAACGGCTCCAACCGATAGAACACAACAAAACTTTACAGACCAATATTCTACAATACACAACGCATGCTCAGATCCAATCAGCACATTAGAAGTTATAAATTTATCTTCATTACCACTCTCACATCCAGAAATAGAAGTCCTATCCCTAGGTCTAGGCTTTCTGCCCTGAAAAAGATTTAGATGTATTTGAAATGGTTAAAGACGTAAAAGGGAATTTGGGAACTGAGGACATTTTAGTTGCATAAAGATAATAGACCGAACAGAACTTAACCACTTAAACCCCGGAGGATTTGGCTGCTCAATGACCAGGACCTATTTTGCGATTCGGCACTGCGTGACTTTAACAGACAATTGCGCGGTCGTGCGACGCTGTACCCAAATGAAATTGGTGTCCTTTTTTTCCCACAAACAGAGCTTTCTTTTGGCGGTATTTGATCACCTGTGCGATTTTTTATTTTTTGCGCTATAAACAAAAAAAGAGCAACAATTTTGAAAAAATAACAATATTTTTCACATTTTTTTAATATGAAATTCCCCCCCCAAAAAAATTTAAAAATCAAATTTTTTTAACATTTTAGGCCAATTTGTTTCCTGCTACATATTTTTGGTAAAAAAAAATCGCAATAAGCGTATTTTGATTGGTTTGCGCAAAAGTTATCGCATTTACTAACTATGGGAAAGATTTTTGTCATTTTTATTGTTTTTTTTTTAACGAGTAATGGCGGCGATCTGCGATTTTTTTTTTGCGGGACTGCGACATTACGGCGGACAGATCGGACCCTTGACTGACATTTTTTTTTACACTTTTGGGGATACCAGTGACATTGCTACAGTAATCAGTGCTAAAAATATGCACTGTTACTGTAAAAATGACACTGGCAGGGAAGGGGTTTATTAGAGATCCAGGGTTTAAGTGTGTCCCTAGGGGTGTGATTCTAACTGTCAAGGGGCGTGGCTTGTGATGTAACCACAGAGACATGTGATCCTACATAGCAGGATCGTATGATCTCTGCAGTTACACCAGGGAGAATGACAGTTGGTTGTGGTTACATCATCCGCCTGCCTTTCTCCCTCTCCAGCGGGAGATCGCGAGTGACCAGCGGACATCGGAGCCGCTGGTCACTCGCGCGGGGATGGCTGTGAACGAGCGGGGGCGGGAGCGGGAGCTCGCCTCCTACAGGCTCCTGGGTGAGCGACGTATTACTACGTCGCTTTGCCCGGGAGGGGCTGACCGGCGCAGTAAATGTACTTGCGGCGGTCGGCAAGTGGTTAATGAAAAGCCAAGAAGGAAAAAGCAAAGAAATAATCGAATATATATTAAACATGTATCAATTTATTCATTCCAAAAAAAAAAAAGACTCTGTGTTCAGTTTTTCATATTACTGCGCTTTGATGGCCGGTTTCGCCCCGTCGGCTTCTTCAGAGAAAGCGTAGATATTAATCTGGCTAAATAAACAAATACAAAATATGAAAAGTACAATAATAGATACAAATTTGCCACAATCTCAAAAAATCTTATTTAAATCTCAATGCAGCCCATGAAACTCAAAAACGCAAAGAATTAACTAAAACTGCAGTGCAGAACACACAGTAAAACTACCCTGAGTGCGAATTTACCCCCCAAGGGCCCACGGATGCCAGGAATTCCCTCACGATTGCATATAAAGGGATGAGCCAGACAGAGCCGACATTGTGTAAAACTGCTTAAAATGTATTAAAAAAAAAAACAGTATACTCACAAGCATCCGGTAGAAACAATCAGGGAATAGAGTGTTAGATGGCATCCGTATATATATGGAACGTTTGGACCACTTTATGGAAACTTCGAGTGATTCAGCTACCTTTGGGGATTTCCAGTGAAACCAGCCTATATGACCCATTTGCTATAAAGTATATTGGGTCCATACCCTCCGGTGAGCGCATTTATTGTTCTCCTTGGTGTTGGGACTTCTTCACCTTTAGGTCCTGGAGATTTTGCTTTCCTCACCTAGGACTCCCCCCACCATGCCTGACTGTAGGAAGACACACTTGTCTTTGTACTCCTCACCTGGTTGCCCCCACACACGCCTGACACCATCTGACACCAAATAAGTTTATCTTGGTCTCATCAGACCACAGGAGATGGTTCCAGTAATCCATGTCCTTAGTCTGCTTGTCTTCAGAAAACTGTTTGTGGGTTTTCTTGTGCATCATCTTTAGAAGAGGCTTCCTTCTGGGACGACAGCCATGCAGACCAATTTGATGCAGTGTGCGGCGTATGGTCTGAGCACTGACAGGCTGACCCCCTCCCCCACCCCTTCAACCTCTGCAGCAATGCTGGCAGCACTCATACGTCTATTTCCCAAAGACAACCTCTGGATATGACGCTGAGCACGTGCACTCAACTTCTTTGGTGGACCATGGCGAGGCCTGTTCTGAGTGGAACCTGTCCTGTTCAACAGCTGTATGGTCTTGGCCACCCTGCTGCAGCTCAGTTTCAGGGTCTTGGCAATCTTCTTATAGCCTAGGCCAGTGATGGCAAACCTTGGCACCCCAGATGTTTTGGAACTACATTTCCCATGATGCTCAAGTACACTTCAGAGTGCATGAGCATCATGGGAAATGTAGTTCCAAAACATCTGGGGTGCCAAGGTTCGCCATCACTGGCCTAGGCCATCTTTATGTAGAGCAGCAATTCTTTTTTTCAGATCCTCAGAGAGTTCTTTGCCATGAGGGGCCATGTTGCATTTCCAGTGACCAGTATGAGAGAGTGAGAGCGATAACACCAAATTTAACACACCTGCCCCCCATTCACACCTGAGACCTTGTAACACTAACGAGTCACATGACATCGGGGAGGGAAAATGACTAATTGGACCAAATTTGGAATATTAGGGGTGTACTGTCTTTTGTTGCCAGCGGTTTAGACTGCCTTTTGTTTCACCTGACCCTCCCTTCAAGATTGTAACGAGCAGGGCCCTCTGATTCCTCCTGTATTGAATTGTACTGTAACTGTATTGTCTTCCCCCACACTGCAAAGCGATGTGCAAACTGTTGGCGCTATATAAATACTGTATAATAATAATAATCAAAGAAAACAAAGAGCCGTGGCTCTGAGGAAGAGGCTAGGCCTCGAAACGCGTCAGCCGTCATCTCATCGATTATGAACGATTGTATGGACTACACCCGGACATTTGAGCAATCTAGCTTGATATGATTTACTTTCATCTACGTCTGTGAGTAGCCATTTTATATTGTTACATAAATAAAGCCTTCTACTGAGGATAATACGCTAGGTCGGTGCGCCCTTTTTTGTTTTCTTTGATTCTAGTACCGGTGGACTACCCCAGTCCGATATGGGCAGCAAGACCTAAGCCATTTGAGAAGCCAATTGTGAGTCCCGTGAGGAGTGTGGTCAAGGGGTTTGGATACCAAGCGCAGGAGGAGGGTGGTCACACCCTATTGTTTTTTGATAATAATAATAATGGCTGTGTGTTGAGTTATTTTGAGGGGACAGTAAATTTACACTGTTATACAAGCTGTACACTCACTACTTTACATTGTAGCAAAGTCTCATTTCTTCAGTGTTGTCACATGAAAAGATAGAATGTGAGGGGTGTACTTACTTTTGTCAGATACTGTAAGTCTCCATGGCTACACTGGAAGCCTCGGGTGTCCATATGGGGACCCCAGTTACAGCAGATCTTACCCATTAGCCTCTGGACAGATCCAACAGCACCCGCAATGCTCTCAACACCACAGGAAAGAACATTCCGCATGTAGTGAACAAGGCTGCATTGATTACAATGGCTACAAATAGGTGTGGAAGATGGGACTTTAGAGGTGCAAATAATAATTTCAAAATGGAGAAAAATCTGAATTTTTGTAAAAAACAAATAACTTTATTCAAAAAATTACAAGGACAAATACTTTTAAAATATGTAAAAGCATAAGAAGGCACTGGAATATGTCTTCTCGACATGTTTCACCATCTTCACAATGGCTTCTTCAGGAGTCTGATAGACATTTTTCAAGAGTGAACATTCTTAAGGAGAACCTGAACCCTTAAATGCTGGGGAGAGCCGTGGATGGATAAAGGCCCAGCAAGGGGGAGAGAGGGGCGGAGACACCTGCCCATCTGCGTTAACCCATAGAGGAGATACAAGCCAAGCCAGGAATAGAAAATAGGGAGGCCTTCAGTTCAGAAAGATGAATCAGAAACTTGAGGAAATCTTTATGAGAGATTTGCAGAGGATGGCCCAAAACATTAAGTAGCCTGGAGATGATGCCCTAATATAAAATTAAAACTGATATTCCTTTATTGGGTCTGACAATGCACTGCGACTGTGCCATACACACCCAAGATATGGAGAGGAATGTAAGGATACCGAAACGAAAAAATCCGGGACCCTTAAAGTTGATATTCAAACTGCATCCAGTTGGAAAAATATCCACATAGACAAAACCCTCCACAAATCTTCAGGAGGTAGAGGCTCGTGTCCGACAACAACGTTCTTGCTCCCCGATTGTCCATTGATTACAATGGTTTATCCTGTATTGTGAAACGGATAAAGATATCAATCTCTTCGTTAGGAAATTGCTCCTACAAAGTACCACATAGGAAAAAACAATCGCACAATGACATGTTAACAAATTTCAATTGGTCCCAATATATAAGAGAAGACTTCAAAGCCTTGCAACAACTCATTGAATTACTACAAGAAAGCGATATGCCCGATGAAATAGAAAGATAGATTGACCTAATTGATCAGGTCGATATAGAGTCACTGTTGGATTTGGACGAATCAACTTCTTTGTATGTTGACTTCCCGTTATATAATGACTTTTAGATGTAAATCAAAAAATTTTTCCATCTCTATCATTAAATGGTAATATATTTGCATTTGTCCAACAAACCACTCAAGAAATTCAAAACCTCTTCACAAATGAAGGCTTTAAACAGAATCTAACACACGCCAGAGACAAGCACTAACAAACCTTACAGATAGACAAGAATTGGTCATCCAACCAGCCGGCAAGGGAGGGAACTTTGTCATTACGACGAGGGAAAAATACTCTCAGATTTGTTACCGTATTCTTGATAATAACAAATGGTATAAAAAAGTTTCCAATGAGCACTAACTAAAGCCCAACAAGATTTCTATAAATTAATTAATTGAAGGGGCCCTAGGCCAAGGAATTATTCCTAAAATTACTTGGGAATTCCTCAAAAATGACTGGCCATGAACTTCTACGTTTTATGCGTTACCTAAGATTCACAAAGATACAACTAAACCACCAGGTAGACCCATCATTTCAGGCACAAATAATCTAACTGAACCTGCCAGTATTCTCATCGATACCTGTGACGGGAGTCACTTTGGGCGCGGGGTAACAAGAAAACTGGGGGGGCACTGGGGATATGGTTTGGATTGCTCCAAATGGGACAGTGATATTCAGGAATGATGTCTCTCTTGAAATATGAAGATTTTATTCCCTTTACATTGTGAGGTCTCTGACCAGGAAGTACAACTCCTAATATGGTCATTCCAGGAAGTTTAATGTGGAGACCGACTGTCTAACGATGTGGCTTTTGTCTGAGGTGGCTTTCCATTCACCGATTGTTAAGTGGGCTAATGAACTCACCTGTTGTCTGCTAAGGGATGTATTGACACTCAGAGTAATGTGTATTGGGGACTCGTTATGTAACCATTGTGTGATGTTGGGGGCTGGATTTGGGTCATTGTTCATGTAGTGACTGCATTACTTCTAACGTGTATATAAAGCGTGTATTCCTTTTCAATAAACAGTCTGATTCCTGCTTGACCCTCAATACAGAGCCTCGTCTCGTACTTGGGGGGGGGGGATGATTCATATGGGTTTCTTGTTCGGCTGAGTGGAGTGTCCGATAGCTGCCTTTGTGTTTGGGAATGAAATGTCCTAAATGACTGTAACCCCTTTCATTCCGGGGTGTCGTTACAATACCCATTTACGTCCCCATGTAGTGGCCTTACCTTCTTATATCAAGGATACGATTCACTTTCTCCAAATGATTGAAGACATTCACGTTCCTCCTGAGGTTTGGCTGGTGGTGGTGGTGGATGTGGAGGTGCTATGTAGTAGCATACCCTACACCAAGGGTATATCGACCATTAGTACCTTTCTTCATGAAAGAAGCAACGATCAAAAACCTTACAATAACTTTGTGTTATCCCTTTTGCCCTCTCTTTAAGCTGGGGGTGTGGTGATGTGCTGTCCCTGGGAGGATTTAATCTGATTGGATGGTTGCCGATTGGATGAACATCCGGAACGTGGAACTAGGAGTGTTATCGCAGTGCGTCATGACACGATACATCATCGGCATGCACTGATGGAGCCTCATGGCGCGCTTGCGCCACTAGATGGTGATGAAAGGCCTGTGTAACGCTCCTGCGTTTTTATAGTAAGCTGGATTTGCAGCTGCAGAATCTTCACTCAGTAGTCATGTAGAGATGTGTTGGAATACCAGATCCAACTCTCCAGACTCATCACTGTGGGCCTGTCTGCTTCAGCATACAGATATACACACACTCAATAAGATGTTCCTGGAGTGATAGGATGTATATGATAGTATGGAGGTGATGTGCTGAAGGGACAGGTGTGAACAGTGACAGAGATGGTAAGCACTTGATAGTAATGTTCAGGAGAGTAGTAGATGGTAATAGGTAGAATGCAGATAGGTTAGTGATCATGTATGGTAATAGGTGGTAAGGACAGCAGATGACATACAGGATAGACTAACCCAGTGCAAGGATAGATGGTAGTAGACTCAAGAGCTAGCAATCTATGTAACAGTGCAGATGGTAGAATTAGTATGCATAGAAAGTAACAGTCCTGAATGTGCAGTAGATGATAGTGTAAGTTAGTTATGGAGGATTCCCCTGTGGGGTACTTATCACTAGGTAAGGATTAGTAAGTAGAGGGGTTCAGTAGTGAGGGAGTGATCCGGTAGCGAGACACGGGATCCGTGGCGAGGTTCCGGTCTGATCCAGGTAAATGCAGTTAGCTGGAGGTTCCGATAGTAAGACAAGCTGGTAAGCATGTGGACACACAGTCACATTGAACGAACAATGTGAGAGAGAATGCTGGCGATTGAAATAGCCGCTCGGCGGCGCTCAGTGATGATGTCATCCGTCTTAAAGGTATATGCGTTCCACCTAACTAAAAAGGTGGGACGCAATATTATAAAGAAATTGGAAAATAAGGGTACCAGAGGTACCAGAATCTTACAGCCTGAAGATTGGATGTGGTGCTGGACAACAAAGCGTCCACCTGATGTTATTTGGCTGTAATATCAGTCTCTCTGCAAGGCGGTTCCCAGCCCTGATTATCCAGTCTACCTATAAATACTCGGATCTTCATACATTCTGGAGGCATTCCACTCCCATGGATGCAAAACCACTAAGCCCTCTACTGGCTCAGACTTCTCCTGACTTCTCCCATTTGTTGATCCAATATGATATCCTCTACAGGTAACTAAATATACAACTGGTGTTAGAATTTCAGGTCTCTATTAGAGATTTATTGATTACCTGGCAGCCTGAGCTTTTAGTCATCTGCATTCATCGATACATATTCTACTATGCATAAACACCTGGCCAACGCATTATATACATCATTTGGGGTGGGGGGGTGTAGTTGGTATAAATGGATTGTATTCTATTTTTAGAACACTATTGAGATTCTCTTTATTGCTATGGATATATTGGAAACCTGCATAGTGAATGCACCTGACTACCTGCAGTATGGCTGATAATTATAAAGGCAATACCATATTGATGCAACCTTTGCTTTTCTCCTCTTTTGTATAGAGACTACCTAATTGGTGATCTTGGATGATCTTTGATTAGTTGGGACCTCTCCCGATCCAATGGGCAGTGAATGATAGCTGTTGTATGAATGGAGTCCAAATAGGAAAAGACCGCTCCAGGTGGGCTGGGTGTCGGGTGCTGGTCGGATCCGTCAATCCAAGATCATATGAGACAAACAGAGATGACCGCACTCCGATGTAAATCAAAAATTAGAGTAAATTTATTCCACATCAAACAATGACTTGGCAATGAATAAGCGACATCTCTAAGTCGTGAAACGCGTCTGCCTTTGTGTCCTGCATTCACAGTGTATTGTTCCAGTTGCCTATTGTTTGATGTGGAATAAATTTACTCCAATTTTTGATTTACATCGGAGTGCGGTCATCTCTTTTTGTCTCAGCTGTTGTATGAAGCCACCCCTGCTCGTAGGATAGTCAATGGACGGGAGTCAGCAGGAAGAGGCTGCTAGGGAGAGTCTCCTGAAGATAAAATAAGAGATTGCCCACCAAGTCGTCGGGAAAACAAGAGACTTAATCCCTATTCATCTGAAGTGGAAGGATGAATTAACAGCCTGGCTTTTCCGTATCTAAACGTGAAGTAGAGAAGATAGAAGTCCTCAAATACTGTGAATCGTTAAATTGGAATATCCCACCATTTCCTTCTCCTATCCTCATTATAAAATAAACAACAAAACAACGAAATACCCCTGGACTGATCATTGAGGAGATAGAACCAAGAGGAATGTCAGAAAACTGTATTGCTATTAGCTGTGTGCTGGTAACCAAGAGGACCCTTAGAGGGAATATCAAGCAGTCCTTTCGGGGGCAGTGCTACATAATCAATCTCTGCCATTGGCAGGTAATGTTTACAAAATGATTATTAGCAATCTACTTTGTGGCCTCATCTGTAATGTAACACCAGTTAGCACTAAGCTAATGTGGAAACAATATGTCATGTACACCTTATTCTTGTATTTAAAAAAAAAAAACTATTAAAAAAAAAAACCACAACCCAACCGTCGTGTGCCTGTATGGAAAGCCTGAGATGATGAGGGTAGCCTCTTGCATGGCCTCTTGGATGTTGGGACAGGAGCTTCAACGGTGAAGAAAAGGCACGAGTACCAAGTTGTAGAAGCTGTGAGTAGGAACTTTGGAGCACTGGTATCTGACAAGCAGAGGTAGAGTGGGGAATACATTGTGAAGATGCCAAGTTCATTTGATGGTGGAGTCAGGTCACACCTGATAGACCAAAGGAAGAAAATCAGGACATGAGCAGAATCAGAGTTCGGAACAGGCAGAAGTTGGCAACAATTGAGCAGTGAGGTCCGAAGTCATTAGACAGAAGTGTAGTCAGTAGTCCAGGCCGGGGTCAGTAGTGGAGCAGGACAGCAAACATGAGCAGACAAGGGTAATCCCAGAGCAAGGTCAGAGAGGAAACCAGGTCTCGGTGAAGGGTGAGCCAGTCAGCTGACTACACGGAAGGGGATGTTATTTCATTTTGGCGGTTCTTTCTTGTGCCGGTCTGGGCACTTTTTAATGTAAGCATAATAATTTGGGATTCCTTTTTGGCTCTACAATTAAAACAGAGTTGCACTATTATCTATTTTGTGTTCTTTGCTTCCATACATATCCTGCAGTGAGGAGAACGGGGTGCTATTGGGGACTTGGCCCCCCTTCATGTTCAAAGCGAATCAGGTCCTTGTGGCCTAAGGCCTTTTGGTGAACATTATAGTGTGAATTGACCCACGGGGTGAAAAGTTTTCCAAGATCTTTTCTACAGGCACGGTGTGGGTGCTCTGGCCGACTATCTACAAACCCGATTCCAAAAAAGTTGGGACGCTGTACAAATTGTGAATAAAAACAGAATGCAATGATGTGGAAGTTTCAAATTTTAATATTTTATTCAGAATACAACATAGATGACATCAAATGTATAAACCGAGAAAATGTATCATTTTAAGGGAAAAATAAGTTGATTTTAAATTTCATGGCATCAACACATCTCAGAAAAGTTGGGACAAGGCCATGTTTAGCACTGTGTGGCCTCCCCTCTTCTTTTTATAACAGTCTGCAAACGTCTGGGGACGGAGGAGAAGTTGCTGAAGTTTAGGAATAGGAATGTTGTCCCATTCTTGTCTAATACTGGCTTCTAGATGCTCAACTGTCTTAGGTCTTCTTTGTCTCATCTTCCTCTTTATGATGCGCCAAATGTTTTCTATGGGTGAAAGATCTGGACTGCAGGCTGGCCGTTTCAGTACCCGGATCCTTCTTCTACGCAGCCATGATGTTGTAATTGATGCAGTATGTGGTCTGGCATTGTCATGTTGGAAAATGCAAGGTCTTCCCTGAAAGAGACGACGTCTGGATGGGAGCATATGTTGTTCTAGAACTTGGATATACCTTTCAGCATTGATGGTGCCTTTCCAGATGTGTAAGCTGCCCATGCCACACGCACTCATGCAACCCCATACCATCAGAGATGCAGGCTTCTGAACTGAGCGCTGATAACATCTTGGGTTGTCCTTGTCCTCTTTAGTCCGGATGACATGGCGTCCCAGTTTTCCAAAAAAGAACTTCAAATTTTGATTCATCTGACCACAGAACAGTTTTCCACTTTGCCACAGACCATTATAAATGAGCCTTGGCCCAGAGAAAACGCCTGCGCTTCTGGATCATGTTTAGATATGGCTTCTTTTTTGGCCTATAGAGTTTTAGCGAATGGCACGGTGGATTGTGTTCACCGACAATGTTTTCTGGAAGTATTCCTGAGCCCATGTTGTGATTTCCATTACAGTAGCATTCCCGTATGTGATGCAGTGCCGTCTAAGGGCCCGAAGATCACCGCCATCCAGTATGGTTTTCCGGCCTTGACCCTTACACACAGAGATTGTTCCAGATTCTCTGAATCTTTGGATGATATTATGTACTGTAGATGATAGAGAACTTCAAACTCTTTGCATTTTTTCTCTGAGAAACTTCTTTCTGATATTGCTCCACTATTTTCTGCCCCAGCATTGGGGGAATTGGTGATCCTCGGCCCATCCTGACTTCTAACAGACACTGCCACTCTGAGAGGCTCTTTTTATACCCAATCATGTTGCCAATTGACCTAATCAGTTGCAATTTGGTCCTCCAGCTGTTCCTTATATGTACATTTAACTTTTCCGGCCTCTTATTGCTACCTGTCCCAACTTTTTTTGGAATGTGTAGCTCTCATGGAATCCAAAATGAGCCAATATTTGGCATGGCATTTCAAAAAGTCTCACTTTCAACATTTGATATGTTATCTATATTATATTGTGAATAAAATATAAGTTTATGAGATTTGTAAATTAGTCCATTCCTTTTTTACTCACAATTTGTACAGCGTCCCAACTTTTTTGGAGTTGGGTTTGTACTTCCATCCTATGGTTGTTGGACTGTGTTGTTCACTTATTTTTTATGTATTTTCCAGTTGGACTGTTTTAATTCACTATTTATGGACAGCACTTTATCATAGATTTAATAGAAGGTAGACCATCATCACTATTATTATTCATTTTTTTGTATCTGAACATTGATGAATTATATGTATGTGGACTTCTTTTGAATAATTACGTCACTTTTGTTTAATATTTTTGATGCACACTTTTTTAGATCGAGTTTACTACTCTGAATATTGTAAACCTATTAATTTTACCACATACCCAGATATGATTTAACTTACCAGCGCCCTTCTTTACCTTTTCATCAGGTCAGTAACAGGATCAAGGATTGGATCACAGGAAAGAGGCTGAAGACCAGAAAAGAACCAGTGCAGAGTTCAGGTTTAACCACCTCAATACTGCGCCATAGCTGAAAGATGGCTACAGCGCGTCTCTCTTGTTCTAGGAATGCGTCCATGGATGTCCTCCCAAAACACGCCTCCTACACACCCCCTAGGCATCGGGCGCGCTCTGTGACCGCTGTGTCCTTTGGACACCGCCGATCACAGATCAAGGTAAATATGGAGCATGCAAAATTCCCCTTAGGATGTGGGATTATGTGGGCGCCCTGAGCATCTAAATAAGTATACAAATTCAAATAAAAAATATAATTTTATTGTACAAACATTTTAAAATAGCATATAGGCATTTACATACAGTGGATATGCCTTAATAATAAGGCCAGCTACAGCGCTTGCTGAATATAACCCTAATGGGGAAATCCAAATGTGAAATTAAATGACTTACCAGATCCAGTGGGTCCTATATGCCTTTACAGCATTAGGACCATTCACGCTTAATTGCCCCCCTGGGCTGGGATGGGTTCCCCTTTAGATTTCCAGTGGACTGGTACAGGGTTCCTCCTCTCACTGGGTCAAGCAAACCAAGAGTATATAGGAGAAGAAAAAAAATCCAGATGGTGTAGTAAGATTAAATGTTTATTGCCCACAAAGCGGGTTAAGAGCAGGTAAAATAATACAAGTGCTAAAAAGCGGCTGTCGGCGGTCAGCTAGCGAGATGCACGTCCTCTCAGCAGAGTAGCGAGCGGAGCTTCCGGCTTGCGTTCCACCTGACGTGACGTAATTACGCTATGCGTTCCAATTTTACGTGTTTCGTCACTTCCTGTGACGTCCTCAGAGATGATCTCTGAGGACGTCACACCACTGGATCTGGTAAGTCATTTAATTTACCCACACCACGGTGAAACAAACCGATGTCACAGAAATTATGGATATCCACTTTTGAGCACCTGCACTTTTGAAGCTATTGGATAAACATAGTCACTCATGGACTTTATTATTTGAACTGTTTGGGCACAACCAGTCACTTACTTTGGACTTGATACATTCATATTTGATCAGTCACTGTATGTTTATTATTATTTTATATTGATTAATTTGGATTATCTTTATTTGTAAAAGTCACTGATATTTTTCACTTGTCATATATTATTTTTATTTTTTTTTAATTTGTCAATTTAGTGAACCATTACTGATTTTCACCACTAGGGTTATATTCAGCAAGCGCTGTAGCTGGCCTTATTATTAAGGCTAAATTTTTCATTTATCCTTCACTCTTTAGCAGCTGCTGCACCCTATACTATATATCATAATTGCTAGAATATTCCTTGGCGCGTGGAATATACCTTGGTATATTTTTTTAATACATACAGTGAATATGCCATGGTTA
The DNA here is from genome assembly GCF_965119305.1 of Pelophylax lessonae. NCBI lineage: Eukaryota > Metazoa > Chordata > Amphibia > Anura > Ranidae > Pelophylax > Pelophylax lessonae. Next base: position 750,892,901 of record NC_138769.1, on the reverse strand, counting down.
AAAGAAGCAACAGAACTAGCAGAAGTTGGTCATATGCAAAAGTGACTACACGAGCACATGCGTTCCAGAGAGACCCAACGCGTTTCAAGCGTACCCCTCTTCAGGGGTCTGGTGGAAATGGCTTTGTTCGTGTCACTAGGGTCACTTTGTATCGAACAGAAAGCCGTGAGTTAAAAAATCACCATTTATCAACAAGCAGAGGGATGCCAGGATAAGCAGACAAAGAAAAATATATATGTTTTCGGTATTGGAAATAATATAATCAATGTGTGGCGTTGGAGTTGTCCCACAAGGATCCTAAAGGGAGGCCAGCACTGGGTCCCTGATATGCATAAAGCCAGTTGACCCCCAGAAAGGTGGACTCATACAGGAGGCCCAGAAGAATGGCGATTGCCGGAAACATGTCAGGCAGGGCCGCCCACTGAGGATCTTACCTTTACCAGTCTTTGGGAGCAGTAAAGTGATCTTACAGTGCATTGCGAAAGTATTCGGCCCCCTTGAACTTTGCGTCCTTTTGCCACATTTCAGAATTCAAACATAAAGATATAAAACTGTATTTTTTTGTGAAGAATCAACAACAAGTGGGACACAATCATGAAGTGGAACGAAATTTATTGGATATTTCAAACTTTTTTAACAAATAAAAAACTGAAAAATTGGGCGTGCAAAATTATTCAGCCCCCTTAAGGTAATACTTTGTAGTGCAACCTTTTGCTGCGATTACAGCTGTAAGTCGCTTGGGGTATGTCTCTATCAGTTTTGCACATCGAGAGACTGAAATTTTTGCCCATTCCTCCTTGCAGCTGGAGCTCAGTGAGGTTGGATGGAGAGCGTTTGTGAACAGCAGTTTTCAGTTCTTTCCACAGATTCTCGATTGGATTCAGGTCTGGACTTTGACTTGGCCATTCTAACACCTGGATATGTTTATTTGTGAACCGTTCCATTGTAGATTTTGCTTTATGTTTTGGATCATTGTCTTGTTGGAAGACAAATCTCCGTCCCAGTCTCAGGTCTTTTGCAGACTCCATCAGGTTTTCTTCCAGAATGGTCCTGTATTTGGCTCCATCCATCTTCCCATCAATTTTAACCATCTTCCCTGTCCCTGCTGAAGAAAAGCAGGCCCAAACCATGATGCTGCCACCACCATGTGTGACAGTGGGGGATGGTGTGTTCAGGGTGATGAGCTGTGTTGCTTTTACCCCAAACATAACGTTTTGCATTGTTGCCAAAAAGTTTGATTTTGGTTTCATCTGAGCAGAGCCCCTTCTTCCACATGTTTGGTGTCTCCCAGGTGGCTTGTGGCAAACTTTAAACAACACTTTTTATGGATATCTTTAAGAAATGGCTTTCTTCTTGCCACTCTTCCATAAAGGGCAGATTTGTGCAGTATACGACTGATTGTTGTCCTATGGACAGAGTCTCCCACCTCAGCTGTAGATCTCTGCAGTTCATCCAGAGTGATCATGGGCCTCTTGGCTGAATCTCTGATCAGTCTTCTCCTTGTATGAGCTGAAAGTTTAGAGGGACGGCCAGGTCTTCGTAGATTTGCAGTGGTCTGATACTCCTTCCATTTCAATATTATCGCTTGCACAGTGCTCCTTGGGATGTTTAAAGCTTGGGAAATCTTTTTGTATCCAAATCCGGCTTTAAACTTCTCCACAACAGTATCTCGGACCTGCCTGGTGTGTTCCTTGTTCTTCATGATGCTCTCTGCACTTTAAACGGACCTCTGAGACTATCACAGTGCAGGTGCATTTATACGGAGACTTGATTACACACAGGTGGATTCTATTTATCATCATTAGTCATTTAGGTCAACATTGGATCATTCAGAGATCCTCACTGAACTTCTGGAGAGAGTTTGCTGCACTGAAAGTAAGGGGGCTGAATAATTTTGCACGCCCAATTTTTCAGTTTTTTATTTGTTAACAAAGTTTGAAATTTCCAATAAATTTCATTCCACTTCATGATTGTGTCCCACTTGTTGTTGATTCTTCACAAAAAATTACAGTTTTATATCTTTATGTTTGAAGCCAGAAATGTGACAAAAGGTCGCAAAGTTCAAGGGGGCCGAATACTTTCTCAATACACTGTATATGTTAGCGGCTACTATTTATGCTTTTGTGCTTTTATTCACTTAATAAATTATACTTTCCATTTACTTGCATTGATGGTGATTGATTGATGGGAGACTAAGAGAAGACCTTGGGGTGTATAGTGATATCCTACCGAGTGCGTACCCGGTATTGCCGCATGCTCATACCTGTGAGCAGTGATGTACATGCAGTCCATCTTCTATGGTCATAGAAACATGCACTCCTATGCCTAGTCAGACAGCTGGCATCATGTTCCATCCTTACACCAACAATGGAACTTAGTGTGGCGCTCAGGCTCTGTTTATTGGGGTGTATAAATCCTCGGGCCTCCGCCACTGGGAGTGTTGACGCGGGATGGAGCCCCCTTGGCTCCTGCTGTGACTCACAACAAAAGAGGGGGAATCCCTGTAGCCAAGTATCCATGTAGTCCCTATAATCAGTTTAAGAGTGGCAACCTCAGCCGGAATTCCAGCACGGCTACGGCCCAACGCGTTTCGCTCCACCCCTCCGAGCTTAGCCATGGGGGAAGCGAAAAATTACAGAGCCGTATTTCAGAGACAATAGTCAGACATACAGCAGAGGGTAGAGAACATGTAAGCAGTATAATTGGGCAGCAATGTAAGAAGGAGAGACAAGGCCGACACAAGACAAAGAACAGAATAAAGTGTTTATTTATACAGTGGAAAAAGAAAGACTATTACACATAGCAAGTTTCTTCACATATGCCGTTGGGTGGCAGTAAAACCAGACAGTTGAGTGCCAGTTTTACCCCCCACCAGCACCCAGCCATCTGCCTATATGAAGGCATGCAGCTGCTCAGGGCTGTACACATGCCATGGATCGTGGCCATGGCAAAAATTTAACAGCATGTCACATTGGACAGGTGTCATCATCACTGAGTGTGATCCATGCAGCAGCACAACCGCCCTACAACCCCCCCCCCCCCCGACCTCCCCACAACCGCATGCAATATTACCTCCCCCTGAAAAAATGATCCCCTGTAGAGCACTTTTCAGAGGGACAACAAAGGCTGCTGCACATGCGGACGAGCCCTTAGACCGCGTCTTTCAGAAAGTTCCAGTGATATCCCTCATAGGCTAACTTATGTCATTAACCAATTGCTATCTGGCCATTGTAGATAAACAGCAAGACTGCTCCTTCCTAAGGGGGGTATATATATATATACATAGGTACAAACCTGATTCCAAAAAAGTTGGGACACTGTACAAATTGTGAGTAAAAAAGGAATGGACTAATTTACAAATCTCATAAACTTATATTATATTCACAATAAAATATAGATAACATATCAGATGTTGAAAGTGATACATTTTGAAATGTCATGCCAAATATTGGGTCATTTTCGATTTCATGAGAGCTACACATTCCAAAAAAATTTGGACAGGTAGCAATAAGAGGCCGGAAAAATTAAATGTGCATATAAGGAACAGCTGGAGGACCAATTTGCAATGTATTAGGTCAATTGGCAACATGATTGGGTATAAAAAGAGCCTCTCAGAGTGGCAGTGTCTCTCAGAAATCAGGATGGGCAGAGGATCACCAATTCCCCCAATGCTGCGGCGAAAAATAGTGGAGCAATATCAGAAAGGAGTTTCTCAGAGAAAAATTGCAAAGAGTTTGAAGTTCTCATCATCTACAGTACATAATATCATCCAAAGATTCAGAGAATCTGGAACAATCTCTGTGTGGAAGGGTCAAGGCCGGAAAACCATACTGGATGGCGGTGATCTTCGGGCCCTTAGACGGCACTGCATCACATACAGGAATGATACTGTAATGGAAATCACAACATGGGCTCAGGAATACTTCCAGAAAACATTGTCGGTGAACACAATCCACCGTACCATTCGCCGTTGCCGGCTAAAACTCTATAGGCCAAAAAAGAAGCCAAATCTAAACATGATCCAGAAGCGCAGGCGTTTTCTCTGGGCCAAGGCTCATTTATAATGGTCTGTGGCAAAGTGAAAAACTGTTCTGTGGTCAGACCAATCAAAATTTTAAGTTCTTTTTGGAAAACTGGGACGCCATGTCACCCGGACTAAAGAGGACAAGGACAACCCAAGTTATTATCAGCGCTCAGTTCAGATGCCGGCATCTCTGATGGTATGGGATTGCATGAGTGCGTGTGGCATGGGCAGCTTACACATCTGGAAAGGCACCATCAATGCTGAAAGGTATATCCAAGTTCTAGAACAACATATCCTCCCATCCAGACGTCGTCTCTTTCAGGGAAGACCTTTGAATTTTCCAACATGACAATGCCAGACCACATACTGCATCAATTACATCATCGTGGCTGCGTAGAAGAAGGATCCGGGTACTGAAATGGCCAGCCTGCAGTCCAGACCTTTCACCCATAGAAAACATTTGGCGCATCATAAAGAGGAAGATGCGACAAAGAAGACCTAAGACAGTTGAGCAACTAGAAGCCTGAATTAGACAAGAATGGGACAACATTTCTATTCCTAAACTTCAGCAACTTCTCCTCAGTCCCCAGACGTTTGCAGACTGTTATAAAAAGAAGAGGGGAGGCCACACAGTGGGAAACATGGCCTTGTCCCAACTTTTTTGAGATGTGTTGATGCCATGAAATTTAAAATCAACTTATTTTTCCCTTAAAATGATACATTTTTTCAGTTTAAACATTTGATGTCTCATCTATGTTGTATTCTGAATAAAATATTGAAATTTGAAACTTCCACATCATTGCATTCTGTTTTTATTCACAATTTGTACAGCGTCCCAACTTTATTGGAATCGGGTTTGTATACGGCCTCCTGTCACGCATGAGCAGCCTGTGATCGATGTGTCCTTTGGACAAAGCAGATCACAGACTGGGGTACAGAAATTGGTCCTGTACCATGTGATGACTGCAACCAATCACATTTTTACACAAAGAGGGCATGCTTCAGCTGAGGTTTCCTCTCACAGTGATCGGCATTGTGGGAAGCTCTGTGTGATTCCTTTTTTTTACACATTGTGACTCCAGCAGCCAGACAGTCTCCCTGATCATCACAACCCCAGTCACTGGACCAGTGCAGCCAATCACAGTGTCCCTGATCATCGCCAAACCAGTGACAGCGTCACCATACCAGTACAGCCAGTTACAGTGTTCCTGATCTTCGCCACACCAGTGACAGTTTCACCATACCAGTACAGCCAGTCACAGTGTTCCTGATAATTGCCACACCAGTGACAGTTTCACCATACCAGTACAGCCAGTTACAGTGTTCCTGATCATTGCCACACCAGTGACAGTGTCACCATACCAGTACAGCCAGTCACAGTGTTCCTGATCACAAGCACACCCCGTGCCAGTGCCCAAACGACTGCAGCCATAAACAATGTTTGATTAGCACTACACTGGTCCCAGTGTCACCAGACCAGTGCAGCCAGCAATAGTGTTCCTGATCACTGCCGCACGACTTCCAGTTTCACCAGACCAGTTTAAGCCAGCAACAGTGTTCCTTATTGCTGCCACATCAGTCCCAGAGTTGTCAGGCCAGTGTAAGAAATAAACAGTGTTTCTGATTGCTATCACACCATTGCTAGTTTCCACAGACCAGTGTAGGCCATCAACAATGTCTCTGATCACCAACACACCAGTCTCATTGTCACCAGACCAGTGCAGCCAGCAACAATGTTCCTGATCACTGCCACAACAATCCCAGTGTCGCCAGACCAGTGCAGCCACCAACAGTGTTTTTGATTGCCACCACACCTGTCTCAGTGTCACCAGACCAGTGTAAGCCAACAACAAGTTTCCTGATTGCCACCACCCCAGTCCCAATGTTGCCAGGCCAGTGCAGCTTTCATCAGTGTCCCTGATAGCCACCGCACCAGGGCAGTGTTGCCTCTGCCTGTCTCTTGTGCTGACCCTGGCCTATTTTTTTACTACATTTCTGCCTGCTGCTTGGACCGATCCTTTGACCACATCTCTGTCTGCTGTTTTTACTGTCTGCATGTCCCACTGACTAAATTCCTGCGATATACCAGTCCCAGCCATCCCCTGGGGACAACTCCACCCTTGTGGGTGTAATTGGTAAGTATGTCTATGCTGTGTGTGAAAAATAACAATAAAAAATAAAATGACAACTCTATGCAATCAACTTTTTTCATTTTCCAAAAATTGTTGAAAATAAATACAACTTTAAAAAAGGCCACTCTAAAATGTACAGTTTTATCACACGGCACAATGCCACAGATGTGGCAAGTTTTGAGGGAGCGTGCAATTGGAATGCTGACTGCAGGAATATTTCCCGTGAATTGAATGTTTATTTCTCTACCATAAGCCGTCTCCAAAGGCCCAGGACCTCCACATCCAGCATCTTCACCTCCAAGATGGTCTGAGACCAGCCCAGGACCTCCACATCCAGCATCTTCACCTCCAAGATGGTCTGAGACCAGCCCAAGACCTCCACATCCAGCATCTTCACCTCCAAGATCATCTGAGACCAGCCCAGGACCTCCACATCCAGCATCTTCACCTCCAAGATGGTCTGAGACCAGCCCAGGACCTCCACATCCAGCATCTTCACCTCCAAGATGGTCTGAGACCAGCCCAAGACCTCCACATCCAGCATCTTCACCTCCAAGATCATCTGAGACCAGCCCAGGACCTCCACATCCAGCATCTTCACCTCCAAGATGGTCTGAGACCAGCCCAGGACCTCCACATCCAGCATCTTCACCTCCAAGATGGTCTGAGACCAGCCCAGGACCTCCACATCCAGCATCTTCACCTCCAAGATCATCTGAGACCAGCCACCCAGACAGCTGCTGCAACAATCGGTTTGCATAACCAAAGAATTTCTGCACAAACTGTCAGAAACCGTCTCAGGGAAGCTTATCTGCATGCTCACCGTCCTCATCGGGGTCTCCATCTGACTGCAGTTCATCATTGTAACTGACTTGAGTGGGCAAATGTTCACATTTGATGGCGTCTGGCCCTTTGGAGAGGAGTTCTCTTCACAGATGAATCCCAGTTTTCACTGTACAGGGCAGATGGCAGACAGCGTGTATGGCATCGTGTGGGTGAGCAGTTTGCTGATGTCAGCATTGTGGATGGAGTGGCCCATGGTGGTGGTGGGGTTATGGTATGGGCAGGCGTACGTTGTGGATGGAGTGGCCCATGGTGGCGGTGGGGTTATGGTATGGGCAAGCGTACGTTGTGGATGAAGTGGCCCATGGTGGCAGTGGAGTTATGGTATGGGCAGGCGTACGTTGTGGATGGAGTGGCCCATGGTGGCGGTGGGGTTATGGTAAGGGCAGGGGTACGTTGTGGATGGAGTGGCCCATGGTTGCAGTGGGGTTATGGTATGGGCAGGCGTACGTTGTGGATGGAGTGGCCCATGGTTGCAGTGGGGTTATGGTATGGACAGGCGTATGTTATGGATGGAATGGCCCATGATGGCAGTGGGGTTATGGTATGGACAGGCGTATGTTGTGGATGGAGTGTCCCATGGTGGCGGTGGGGTTATGATATGGACAGGCGTATGTTGTTGCTTGGAGTGGCCCATGGTGGCCGTGGAGGTATGGTATGGGCAGGCGTACGTTATGGACAAGGAACACAGGTGCATTTTATTGATGGCATTTTGAATGCACAGAGATACTGTGAGGAGATCCTGAGGCCCATTGTTGTGCCATCCATCCACGACCATCACCTAATGTTGCTGCATGATAATGCGCGGCCCCATGGTGAAAGGATCTGTACACAATTCCTGGAAGCTGAAAACATCCCAGTTCTTGCATGGCCAGCATCCTCACCGGACATGTCACCCATTGAGCATGTTTGGGACGCTCTGGATCGGTGTATAGGACAGCGTGTTCCAGGTCCTGCCAATATCCAGCAACTTTGCACAGCCATTGAAGAGGAGTGGACCAACATTCCACAGGCCACAATCAACAACCTGATCAACTCTATGCCAAGGAGATGTGTTGCACGGCATGAGGCAAATGTTGGTCACACCAGATATTGACTGGTTTTTGGATCCCCCCCAAACCCCAATACAGTAAAACTGCACATTTTAGAGTGGCCTTTTCTTGTGGACAGCCTAAGGCACACCTGTGCAATAATCATGCTGTCCAATCAGCATCTTGATATGCCACACCTGTGAGGTGGATGGATTATCTCGGCAAAGGAGAAGTGATCACTAACACAGATTTACACAGATTTGTGAAAAATATTGGAGAGAAATCGGCCTTTTGTGTCCATAGAAAAAGTCTGAGATCTTTGAGTTCAGCTCATGAAAAATGGCGGCAAAAACAAAAGTGTTGCGTTTAGAATTTTGTTCCGTGTATTTCATACATAGTTTCTGCCTTGGTTTCATCATTCCGGTTGGCTTCCTGTGTATATTATATATAACTATCATACAGATAATCATTAGAATTCCTCTCCTGTGTTCATGGAAACGGAAGTTTGGGATTCTATGATATCATTAGGAAGAATTATTCCCATGACATATTGAGGAAGACCCAGGAGAGTCCGATGACTTTATAAACTCCAGACACCAAATCACCGGAGTTCAGAGATCAGCGCAGTGTGGAGTCGCCATCGTCCTCGTAGTTCGGTGAGTCTATTAACCCTTTCCAACCCAGGATACAGGAAAACACTGCTGGCCAATAGAGATCATCCCTCCACCCCATCATTACTATTATCACTGATACAATTCTTATTATTTATCCTAATTTTACACTCACTAATCTATAAGAAATAATTGTATTTATAGAGATAGAAGGATTGAAGGATCTCCCTCTCTTTTCCTCTATTATTTGATATGATAATATGATATTATTGTATTATCGGGTCCTGTATATAGCGAGGAATACAGAGAAGAAATAATAAAAGGACACATTGTGATGATAAGAAGGAAGAATAGGAGAGAGTGCGGCCAGCACAGCATACAATGTACAATACAATGTACAATATACAGGGGTATACAATGTACAACATACAGGGGGTATACAATATACAACATACAGGGGTATACAATGTACAACATACAGGGGGTATACAATGTACAACATACAGGGATATACAATGTACAACATACAGGGGTATACAATGAACAACATACAGGGATATACAATGTACAACATACAGGGGTATACAATGAACAACATACAGGGGGTATACAATGTACAACATACAGGGGGTATACAATGTACAACATACAGAGGGTATACAATGTACAACATACAGGGGTATACAATGAACAACATACAGGGGGTATACAATGTACAACATACAGGGGGTATACAATGTACAACATACAGAGGGTATACAATGTACAACATACAAGGGTATACAATGTACAACATACAGGGGTATACAATGTACAACATACAGGGGTATACAATGTACAACATACAGAGGGTATACAATGTACAACATACAAGGGTATACAATGTACAACATACAGGGGTATACAATGTACAACATACAGAGGGTATACAATGTACAACATACAGGGGTATACAATGTACAACATACAGGGGTATACAATGTACAACATACAGGGGGTATACAATGTACAACATACAGGGGGTATACAATGTACAACATACAGAGGGTATACAATGTACAACATACAAGGGTATACAATGTACAACATACAGGGGTATACAATGTACAACATACAGAGGGTATACAATGTACAACATACAGGGGGTATACAATGTACAACATACAGGGGTATACAATGTACAACATACAGGGGTATACAATGTACAACATACAGGGGGTATACAATGTACAACATACAGGGGTATACAATGTACAACATACAGGGGGTATACAATGTACAACATACAGGGGGTATACAATGTACAACATATAGGGGTATACAATGTATAACATACAAGGGTATACAATGTACAACATACAAGGGTATACAATGTACAACATACAGGGGTATACAATGTACAACATACAAGGGTATACAATGTACAACATACAGGGGTATACAATGTACAACATACAGGGGGTATACAATGTACAACATACAGGGGTATACAATGTACAACATACAGGGGGTATACAATGTACAACATACAGAGGGTATACAATGTACAACATACAAGGGTATACAATGTACAACATACAGGGGTATACAATGTACAACATACAGTGGGTATACAATGTACAACATACAGGGGGTATACAATGTACAACATACAGGGGTATACAATGTACAACATACAGGGGTATACAATGTACAACATACAGGGGTATACAATGTACAATATACAGGGGTATACAATGTACAACATACAGGGGGTATACAATGTACAACATACAGACGGTATACAATGTACAACATACAAGGGTATACAATGTACAACATACAGGGGTATACAATGTACAACATACAGAGGGTATACAATGTACAACATACAGGGGTATACAATGTACAACATACAGGGGGTATACAATGTACAACATACAGACGGTATACAATGTACAACATACAAGGGTATACAATGTACAACATACAGGGGTATACAATGTACAACATACAGAGGGTATACAATGTACAACATACAGGGGGTATACAATGTACAACATACAGGGGGTATACAATGTACAACATATAGGGGTATACAATGTATAACATACAAGGGTATACAATGTACAACATACAAGGGTATACAATGTACAACATACAGGGGTATACAATGTACAACATACAAGGGTATACAATGTACAACATACAGGGGTATACAATGTACAACATACAGGGGGTATACAATGTACAACATACAGGGGTATACAATGTACAACATACAGGGGGTATACAATGTACAACATACAGAGGGTATACAATGTACAACATACAAGGGTATACAATGTACAACATACAGGGGTATACAATGTACAACATACAGTGGGTATACAATGTACAACATACAGGGGGTATACAATGTACAACATACAGGGGTATACAATGTACAACATACAGGGGTATACAATGTACAACATACAGGGGTATACAATGTACAATATACAGGGGTATACAATGTACAACATACAGGGGGTATACAATGTACAACATACAGACGGTATACAATGTACAACATACAAGGGTATACAATGTACAACATACAGGGGTATACAATGTACAACATACAGAGGGTATACAATGTACAACATACAGGGGTATACAATGTACAACATACAGGGGGTATACAATGTACAACATACAGACGGTATACAATGTACAACATACAAGGGTATACAATGTACAACATACAGGGGTATACAATGTACAACATACAGGGGTATACAATGTACAACATACAGGGGTATACAATGTACAACATACAAGGGTATACAATGTACAACATACAGGGGTATACAATGTACAACATACAGTGGGTATACAATGTACAACATACAGGGGGTATACAATGTACAACATACAGGGGTATACAATGTACAACATACAGGGGTATACAATGTACAACATACAGGGGTATACAATGTACAATATACAGGGGTATACAATGTACAACATACAGGGGGTATACAATGTACAACATACAGACGGTATACAATGTACAACATACAAGGGTATACAATGTACAACATACAGGGGTATACAATGTACAACATACAGAGGGTATACAATGTACAACATACAGGGGTATACAATGTACAACATACAGGGGGTATACAATGTACAACATACAGACGGTATACAATGTACAACATACAAGGGTATACAATGTACAACATACAGGGGTATACAATGTACAACATACAGAGGGTATACAATGTACAACATACAGGGGGTATACAATGTACAACATACAGGGGTATACAATGTACAACATACAGGGGTATACAATGTACAACATACAGGGGTATACAATGTACAACATACAGGGGGTATACAATGTACAACATACAGGGGTATACAATGTACAACATACAGGGGTATACAATGTACAACATACAGGGGTATACAATGTACAACATACAGGGGTATACAATGTACGGTTAACAGCAAACACACACACACATCATAGGTTGAACTGGATGGACTGATGTCTTTTTTCAACCTCACAAACTATGTAACTATGTAATGTTGATGATTTTGGCTTCCAGAGAGTGACACCCCAAAATTTAGTATCTCAGAAAATTAGAATATTACATAAGACCAATAAAAAAAGGATTTGTAATACAGAAATGTTGTCTTAGTGAAAAGTCTGTCCATGTACAGTATAGGATGCACTCAATACTTGGTCGGGGCTCCTTTTACATGAATTACTGCATCAATGCGGCGTGGCATGGAGGCGTGGCATGGAGGCGATCAGCCTGTGGCACTGCTGAGGTGTTATGGAAGCTCAGGTTGCTTTGATAGCGGCCTTCAGCTCCTCTGCATTGTTGGGTCTGGTGTAGGGTTGCCACCTCATCCCTTTAAACCAGGACACATAATAATTACACGGGTTCTGAGCAGTGGTGACCCGTCCATTGGGGGCCCAAGGTCGCCCTCCCCTATCCATGCATCCGGCCCCATAATCTACATGCAGGGCGCCGGACGCAGGGATTCCAATGGGGTTTTTTTTTAAGCATGTGATTAGAGCCAGAGGCTCAAATAGGCTTCAAAGAAAGGGTGGGTCCGGGGAGCAGGGCACTGCGAACTGAGCCCTCCCAGTTGTGTGACGATAGCAAATGAATATTCGCTATTGCCACACTGATTCTTCTCCTGGCCAATCAGGAAGCTGGTCCTGAGACCCATTTCCCGATTGGCCGAAAGGAGAAGCCATGCTATTGGCCTAGGAGGAGGAGGAGAGAGGAGACCCATGGAGGAGACGCAGGGGGAAGCCGCAGCCGCCGCTGCCTGCCCAGGGCGAGTGAGGCGGAGATGGGGGGGGGTGGGGGGGGGGCTGGAGCTAGTGCGCAGATGGGGGGGGTATGGTGTGGTCCGTCTGCTGCCCCCCACGCCCCGTGGAGCACCAACCGCCACTGATTCTGTAGCTGATATAATGCCCATAAGGCACTAAGTGAGTTTAATTACCACCTCAAACAGCCCCAGAACCTGTGTAATTAATGTGTGTCCTGGTATAAAGGGATGAGGTGGCAACCCTAGACTGGTGTCTCTCATATTCCTCTTGACAATTCCCCACAGATTCTCTATGGGGTTTAGGTCAGGCCACTTTTCTGGCCAATCAAGCACAGTGATCCCATGATCATGTGACCAGGTATTGGTAGGTTTGGCAGTGTGGGCGGTGCCAAGTCCTGCTGCAAAATGAAATCAGCATCTCCATAAAGCTGGTCAGCAGAGGGAAGCGCTCTAGAGCAGAGTTTCTAAACTCGGTCCTCAGGGCACACTAACAGGCCAGATTTTAAGTATTTCCTAGAATACTGCAATCACTGAGCAGAAAATGATATCACCTGTGATGTATTTCAGTTTTCTTGCAAACCTGGCCTGTTAGTGTGCCCTGAGGACTGGAGTTGAGAAACACTGGTCTACAATTTCCTGCTAGAGGGCTGCACTGACTTTGGTGGGCCAACACCAGCAGATGACACGGCTCCCCAAATCATCACTGACCGGGGAAACTTCACACTGGACCTCATGTAACTTGGATTCTGTGCCTCTCCACTCCTCCTCCAGACTCTGGTACCTTCATTCCCAAATGAAATGGAACAGTCAGTGATGATTTGGGGAGTCATGCCATCTGCTGGTGTTGGCCCACTGTGTAACCAGCACAGGTAGGCCCCCGGACAGGGCAGGAGGCCAGGAGGAGCAGATCTGCACCCAGGAGATCCAGCTGTAGACTTCCTGACCCTTATGGATGTGGGGGCCAAGGTGGGTTGCAAAAGGCCTTTTAGGCCAGGCCAAGAGTTCCCTGAGTGAGGCTATTCCCTGGAGGGTTCCAGGAGAGGTGTACCTATGGAGGAGGTGACGACAGGACCCCGAGTGGGAGGAGAGATTGTTAGAGGGAGATGGAAGTGCTGCATATGCTTTCACATGTGACCACTGCAGACCATCCACTAAATGTGAGTGACTTTGTATTGTCACGTGACCCCGGAATGTAGGTGGATGTGATGTGACTTCTAGGCCATTCCTTGCCTCCAGCAGTAAAGTGCAGCGACCCTCTCCATGGACATTCCATATAAAGGTCAACAGCTGGTAATGTGGTATGAAGGCCTCTGGCTCAGTATGACGGAATTCTTTTCCCAGCAACTTTCACCTGCTGCAATCATTATAAAAAAAGCCCAACTCTCCAACTAATAACCCCAACTCTCCAACCGATAACCCCAACTCTCCAACCGATAACCCCAACTCTCCAACCGATAACCCCAACTCTCCAACTAATAACCCCAACTCTCCAACCGATAACCCCAACTCTCCAACCAATAACCCTAACTCTCCAACCGATAACCCCAACTCTCCAACCGATAACCCCAACTCTCCAACCGATAACCCCAACTCTCCAACCGATAACCCCAACTCTCCAACTAATAACCCCAACTCTCCAACCGATAACCCCAACTCTCCAACCGATAACCCCAACTCTCCAACTAATAACCCCAACTCTCCAACCGATAACCCCAACTCTCCAACCAATAACCCTAACTCTCCAACCGATAACCCCAACTCTCCAACCGATAACCCCAACTCTCCAACCAATAACCCCAACTGTCCAACCGATAACCCCAACTCTCCATCTGATAACCCCAACTCTCCAACCGATAACCCCAACTCTCCAACCGATAACCCTAACTCTCCAACCGATAACCCCAACTCTCCAACCGATAACCCCAACTCCCCAACCGATAACCCCAACTCTTCAACCGATAACCCCAACTCTCCAACCGATAACCCTAACTCTCCAACCGATAACCCCAACTCTCCAACCGATAACCCCAACTCTCCAACCGATAACCCTAACTTTCCAACCGATAACCCCAACTCTCCAACCGATAACCCCAACTCTCCAACCGATAAACCCAACTCTCCAACCGATAACCCTAACTCTCAAACCGATAACCCCAACTCTCCAACCGATAGCCCCAACTCTCCAACCGATAAACCCAACTCTCCAACCGATAACCCCAACTCTCCAACCGATAACCCCAACTCTCCAACCAATAACCCTAACTCTCCAACCGATAACCCTAACTCTCTAACCGATAACCCCAACTCTCCAACCGATAACCCCAACTCTCCAACCGATAACCCTAACTCTCCAACCGATAACCCCAACTCTCCAACCGATAACCCTAACTCTCCAACCGATAACCCCAACTCTCCAACCGATAAACCCAACTCTCCAACCGATAACCCTAACTCTCAAACCGATAACCCCAACTCTCCAACCGATAGCCCCAACTCTCCAACCGATAAACCCAACTCTCCAACCGATAAACCCAACTCTCCAACCGATAACCCTAACTCTCCAACCGATAACCCCAACTCTCCAACCGATAACCCCAACTCTCCAACCGATAACCCTAACTCTCCAACCGATAACCCCAACTCTCCAACCGATAACCCCAACTGTCCAACCGATAACCCTAACTCTCCAACCGATAACCCTAACTCTCAAACCGATAACCCCAACTCTCCAACCGATAGCCCCAACTCTCCAACCGATAAACCCAACTCTCCAACCGATAAACCCAACTCTCCAACCGATAACCCTAACTCTCCAACCGATAACCCCAACTCTCCAACCGATAACCCCAACTCTCCAACCGATAACCCTAACTCTCCAACCGATAACCCCAACTCTCCAACCAATAACCCCAACTCTCCAACCGATAACCCCAACTCTCCAACCGATAACCCCAACTCTCCAACCGATGACCCCAACTCTCCAACCGATAACCCCAACTCTCCAACCGATAACCCCAACTCTCCAACCGATAACCCCAACTCTCCAACCGATAACCCCAACTCTCCAACTAATAACCCCAACTCTCCAACCGATAACCCCAACTCTCCAACCAATAACCCTAACTCTCCAACCGATAACCCCAACTCTCCAACCGATAACCCCAACTCTCCAACCGATAACCCCAACTCTCCAACCGATAACCCCAACTCTCCAACCAATAACCCTAACTCTCCAACCGATAACCCCAACTCTCCAACCGATAACCCCAACTCTCCAACTAATAACCCCAACTCTCCAACCGATAACCCCAACTCTCCAACCAATAACCCCAACTCTCCAACCGATAACCCCAACTCTCCAACCGATAACCCCAACTCTCCAACCGATGACCCCAACTCTCCAACCAATAACCCTAACTCTCCAACCGATAACCCCAACTCTCCAACCGATAACCCCAACTCTCCAACCGATAACCCCAACTCTCCAACCGATGACCCCAACTCTCCAACCGATAACCCCAACTCTCCAACCGATAACCCCAATTCTCCAACCGATAAACCCAACTCTCCAACCGATAAACCCAACTCTCCAACCGATAACCCTAACTCTCCAACCGATAACCCCAACTCTCCAACCGATAACCCTAACTCTCCAACCGATAACCCCAACTCTCCAACCGATAGCCCCAACTCTCCAACCGATAACCCTAACTCTCCAACCGATAACCCCAACTCTCCAACCGATAAACCCAACTCTCCAACCGATAAACCCAACTCTCCAACCGATAACCCTAACTCTCCAACCGATAACCCCAACTCTCCAACCGATAAACCCAACTCTCCAACCGATAACCCTAACTCTCCAACAGATAACCCCAACTCTCCAACTGATAACCCCAACTCTCCAACTGATAACCCCAACTCTCCAACCGATAACCCCAACTCTCCAACCGATAACCCTAACTCTCCAACCGATAACCCCAACTCTCCAACCGATAACCCCAACTCTCCAACCGATAACCCCAACTCTCCAACCGATAACCCCAACTCTCCAACCGATGACCCCAACTCTCCAACCGATAACCCCAACTCTTCAACCGATAACCCCAACTCTCCAACCGATAACCCCAACTCTCCAACCGATAACCCTAACTCTCCAACCGATAACCCCAACTCTCCAACCGATAACCCTAACTCTCCAACCGATAACCCTAACTCTCCAACCGATAACCCCAACTCTTCAACCGATAACCCCAACTCTCCAACCGATAACCCTAACTCTCCAACCGATAACCCCAACTCTCCAACCGATAACCCCAACTCTCCAACCGATAACCCTAACTCTCCAACCGATAACCCTAACTCTCCAACCGATAACCCCAACTCTCCAACCGATAACCCCAACTCTTCAACCGATAACCCCAACTCTCCAACCGATAACCCTAACTCTCCAACCGATAACCCCAACTCTCCAACCGATAACCCCAACTCTCCAACCGATAACCCTAACTCTCCAACCGATAACCCCAACTCTCCAACCGATAACCCCAACTCTCCAACCGATAACCCCAACTCTCCAACCGATGACCCCAACTCTCCAACCGATAACCCCAACTCTCCAACCGATAACCCCAACTCTCCAACCGATAAACCCAACTCTCCAACCGATAAACCCAACTCTCCAACCGATAACCCTAACTCTCCAACCGATAACCCCAACTCTCCAACCGATAACCCTAACTCTCCAACCGATAACCCCAACTCTCCAACCGATAACCCTAACTCTCCAACCGATAACCCCAACTCTCCAACCGATAACCCCAACTCTCCAACCGATAACCCCAACTCTCCAACTGATAACCCCAACTCTCCAACCGATAACCCCAACTCTCCAACCGATAACCCCAACTCTGCAACCGATGACCCCAACTCTCCAACCGATAACCCCAACTCTCCAACCGATAACTCCAACTCTCCAACCGATAACCCCAACTCTCCAACCGATAACCCTAACTCTCCAACCGATAACCCCAACTCTCCAACCGATAACCCCAACTCTCCAACCGATAACCCCAACTCTCCAACCGATAACCCTAACTCTCCAACCGATAACCCCAACTCTCCAACTGATAACCCCAACTCTCCAACTGATGACCCCAACTCTCCAACCGATAACCCCAACTCTCCAACCGATAACTCCAACTCTCCAACCGATAACCCCAACTCTCCAACCGATAACCCCAACTCTCCAACCGATAACCCCAACTCTCCAACCGATAACCCTAACTCTCCAACCGATAACCCCAACTCTTCAACCGATAACCCCAACTCTCCAACCGATAACCCTAACTCTCCAACCGATAACCCCAACTCTCCAACCGATAACCCTAACTCTCCAACCGATAACCCTAACTCTCCAACCGATAACCCCAACTCTTCAACCGATAACCCCAACTCTCCAACCGATAACCCTAACTCTCCACCCGATAACCCCAACTCTCCAACCGATAACCCCAACTCTCCAACCGATAACCCTAACTCTCCAACCGATAACCCCAACTCTCCAACCGATAAACCCAACTCTCCAACCGATAACCCTAACTCTCCAACCGATAACCCCAACTCTCCAACCGATAACCCCAACTCTCCAACTGATGACCCCAACTCTCCAACCGATAACCCCAACTCTCCAACCGATAACTCCAACTCTCCAACCGATAACCCCAACTCTCCAACCGATAACCCCAACTCTCCAACCGATAACCCCAACTCTCCAACCGATAACCCTAACTCTCCAACCGATAACCCCAACTCTTCAACCGATAACCCCAACTCTCCAACCGATAACCCTAACTCTCCAACCGATAACCCCAACTCTCCAACCGATAACCCTAACTCTCCAACCGATAACCCTAACTCTCCAACCGATAACCCCAACTCTTCAACCGATAACCCCAACTCTCCAACCGATAACCCTAACTCTCCAACCGATAACCCCAACTCTCCAACCGATAACCCCAACTCTCCAACCGATAACCCTAACTCTCCAACCGATAACCCCAACTCTCCAACCGATAAACCCAACTCTCCAACCGATAACCCTAACTCTCCAACCGATAACCCCAAGTCTCCAACCGATAACCCCAACTCTCCAACCGATAACCCTAACTCTCCAACCGATAACCCCAACTCTCCAACCGATAACCCTAACTCTCCAACCGATAACCCCAACTCTCCAACCGATAACCCCAACTCTCCAACTGATAACCCCAACTCTCCAACCGATAACCCCAACTCTCCAACCGATAACCCTAACTCTCCAACCGATAACCCCAACTCTCCAACCGATAACCCCAACTCTCCAACCGATAACCCCAACTGTCCAACCGATAACCCCAACTCTCCAACCGATAACCCCAACTCTCCAACCGATAACCCCAACTCTCCAACCGATAACCCTAACTCTCCAACCGATAACCCCAACTCTCCAACCGATAACCCCAACTCTCCAACCGATAACCCTAACTCTCCAACTGATAACCCCAACTCTCCAACCGATAACCCCAACTCTCCAACCAATAACTCTTCACCAGATCCTTTCATTTACTTTACATTGTGAAGGAAGCAACAGAAATGAAACTCCTGTAGTGAGAGCAGTGAGACTTCATGGGAGGAGGAGTCTGAAGACTTAAAATCGTCTTTGTCTCTGGAATGTGAGAGAGATACAAATAAAATATAAATAGAAGCGTCCTCCCCGAGAGAAAATTCACATACAGAGCCTTGAAAAAGTATTCACACCCCTGGAAATTTCCCACATTTTCTCATGTTACAACCAAAACCGTAAATGTATTTTATTGGTATTTTCTGTGATAGACCGACACAAAGTGGCCATAATTGTGAAGTGGAAGGAAAATGATAAATGATACAAATAAATCTGTGAAAAGTGTGGCTGCATTTGTATTCACCCCCTTTACTCTGATACCCCTAACTAAAATCTAAAGGAACCAATTGCCTTCAGAAGTCACCTAATCGGTAAATAGAGTCCACCTGTGTGTAATGTAATCTCAGTATAAATACAGCTGTTCTGTGGAGCCCTCAGAGGTTTGTTGGAGAACCTTAGTGAACAAACACCATCATGAAGGCAGAGGAACCCCCCAGACAGGTCAGGGATAAAGTTGTGGAGAAGTGTAAAGCAGGGTTAGTAAATATAAAATAGTGTTGCGCAGAATAAAAATCTATTTGAATAAATTTATAAATGAATATATATTGGTGATATAGTGTATAAATATAAATAAAGAATTATTATGTGCTGAGGTAATCAAATATATCCCTATAGCTACTCAATAATAAAATCCCATAATATTAAACAATATCCATCATCAGATTGTGACTGTGGATAAATAATAAATATTGAATATAAATGGTAAATATTAATAATAATATAACTGTGCAATATCAATAAGAAATAATAAATATATATATGTGCAATAGCAAGCAATAACAAAGACGATATATATAAATATGATTTTAGTGTCCAATGAAATCCTGTGATAAAAAAGTGCCAGGAAATCAGTCCCCTATATGTGATCAGGCCACCAGATGTGTGGCTGTGCTCCCAAAGCCAAGTGAGTGACCAGGGTGTCCCAGCTTTTTCCTACTTGTGCACCCCCTTGTGATTGGGCGCTCACCTTATGTAAAATATATATGCGCTCAAATGTTGAATGTCTGTCGGTTCCAGGTGATCTATTCCCATAGATTAGCCAATCTCCTCCTTAGCAGTCTTGTATTGAATGTAATTAAGTATGAATGCCAGATATCTGGTAGTTCCCGGTATCCTTATCCTATAGATAAGCCTTTTATCATCTCCTCGCTACGTCCTCTATATAGAACTCCCTGTCTGTTCTTGACGTCAAGGAGAAGATTGGCTAATCTATGGGAATAGATCACCTGGAACCGGCAGACATTCAACATTTGAGCGCATATATATTTTACATAAGGCGAGCGCCCAATCACAAGGGGGTGCACAAGTAGGAAAAAGCTGGGACACCCTGGTCACTCACTTGGCTTTGGGAGCACAGCCACACATCTGGTGGCCTGATCACATATAGAGGACTGATTTCCTGGCACTTTTTTATCACAGGATTTCATTGGACACTAAAATCATATTTATATATATCGTCTTTGTTATTGCTTGATATTGCACATATATATTTATTATTTATTATTGATATTGCACAGTTATATTATTATTAATATTTACCATTTATATTCAATATTTATTATTTATCCACAGTCACAATCTGATGACGGATATTGTTTAATATTATGGGATTTTATTATTGAGTAGCTATAGGGATATATTTGATTACCTCAGCACATAATAATTCTTTATTTATATTTATACACTATATCACCAATATATATTCATTTATAAATTTATTCAAATAGATTTTTATTCTGCGCAACACTATTTTATATTTAATAGCTCCATTGCACTTTTGTATGAGAAGTGAAGTGTCTGCGGCTGTAGTAGAGAGGTTGCTCGCAGGAGTCTTTGTCTTATAAAGCAGGGTTAGGTTATAAAAAAAATCTCCCAAGCTTTGACCGCTCTCACGGAGCGCTGCTCAATCCATCATGGGAAAATGGGAAGAGTATGGCACAACTGCAACCCTACCAAGACATGGCCGTCCACCTAAACTGACCGGCCGGGCCCCTACCAAGACATGGCCGTCCACCTAAACTGACCGGCGGAACCCCTACCAAGACATGGCCGTCCACCTAAACTGACCGACCAGGCCCCTACCAAGACATGGCCGTCCACCTAAACTGACTGGCTGGGCCCCTATCAAGACATGGCCGTCCACCTAAACTGACCGGCCGGGCCCCTATCAAGACATGGCCGTCCACCTAAACTGACCGGCCGAACCCCTACCAAGACATGGCCGTCCACCTAAACTGACCGGCCGAACCCCTACCAAGACATGGCCGTCCACCTAAACTGACCGGCCGGGCCTCTACCAAGACATGGCTGTCCACCTAAACTGACCGGTCGGGTCCCTACCAAGACATGGCCATCCACCTAAACTGACCGGCCGAACCCCTACCAAGACATGGCCATCCACCTAAACTGACCGGCCGAACCCCTACCAAGACATGGCTGTCCACCTAAACTGACCGGCCAAACCCCTACCAAGACATGGCCGTCCACCTAAACTGACCGGCTGAACCCCTACCAAGACATGGCTGTCTACCTACACTGACCGGCCGGGTTCCTACCAAGACATGGCTGTCCACCTAAACTGACTGGCCGGGCTCCTACCAAGACATGGCCGTCTACCTAAACTGGCCGGCCGGCCCCTACCAAGACATGGCCGTCCACCTAAACTGACTGGCCGAACCCCTACCAAGACATGGCCGTCCACCTAAACTGACTGGCCGGGTCCCTACCAAGACATGGCCGTCCACCTAAACTGACCGGCCGGGCCCCTACCAAGACATAGCCGTCCACCTAAACTGACCGGCCGAACCCCTACCAAGACATGGCCGTCCACCTAAACTGACCGGCCGAACCCCTACCAAGACATGGCTGTCCACCTAAACTGACCAGCCGGGTCACTACCAAGACATGGCCATCCACCTAAACTGACCGGCCAAACCCCTACCAAGACATGGCCGTCCACCTAAACTGACCGGCCAAACCCCTACCAAGACATGGCCGTCCACCTAAACTGACCGGCCAAACCCCTACCAAGACATGGCCATCCACCTAAACTGACCGGCTGGGCCCCTACCAAGACATGGCCGTCCACCTAAACTGACCGGCTGGGCCTCTATCAAGACATGGCCGTCCACCTAAACTGACCGGCTGGGCCTCTACCAAGACATGGCTGTCCACCTAAACTGACCGGCCGGGCAAGGAGAGCATTCATCAGAGAAGCAGCCAAGAGGCCCATGGGAACAGCTCAGGTGGGAGAATCTGTCCACAGGACAGCTATTAGTCGTGCGCTCCACAAATCTGCCCTTTATGGAAGAGTGAGAAGAAGAAAGCCATTGGTGGAAGAAAGCCATAAGAAGTCCTGTTTGCAGTTTGTGAGAAGCCATGTGGGGGACACAGCAAACATGTGGGGGGGGAGCTCTGCTCAGAGGAGACCAAAACTCAACTAACACTACACATCACCCTGAACACACCATCCCCACTGTGAAACATGGTGGAGGCAGCATCATGGTGTGGGGATGGTTTTCTTCAGCGGGGACAGGGAAGCTGGTCAGAGTTGATGGGAAGATGGATGGAGCCAAATACAGGACAATCTTAGAAGAAAAGACCTGAGACTGGGGGGGAGGTTCACCTTCCAGCAGGACAACGACCCAAAACATCCAGCCAGAGCTACAATGGAATGGTTTCATGTATTAGAATGGCCCAGTCACAGTCCAGACCTAAATCACATTGAGAATCTGTGGCAAGACTTGAAAATTGCTGTTCGCAGACGCTCTCCATCCAATCTGACAGAGATGAGATATTCTGCAAAGAAGAATGGGCAGAAATGTCCTCTCTAGATGTGCAAAGCTGGTAGAGACATCCCCAAAAAGACTCCCAGCTGTAATTGCAGGGAAAGGCGGTTCTATAAAGTATTGACTCCGGGGGGTGAATACAAATGCAGCCACACTTTTCACAGATTTATTTGTATCATTTATCATTTTCCTTCCACTTCACAATTATGGCCGCTTTTTGTCGGTCTATCACATAAAATCCCAATAAAATACATTTACATTTTTGGTTGTAACATGAGAAAAAATGTTTTTTATGATGGTCGCCCTCAAATCTCCGGTTGTATCTGTAAGATTAAATGTCCAGAGAGGAGGAGGTGGGGAGGTGGAGATGAGGGGGAGCTGGGGCTGCACGGAGAGGCATAGGATCTGCAGGAGGAGTTCTCTCCACCTCTCTGCTGTCAACTGCTGAGATGGGGGCATGGAGCTGAGACGAGCCTCTCCACGGCTATAGAGAAAAGTGCAGGATCTGGTGGAGGACTTCTGTTCTCCTCTCTGCTGTCAACTGCTGAGATGGGGGCATGGAGCAGAGATGAGCCTCTTCGCGGCTACAGAGAGAAGTACAGGATCTGGTGGAGGAGTCCTGTCCTCCTCTCTTCTGTCAACTGCTGAGATGGGGGGGCAGAGACAAGCCCCCTCCATGGTTGCACAGAGAAGTGCAGGATCTGGTGGAGGAGTTTTGTCCTCCTCTCTGCTGTTGACTGCTGAGATGTGGGGGGAACAGAGACAAGATTATCCACAGCTGCACAGAGATGTGCAGAATCTGGTGGAGGAGTTTTGTCCTCCTCTCTGCTGTCGACTGCTGAGACCGGGGGAAAGGGTAGCAGAGATTAGCCTCTCCACGGCTGCACAGAGAAGTTCAGGGTTTGGTGGAGCAGTTCTGTCCTCCTCTCTGCTGTCGACTGCTGAGATGGGGGGGGGGGGAGCAGAGATGAGCCTCTCGAATGGCTGCACAGAGAAGTGCAGGATCTGGTGGAGCAGTTCTGTCCCCCTAACTGCTGTCGACTGCTGAGACCGAGGGCCACATGAAATGACCTCGCGGCCTTGATGTGACCATGGGCCTTGTGTTTGACACATGTGCTCTAGGGTGTCTACTTTCAGAAAATATATCATTAGGGGGTTTTGTATAATCTTCAGGCCTAAAATTATTTTTTAAATGTGTATTTAGCAGATGCAAATGTTCAGCTCTTCCACTGAGCAATGTGTTCTGTATTCTTTGGCACTGGTGCATCCCTATGTTCTAAAGAGTGAGCACAGCGACCAGATATCATCCAAATATTTCCATGTTGTTTCCTAAAGGAATCAAAATCCCCCCCCAGTCTCTGCCCATTGGCCAATGTCCTCATAGAAGGTATTGGATGATGAGTAGGTGGTATGGGTGCATGGTTTTTCTCAGATATAAGTAGGGGGTATGGGTGCATAGTTTTCCTCGGACGATAAGTAGGTGGTATAGGTGCGTGGTTTTCCTCGGACGATAAGTAGGGGGTATGGGTGCATGGTTTTCCTCAGATGATGAGAAGGTAGTATGGGTGCGGGGTTTTCCTCGGACAATGAGAAGGTGGTATGGGTGCATAGTTTTCCTCGGATGATAAGTAGGTGGTATAGGTGCGTGGTTTTCCTCGGACGATAAGTAGGGGGTATGGGTGCATGGTTTTCCTCAGATGATGAGAAGGTAGTATGGGTGCGGGGTTTTCCTCGGACAATGAGAAGGTGGTATGGGTGCATAGTTTTCCTCGGATGATAAGTAGGTGGTATAGGTGCGTAGTTTTCCTTGGACGATAAATAGGGGGTATGGGTGCGTGGTTTTCCTCAGACAATGAGAAGGTGGTATGGGTGCGTGGTTTTTCTCAGATGATAAGTAGGAGGTATGGGTGTGTAGTTTTCCTCAGACAATGAGAAGGTAGTATGGGTGCATAGTTTTCCTCGGATGATAAGTAGGTGGTATGGGTGCATAGTTTTCCTCGGACGATAAGTAGGGGGTATGGGTGCATGGTTTTCCTCAGATGATGAGAAGGTGGTATGGGTGCGGGGTTTTCCTCGGATGATAAGTAGGTGGTTTGGGTGTGTAGTTTTCCTCAGACAATGAGAAGGTGGTATGGGTGTGTAGTTTTCCTCGGACGATAAGTAGTTGGTATGTGTGCGTAGTTTTCCTCAGACAATGAGAAGGTGGTATGGGTGCGCAGTTTTTCTCAGATGATAAGTAGGAGGTATGGGTGTGTAGTTTTCCTCAGACAATGAGAAGGTAATATGGGTGCGGGGTTTTCCTCGGACGATGAGTAGGTGGTTTGGGTGCGTGGTTTTCCTCTGATGATAAGTAGGTGGTATGGGTGCGTGGTTTTCCTCAGACAATGAGAAGGTGGTATGGGTGCGTAGTTTTCCTCAGACAATGAGAAGGTAGTATGGGTGCGTAGTTTTCCTCGGACGATAAGTAGGGGGTATGGGTGCATAGTTTTCCTCAGATGATGAGAAGGTGGTATGGGTGCGGGGTTTTCCTCGGATGATAAGTAGGTGGTTTGGGTGTGTAGTTTTCCTCAGACAATGAGAAGGTGGTATGGGTGTGTAGTTTTCCTCGGACAATGAGAAGGTGGTATGTGTGCATAGTTTTCCTCGGACAATGAGAAGGTGGTATGGGTGTGTAGTTTTCCTAAGACATT
Organism: Pelophylax lessonae; assembly: GCF_965119305.1. Lineage (NCBI taxonomy): Eukaryota > Metazoa > Chordata > Amphibia > Anura > Ranidae > Pelophylax > Pelophylax lessonae. Next base: position 750,866,738 of record NC_138769.1, on the reverse strand, counting down.
AAGTAGGTGGTATGTGTGCGTAGTTTTCCTCAGACAATGAGAAGGTGGTATGGGTGCGCAGTTTTTCTCAGATGATAAGTAGGTGGTATGGGTGTGTGGTTTCCTCGGATGATAAGTAGGAGGTATGGGTGTGTAGTTTTCCTCAGACAATGAGAAGGTAATATGGGTACGGGGTTTTCCTCGGACGATGAGTAGGTGGTATGGGTGTGTGGTTTTCCTCTGATGATAAGTAGGTGGTATGGGTGCGTGGTTTTCCTCAGACAATGAGAAGGTGGTATGGGTGTGTAGTCTTCCTCGGATGATAAGTAGGTGGTATGGGTGCGTGGTTTTCCTCAGACAATGAGAAGGTGGTATGGGTGCGTGGTTTTCCTCAGACAATGAGAAGGTGGTATGGGTGTGTAGTTTTTCTCAGATAAGTAGGTGGTATGGGTGTGTAGTTTTCTTCAGATAATAAGAAGGTGATATGGGTTCGTGGTTTTCCTCATACAATGAGTAGGTGGTATGGGTGCGTAGTTTTCCTCGGACGATAAGTAGTTGGTATGGGTGTGTGGTTTTCCTCAGACAATGAGAAGGTGGTATGGGTGTGTAGTTTTTCTCAGATAAGTAGGTGGTATGGGTGTGTAGTTTTCTTCAGATAATAATAAGATGATATGGGTGCGTGGTTTCCTCAATTTTATCTCATTTCAGGTCTCCAAGACAAATAAGATCATTTAATAGGGCTTCACTTTTTAAAGATACAAATAATCAAATCATTTCACAAACCCTTTTATGTTTACAGGTGACCACAAATCTAAAACAAATGTTGAACATGACTTCCTCCCACCCTGCGTATTTTATACTACTTGGAGTTCCTGGTCTTGAACCCTCTTATGTCTCCATAGCTTTCATCTTCTTCTTGATGTACATGATCTCGCTGATAGGAAACTTGACTCTCCTGTTCATCATCAGACTAGACCGGAGCCTCCATGAGCCCATGTACATCTTCCTCTCCATGCTGTCCTCCGTAGACCTTGTCCTGACCAGCACCACTACGCCCAAGGTGTTGGCCATCCTTTGGATAGACTACAAAGAAATTTACTACGAGGCCTGCCTGACCCAAATGTTCTTCATCCATGCATTCGCCTGCATTGAATCTTCCATACTGCTCGCAATGGCGTTTGACCGCTATGTTGCCATCTGCCACCCTCTGCGGTACACTTCTATGCTGACCAAATATGGGATTTTATTCATTGGTTTGGCTTCTCTCGGTAGGGGCGTTGGAGCTGTGATGCCCTTACCAATTCTCTTCACAAGATTATCTTTGTGCGACAATAACGTCATCCATCACTCATTCTGTGATCACATAGCGGTGGTGAAGTTGGCATGCTCTGACGCTACATTAAACAGTATTTATGGATTAGCGGTAGCTCTTCTCGTAGTGGCCGTTGACTTGGTCTTCATAGCCTGGTCTTATGTTCTAATTCTTCATGCAGTGTTCCGGTTAAAGTCCAGGGAGGCCCGGATGAAGGCCATCAGTACCTGCGCCTCCCATATCTGTGCTATCCTTGTCTTCTATCTCACCGTTGTCCTCTCATCTGTGGTCCAGAGGTTTGGGAAGACCGTTCCTCTTTATATCATTATTCTGCTGGCCAATGTCTACCTGATGCTGCCTCCTTTCATCAACCCCCTGATATACGGAATAAGGACCAAACAGATCAGGCACAGAATCATGACTGTGCTACATTGTCAGGTTACAAATAAAGATTGAGCCTTTGTCACACAATAAAATGATAACCTGTACCCGCTATGCTACATTTATTGATTGCTACTTTTTCTGTTGCCAAATTTTTATTAAGATTTTCCATCTTCTAATCTTCAAAAACTCTCATCATCGTGTCTTTCAGAAATGTGCGATGTGATTGGAAATACGATAAATATCAGCCAGCTTGGTAACCTTGAGGTTTAGATATATTATATTACGCATTTCAGTTTAATTAGGACACACATGTGGGTGTGGCAAAATTGTGCTAACAGTTGGAAGGGCTTAAAACTTGAGCCTACTCACTTTGTACACAGTAACATATGCATTGTCTTTTTGCCCAAAATGTCCTTATTTCTAGGTGACATCCTTTTTTTCAATGAGTAGGGGTACTATGTAACTCATACTCATTTACTTGTGGGAGGTGGTATTTGGGGACCCTCTTATTATTGACAGGAACTTCACAATTCCAAGACCCTCAGACCCCCACAACCACCGTGCCAGGGTTCTGGGGATGAGACCCTTGTCCTCACCAACATTGGGACAAGGTGCTTTGTCAAGGGGGTCCCGGCTGGCAAGGCACACCCTCCATGTTAAGGTCATGTGGTTCAGGATTGGGGGTGCATGGTCATCAACCCCTTTTCCTGACCATCTGTATGCTCAGATTATTCGACTTTTACAGATTTTTAGAGGACCTCTCACAATTTTGTTTGCATTGGAACCCCAGAGTAGTGAACACACACCCACCCCACCCCTGTGTTTTTTTTTTTTTTACATCGGAAAATGGGAATTTTTAATTTGACAGATTCAGCTCCCAATCGATTTCTGTTGGGTTCAAGTTTGCATCCAAACCTCTGTAAATTTCGGCAAGCCCCTGCCAAACCAATCTCAGGCCAGTTCAGCTCATCACTGGTGACATCACTAAAGTTTTCAGGATGTATGGTCCTTATAGGGCAACAACTGCAGAAGTGGACCACTCCGTTCCAGCGTGCCGCTACTCGTATACCTCTATAAGTACACCGTAGGCACTATGGATGTTTGTAGGGTGTATTTAAACAGAACCTGTTACCAAACCAAGGCAGGACACACTTGGAGGGGTCTATTGAAAGATGATCCTCTAAAGCCCCCACAGAGATAACCAGCCTTGGCTAACAATCCGAGTCTAGAGAGAAAAATAATGCCACTCCTCCGCCACGTGACAGCGCTCAGGCTTTGAGATTGCTTTGGTAGTGCGCCATAGCCATTGCCATTACTCATGTCAGCCTTGTAACAGATGGAAGGCGCCCACATCCCTTGTTCTGTTCTCACTACACGTATGCCCCAGGCGTGTGTGCAGCTCAACATACAGCTAAACCTTCAATCCTATAATAACCAGTCTTTTTGTAACTTAAGGCTTTATTCCAGTGAAAGAATGGTGGTCACATGAAACAGGTTATAAGTCAGATAGAATGGATATGCAAATAGGATTGATAAGGTGAAACTGGAAATAAACCGATAAAGCTTACAATCAGTATATAAACATAAACGAGAAATGCACTGAGTATATAACTAACAGTTCATAGGCATACCAGCGATGCTTCCTAGAAAGGTTCAGGAAACTCCCACAGGAACATGAGATGCTGCCTGGCTTGTGTCCATGAGGTCTAAAATGGAGATTTTCCAGAGAGAGGTGGAACTAATACCCAGTGATAAAGAGCAAGAAATACCATAAAGTACTGTCCAACAATAGCCTGTCACAGTGGCATCTTGTGGACAATATTGGTATTGCAAGTTCCAATAACATTAATTATCCCTAGGCTGATGGCATGACATCCCTACAGTAAGCCATTGTGCCCAGGGCAGCTGCTCATCCTGCCCTTGCCTTGTCCCGGGCCTGTATATAAATAATAAGATCCAGTAAAGGGAAGATACCTGAGTTAGGGTTCTGCAATGATATGACTGGGCCTTCAATCGATGATAACCATTTTAAATGTTTCAGATAACCTTCAGAATTCATTGACCCGAGGTCGATGTCCTTTCTGACCTGCGTTTGACTTCCTTCTAGAGGGTTTTTGCATTCCCATAGAAAAAATGCCATTGTAGAATGTTCATCAAGAAGTCTCTTTGGGAATTAGAATGAGGGAGAAGGGGGGCGGGGGTTATTTTATTAAATTGTGGTTGGTAAGCATATTGTATGAGATGGGCCGTTATATTATAACCGTTATCTCTGATATCTTTCTTCACTGCAGTAAGGGAGGTAATCAGGGAAAACCTTTTTTTTTTTTTAATTAAAAAGAGGCAAATTGTGAATGATTATTGGTGGGACAAACTTTGAGTATTTCTTATTTAACCACTTTCATCAACCCGGGTTGACATCATGTGACGTCTTCCAATGACGCGCCTCACGCACGGCCCTGGAGTAGCGCTGCGGCGCGATCTTTCACTGGCTGAGTCTATCAGACACAGCCGATGACTGATCAGAGTACCGGCTTGCTGCTGGTACCATGTGATCTGCTGTGACCAATCACAGCACTTCTTCTGAAAATTGCAAACACTGGATGTCTTCCATGCATGCCATTCATTGTGTACAGTTTTGCTGGTAGCTGTGATTGGTCACAGTGATCACATGGTACAGACAGGGCCAATCACAGCTAATCACAACAAAACACACTGAATTAATCTGTTTCATTCAGTAAAAATGGTTACTTATGACGGTAAAATTAACTGATATAAACAATTATAATGTGTAAAAAAAAAAATCTGATCACTTCCACAGAGTAGTACAATCACCCCACACCCGTTATATGATGTCACTGTACTATACTGGTGACACCCCGATCACCCCACACCCGTTATATGGTGTCACCATACTGGTGACACCCCGATCACCCCACACCAGTTATATGATGTCACTGTACTGTACTGGTGACACCCCGATCACCCCACACCCGTTATATGATGTCACTGTACTGCACTGGTGACACCCCGAACACCCCTCACCCGTTATATGATGTCACTGTACTGCACTGGTGACACCCCAATCACCCCACACCCGTTATATGATGTCACTGTACTATACTGGTGACACCCCGATCACCCCACACCCGTTATATGATGTCACCATACTGGTGACACCCCAATCACCCCACACCCGTTATATGATGTCACTGTACTGTACTGGTGACACCCCGATCACCCCACACCCGTTATATGGTGTCACCATACTGGTGACACCCCGATCACCCCACACCAGTTATATGATGTCACTGTACTGTACTGGTGACACCCCGATCACCCCACACCCGTTATATGATGTCACTGTACTGCACTGGTGACACCCCGAACACCCCTCACCCGTTATATGATGTCACTGTACTGCACTGGTGACACCCCAATCACCCCACACCCGTTATATGATGTCACTGTACTATACTGGTGACACCCCGATCACCCCACACCCGTTATATGATGTCACCATACTGGTGACACCCCAATCACCCCACACCCATTATATGATGTCACTGTACTGTACTGGTGACACCCCGATCACCTCACACCTGTTATATGATGTCACTGTACTGTACTGGTGACACCCCGATCACCTCACACCTGTTATATGATGTCACTGTACTGTATTGGTGACACCCCGATCACCTCACACCAGTCATATGATGTCACTGTACTGTACTGGTGACACCCCGATCACCCCACACCTGTTATATGATGTCACTGTACTGTACTGGTGACACCCCGATCACCCCACACCCGTTATATGATGTCACTGTACTGTACCGGTGACACCCTGATCACCCCACACCCGTTATATGATGTCACTGTACTGTACTGGTGACACCCCGATCACCCCACACCCGTTATATGGTGTCACTGTACTGTACTGGTGACACCCCGATCACCCCACACCCGTTATATATGATGTCACTGTACTGTACTGGTGACACCCCGATCACCCCACACCCATTATATGATGTCACTGTACTGTACTGGTGACACCCCGATCACCCCACACCCGTTATATGATGTCACTGTACTGCACTGGTGACACCCCGATCACCCCACACCCGTTATATGATGTCACTGTACTGTACTGGTGACACCAATACAATATTGAAGTAGTTAAAGTGGTTGTATACCCTCCATACCCCCAGTGCAATGACTGGTCTCAAGTGATACACAGAGATGAAACAAATCCTCCTGCATAAGTTGTACCTTTTTATCTGCAGGTGTCATGTTGGTGGTCAGGCTCGGAGGGGCCCAGGCCTAAAGCTGTGTAAGGGGACCCAAAATTTTTGATGGCTGCCCTGTACACACTATAGAAGGATACGCTTTCCTCATTTTTAATTTCAGAGGTTTACAACCACTTTAATTGTCTCTTATGTTCAAGTTTCCATCTCCTACGCTTTTGTTTTTTTTGCACATGGTCCTCCTTGATGTCTGCCCCAGACCCTTCCTCAATGATGGGTTCCCCCATGAATATTTAGACCAGAATGCTAATGGGGACACACACAGCTCTAAAAAGCTGACTGGCCGATCTCATCCCTCCCAGCTCTGTCCTGTTTTGGCTGAAGTTTGAGAATTCATCGGAAGTCTCCCGGTTGGCAGTCAGGAGGCTCAGGGTGGATCCCGGTGAAGGCCAGCGCAATTTATGATCCCTGCCGTGTTTAAATGGACATTTCCTGTCCAGGAAGTCATAATGTTTTATCTGCCGCCTGCAGCAGCATTCAGCTTCTGTTTTCTCCTCATATGGCTGGATGGGGATTTCCTAATCAGCTTTAACTCCAACTGTGAGATAAGATCTGAGGATGGTAAAGATAAGGAATCGAAAAATCACCCGATGGTGGGACCCCCTCATAATGGCCACAGCGGGTGTTCAGAGCCGGGAACTCAGCACAGGGATGGTGGGAATCCCTCATAATGGGCACAGTGGGTGTACAGACCCGGGAACTCAGCACAGGGATGGAGTGAACCCCTCATAATGGGCACAGCGGGTGTACAGACCCAGGAACTCAGCACAGGGATGGGGGGAACCCCTCATAATGGGCACAGTGGGTGTACAGACCCGGAAACTCAGCACAGGGATGGAGGGAACCCCTCATAATGGGCACAGCGGGTGTACAGACCCAGGAACTCAGCACAGGGATGGGGGGAACCCCTCATAATGGGCACAGTGGGTGTACAGACCCGGAAACTCAGCACAGGGATGGAGGGAACCCCTCATAATGGGCACAGCGGGTGTACAGACCCGGGAACTCAGCACAGGGATGGAAGGAACCCCTCATAATGGGCACAGCGGGTGTACAGACCTGGGAACTCAGCACAGGGATGGTGTGAAACTGCCATTCCACTCCCTGACAGCAAGGTGTGAGGTTGCTGGTTCCTTAGCTCGTGTGCTTCCAGAAGCCAGGGGCTAGAGTTGCTTCTCTACCCCAGGAGGGATGCTGGATCCTGGGGAGGACCCCGGCGGGGGCCCCCTGGATAGGCCTGAGACTAGGCCTCAGTCTATGGAAGAAATGGAGCTCGGCCCAAGGAGGGGTGAATCCCTGTCTACCTTTAGACGGAGGACTGTTGAAAAGCTGAGGCGGATTTGGAAAGGGGAGGAGAAATTGGCAACTTTGAAAGTAGAATTTAAAAAGAAAAAGTTGTATTGTGCCAAACTCTACAGCAAGAAGAGACCGGCTCTGAGGCCTGAATTGAAAGACTTGGAGCAAGCTTTGAGGAAGCAGAAAGAGTTGGTGAGCTCTCTGAAGGAAAGCAGTGAAGCACTTCAGGAGAAATACAGGAATGAGGAACGTTTCAGCCGTATGAGGAGAGGAGCCGTTTCCAGCATGGAGAGTGACCCAGTCAGTGAGGAGATTCAGGTACCGACAGAGTCAGCAGAGAGTGAGAAAGTGGGCCTGGAGGATGAGCCCGGCTCTTCAACACCTCAGACATCTGCTGAGCCCCCAATGGTGGAGGCCTCTGTCTCCCTCCCTCTGCAGCACCAATGTGGAACATCTGAGAAGGTTGAGGGGGGTACTGCTGGCATGTTGGAGTTCATTGCTGAGCTGGAATCCCCTCTGGATGAAAGAAAGTTCAATTTTCCTGCGGATTCCTCAGATGAGAAGATGGATACCGTTCCTCGCCCTGTGAAAGAGAGACCTGTGGAGAAAGGAAAATTTACCATTAAGCCTGCAACAACCAGGAGGGAGTTTGATCCCACCATCAGCCATGACACTGCAGAGGTATCACAGCAAGCAGGTACAGTGTGTGTGCAAGGTGGTGATATGAACTTTATTAATGACAATGTGCTTGCTGAGGGTTGTAGTGCTATGGGCTGTCAGCCCACACCCATAGACAATGTGCAGCATGCAGTGCAACCTGATGCACCTGCTGAAAAAACTCCACTTTTAAATGCAAGTGGTGAGAAAACTGGAAAAAACTGTGAGCTTCTGGTTGAAGAGTCTGCAGAGAGGAGCACCACGGACATTGCAGAGGCTTTGCCTGGACCAAATACAGTGGCTGTTCCTGAGCATGGTGGAGGAGATGCTGGGAGCAGTAGTACTATAACTTTTTTGGAGTCTGCAGTAGACAAGGCTGTGATTTAACCCAGGAAAGAAGCTGAGTGCTCAGAGAAGGGGGAGGGGGTGGGTCTTGTCTCTGCTGCTCCAAAGACTGCAAGGGTTGATTCAGGCTCCTCATCAGGTGTGTCTGTGTCTAAAGACAATGCTGTAATTACTGGTGGTGTTTCTGGGAGGAAAACCTATGCTGGTGCTGCTGAAGGATTTGGGAGGGGGGTGCAAGCAGGGAAGGAGCATGGAAATGTTTTATCTTCCTCATTATTTAAAAGGAGGAATGTTGCACAGTTACGATGGGAGGCTGAAGGTATTCCCCCATATAGGAGTGCTGTGGTGGATAAGATTCTGCAGATGGGTTTTAAACCTGCAGATATCTTTGCCCTGATCAGTCCGACCGGCTCCTATGAGTATGCTTTGTCCTTTATCCGTCCGGAGTCTTTGGACATATTTTGGGAGAAATATGAGCATGTGTGTAGGAGCCTGCCGGACTGGAAAGGGCTCATCCCCAAAGTTGTGTCACGTCAGCCACTTATTAAAATGGTGACGATTCTTGTGCGCAATGAGTCCATTCCACAAGGGGATTTATCTGTATGGCTGAGGAGATATGGAGACATCCTGAGCCCCTTACACAAAATTATGGATGATCGAGGAATATGGACGGGGGGATGGTCTGTGCAGCTAAAGCTAAGAGTCATTGATAATGTCATCCAGCATCTGCCATCCTCAGCTTTGCTGGGGAGGGACAGACTGACCATATTCTATCCAGGCCAGCCAGCTGTGCAATAAGTGTGGGGATAAAGGGCACTTTGCATCCTCCTGTCCAGTAATGAAATGCTCTCTGTGTCAGGATTTAGGGCATTTGGCAAAAGATTGCAATATTATAAGGTGCAACTTGTGCAATGCGGTTGGGCATCCTTATAGTCAGTGTCCTGAGGCAATGCATAACCAGCCTGAGCTCATGAGAGAGTTCTTCCGTCTGGACATGGAGGATGATCAGAGCTCAGCAGCTGGGGTGCCTGCGATTCCCTCCGAGTCTGTACCAATACCCAGTGTGTCAGTGTCTTCCCAGTCTGTGGTGCCCCAGTCTGTGCCAATTCCCAGTGTGTCAGTGTCTTCCCAGTCTGTGGTGCCCCAGTCTGTGCCAATTCCCAGTGTGTCAGTGTCTTCCAAGTCTGTGGCGCCCCAGTCTGTGCATTTGCCTAGTGTGTCAGTGTCTTCCCAGTCTGTATGTAAGGTATCGGTTACTGAGAATGTGTCCAATCCTTCTGTGTCTATGTCTTCCAAAATTGCAGAGGCGGCAAGAGGTGCTGAGGCAGGGGCATCAAGTGCAATGCCAGTCCCCCCCCCCCCCCCTAGACATTGCAGGGCTTCTATTAGGGACCATGGGGTGCAGAGGAGTGGGGAGAATGGTGAAGAGGCTGGCCTGGTGGTAGATAAGGTAAGGGAGAGTGGGGATGAAGGGGAGGGTAAGAGTGGGGAAACTGTTATTTCCAGTTTGTCCAAAGATGATGTGGAATGGTTGGAGGAGAAAAGGAGGAAGGGTAAAAGAAGGAAAAAAAAGTGTTCAGCTACCCACAGTCCTGAGGTTTTGCCTTTGACAAATAAGTTTGGGGTCCTGTCAGATGATGATGATGAATGGGACTCGTTGAGTACAGAATCTTCCATGGATGATGAGTCGCAGGGTGCAGTGAAGCGCACTGGTTCTCCAGGGGGAGAGAGTAGTCAGCCTAAGAAACGGCTGCCTCAATTATCCGTTAAAAGTGGCAACCAATAATGTTATCAGCTGAAAATCAGTCATAAAATATAATTTTTGATAAAAGGCTCCATGCATGGTGACGGTGATGTTCCTTAGTCCGGCTCTCTCGTAGGGTTTATGCTGTGTGCAATTTGGTTTATTTATTATGTTCTTGTTTGGTTTTTGGTTTTGTATAGTTATTTTCAATTATTTTGTAAATATGTTATTTATAATTTATTTATTATGTTTTATTGTATATAAGTTGTTGTTTGTAAGAATTTCCAATAAACAAAATTAACCTCTCATAATGGGCACAGCAGGTGTACAGACCCAGGAACTCAGCACAGGGATGGTGGGAACCCCTCATAATGGGCACAGCGGGTGTACAGACCCAGGAACTTAGCACAGGGATGGTGGGAACCCCTCATAATGGGCACAGCGGGGGTACAGACCCAGGAACTCAGCACAGGGATGGTGGGAACCCCTCATAATGGGCACAGCGGGGGTACAGACCCAGGAACTCAGCACAGGGATGGAGGGAACCCCTCATAATGGGCACAGCGGGTGTACAGACCCAAGAACTCAGCACAGGGATGGAGGGAACCCCTCATAATGGGCACAGCGGGGGTACAGACCCAGGAACTCAGCACAGGGATGGAGGAAACCCCTCATAATGGGCACAGCCTGGGTACAGACGCTGGAACTCAGCACAGGGATGGTGGGGACCCCTCATAATGGGCACAGCCTGGGTACAGACCCGGGAACTCAGCACAGGGATGGTGGGAACCCCTCATAATGGGCACAGCCTGGGTACAGACGCTGGAACTCAGCACAGGGATGGTGGGGACCCCTCATAATGGGCACAGCCTGGGTACAGACCCGGGAACTCAGCACAGGGATGGTGGGAACCCCTCATAATGGGCACAGCCTGGGTACAGACCCGGGAACTCAGCACAGGGATGGTGGGGACCCCTCATAATGGGCACAGCCTGGGTACAGACCCGGGAACTCAGCACAGGGATGGTGGGGACCCCTCATAATGGGCACAGCCTGGGTACAGACCCGGGAACTCAGCACAGGGATGGTGGGGACCCCTCATAATGGGCACAGCCTGGGTACAGACCCGGGAACTCAGCACAGGGATGGTGGGAAACTGCCATTCCACTCCCTGACAGCGAGGTGTGAGGTTGCTGATTCCTTAGCTCGTGTGCTTCCAGAAGCCAGGGGCTAGAGTTGTTTCTCTGCCCCAGGAGGGATGCTGGATCCTGGGGAGGACCCCGGCGGGGGCCCCCTGGATAGGCCTGAGACTAGGCCTCAGCCTATGGAAGACATGGAGCTCGGCCCAAGGAGGGGTGAATCCCTATCTACCTTTAGACGGAGGATTGTGGACAAGCTGACAAGGATTGAGAAAGAGGAGGAGAAATTGGCAGCTTTAAAAACTGAATTTAAAAAGAAAAAGTTGTATTGTGCCAAACTGTACAGTAAGAAGAGACCGGCTCTGAGGCCTGAATTAAAGGACTTGGAACAAGCTTTGAGGAAGCAGAAAGAGTTGGTGAGCTCTCTGAAGGAAAGTAGCGGAGCTTTTAAGGAGAAATACAGGAATGAGGAACGTTTCAGCCGTATGAGGAGAGGAGCCGTTTCCAGCATGGAGAGTGACCCAGCCAGTGAAGAGATGCAGGTACCGACAGAGTCAGCAGAGAGTGAGAAAGTGGGCCCGGAGGATGAGCCCAGCTCTTCAACACCTCAGACATCTGCTGAGCCCCCAATGGCGGAGGCCTCTGTCTCCCTCCCTCTGCAGCAGCAATGTGGAACATCTGAGCAGGAGGTTGAGGGGGGTACTGGCATGTTGGAGTTCATCGCTGAGCTGGAAACCCCTCTGGATGGAAGAAAGTTACATTTTTCTGCAGATTCCCCAGATGAGGAGATGGATACCGTTCCTCGCCCTATGAAAGAGAGACCTGTGGAGAGAGGAACATTCACCATGAAGCCTGCAACAACCAGGAGGAAGTTTGATCCCACCATCAGCCATGACACTGCAGAGGTAACAACACAGCAAGCAGGTACAGTGTGTGTGCAAGGTGGTGATGTGAACTTTAATGACAATGTGCTTGCTGAGGGTTGTAGTGCTATGGGCTGTCAGCCCACACCCATAGACAATGTGCAGCATGCAGTGCAACCTGATGCACCTGCTAAAAAAACTTTAAATGCGATTGGTGGGAAAACTGAAAATAACTTTGAGCTTTTGGTTGAAGTGTCTGCAGAGAGGAGCACCACGGACATTGCAAAGGCTTTTCCTGACCCAGATAAAGCTGTTGTTCCTGAAAATGGTGCAGGAGATGCTGGGAGCAGTAGTGCTACAACTGTTGGGGATTCTGCAGTAAAAAAAACTGTGATTGAACCCAGGAAAGCAGCTGAGTGCTTAGAGAAGGGGGAGGGGGTGGGTCTTGTCTCTGCTGCTCCAAAGACTGCAAGGGTTGATTCAGGCTCCTTGTCAGCAGGTGTGGTTGTGTCTAAGGACAATGCTGTAATTACTGGTATGTCTGGGAGGAAAACCTATGCTGGTGCTGCTACAGTATCCGGTAGGGGGGAGCATGGAAATGGTTTATCTTCCTCACTATTTAAAAGGAGGAATGTGGTTCAGCTCAGATGGGAAGGCGAAGGTATTCCCCCATATAGGAGAGCTGTGGTTGATAAGATTCTGCAGATGGGGTTTAGACCCGAAGATATCTTCGCCCTGATCAGTCCGACCGGCTCCTATGAGTATGATTTGTCCTTTATCCGTCCGGAGTCTTTGGACATATTTTGGGAGAAATATGAGCATGTGTGTAGGAGCCTGCCGGACTGGAGAGGGCTCATCCCCAAAGTTGTGTCACGTCAGCCACTTATTAAAATGGTGACGATTCTTGTGCGCAATGAGTCCATACCACAAGGGGATTTATCTGTATGGCTGAGGAGATATGGAGACATCCTGAGCCCCTTACACAAAATTATGGATGACCGAGGAATATGGACGGGGGGATGGTCTGTGCAGCTAAAACTGAGGGTTATTGATAATGTCATCCAGCATCTGCCATCCTCAGCTTTCCTGGGAAGGGACAGGCTGACCATCTTTTATCCAGGCCAGCCAAAGCTGTGTAATAAATGTGGGGATAAAGGGCACTTTGCATCCTCCTGTCCAGTGATGAAATGCTCTCTGTGTCAGGATTTAGGGCATTTGGCAAAGGATTGCAACATTATAAGGTGCAACTTGTGCAATTCGGTTGGGCATCCTTATAGCCAGTGTCCCGAGGCAATGCATAACCAGCCTGAGCTCATGAGAGAGTTCTTCCGCCTGGACATGGAGGATGCTCAGAGCTCAGCAGCTAGGGTGCCTGCGATTCCCTCTGAGTCTGTGCCAATGCCCAGTGTGCATGTGTCTTCCCAGTCTGTGCGTTTGCCTAGTGTGCCTGTGTCTTCCCAGTCTGTGCGTTTGCCTAGTGTGCCTGTGTCTTCCCAGTCTGTGATTTCCCAGTCTGTGCCAATTCCCAGTGTGTCAGTGTCTTCCAAATCTGTGGTGCCCCAGTCTGTGCGTTTGCATGTATCAGTTACCGAGAATGTGTCCAATCCTTCTGTGTCTATGTCCTCCAAAATTGCAGAGGCCGCAAGAGGTGCTGATGCAGGGGCATCAAGTGCAGTGCCAGTCCCACCCCCTCGACATTTCAGGGCTTCTATTGGGGACCAGGGGATGCAGAGGAGTGGGGAAAATGGTGAAGAGGCTGGCCTGGTGGCAGATAAGGTAAGGGAGAGTGGGGGTGAAGGGGAGGCTAAGAGTGGGGAGACTGTAATTTGCAGTTTGTCCAAGGATGATGTGGAATGGTTGGAGGAGAAAAGGAAGAAGGGCAAAAGAAAAAAAAAAAGGTGTTCAGTTGCCCAAAGTCCTAAGGTTTTGCCCTTGAAAAATAAGTTTGGGGTCCTGTCAGATGATGACGATGAATGGGACTCGTTGAGTACGGCGTCTTCTATGGATGATGAGTCCCAGGGTGCATTGAAGCGCACTGGTTCTCCAGGAAGAGAGAGTAGTCAGGCTAAGAAACGGCTGCCTCAATTATCCTAATGGCAGTTCCCACTCCGTTAAAAGTGGCAACCATTAATGTTGCCAGCTTAAAATCAGTGAGTGCTCGTCATATGGCCTTATTTTTGCTCAGCGAGTTTGATGCTGACATTTTGTTTTTGCAAGAGACCCATCTCAGTAATCTGGCTGATATACATCTGGCAAAGAAGGAGTGGAAGCGTGGTCCCTCCTTTTGGTCTCTTGCGGCCGAGCCTTACAGCGGGGTTGCGGTCCTTTTTTCTGGTATGGTAACATGCCGACGGGTAATTGAGGTAGAGATTGGGAGATGCATGATTTTGGATGTCTCTGTGAGGGGGCAGGACCTGCGCCTGATTAACATCTATGGTCCCCAGACAAAATGGGACAGGAAATGCCTCTTTACAAAGATTAAGCCTTTTCTTTTTACGGCTCAGCAGGTTATCTTTGGAGGTGACTTCAACACCATTACTAGGCCTAAAGACAGGAGAGGTTTCAGAGATAAGCTGGGCTATGACAGCCTTTTCCTGAATGCAATGGTTAGGGAAGCAGGTCTGGTAGATGTGCACATTAAGCGCTGCCCAGACAGCACGGGGTTCACTTTTCAGCGAGGTAATAGTCAGAGTAGGATAGATAGGTTTTTTTTAAAGGAGGACTCTGCTTTTTCGGCACCTGTTTGTCGGGCAGTGGAGTTTTCTGATCACTGTATTCTATATTTGACTCTGAATGCCTCAGGCGTGCCACCTAGGGGGAGGGGTATCTGGAGATTGAATTCGGCCCTCCTGGATGACGAGGAAGTAAGACAATCCTTTGAGGAATTTTTTCAGGCACAGGTAACTATCCTAGACTTTTGCAACAGTAAGTCAGAATGGTGGGAGCTTATAAAACAGCGGACTGTTAGGCTTTTCAAGGCCATAGGGAGAAAGAGACAGCAAGATAAGTATATCACCTACCAGCGTTTGCGGAGGAAACTTGACCGCCTTGTATCGAATGGAGGAGATTCTGGGGCGATCTCTGAGGTGAAGCTCCTCCTGAGGACCCATCAATATGACCGGCACGCCTCTTTGGTTCAGGAAAGGGACTATGGGAAATACCATTCGCCTGACCCTTACCAGAATTGTAAACAGAGCGTAGCAGTTAAGACGGTCAATGGCCTGAAGGACAGTACGGGCTCTCTGACGAAGTCTAGGTCAGGGATCCTGGAGGTCGTCAGGTCATACTATGCTGATCTCCTGGGAGGAAAGAACCTTGATCGGACAGGGATGTTGAGTTTTTTGGACTCTACGCCAGGTCTGGAAAATATTGTTCCTTTGATGAATTTGACAGATGAAATCACTGCAGATGAGGTGATCCAGGCTATTGATAAACTAGCCATCAGGAAAACGCCAGGGCCAGATGGTTTGACAGCCGAATTTTATAAATGTTTTAAGAAGATCCTGGCTTCACACCTTGCGGAGGTTTTTAATGGCTGTTTGCATGAGGGTTCTCTCCCTCCTTCCATGAGGCAATCTGCAGTGGTTCTTCTGTCAAAGGGCAAAGATCCTTCGATGATTGAGAATTGGCGCCCCATTAGCCTTCTTAATGTCGATAGAAAGATACTGGCAAAGATTTTTTTCTGGCGATTATCATCAGTGGCAGGCGATTTGTTATCCCATCACCAGCACTGCGCAATCCAGGGTAGAAGCACTTTCTCAGCTGTGTTAGCTGTCCGGGAGGCCTTGGAGCGTTGTAGGGCTGCTGGTTGGGGTAAATATCTGCTGACATTGGATCAGGCTAAGGCCTTTGATAGGGTTAATCATGAGTACCTATGGCTCCTTCTTGGCAAGTATGGCCTGGAGGGGGGTTTCATTGATTGGCTCAAGATTTTGTACAAAGGGGCTGAAAGCTTTCCTCTGGTTAATGGTTGGGCTGGGCAGCCCTTTGTGGTTGGCTCAGGTGTGCGTCAGGGGTGTCCTTTGAGTCCTCTGCTATATGCGTTTGCAATCGACCCCTTCATTAGAAGGCTAGAGAGTGGACCATTGTGTGGGGTACCTTTGGGCATCGCTGGTGAGCCTCCTTTGAAGGTTGTGGCTTATGCTGATGACGTTTCTGTTTTTGTCTCTGGGACTGGGGAAGCGCAGGAGGTGGTCTCAGTGACAAGGCAGTATGCGGAAGCATCAGGTTCAAAGGTCAACCAGGACAAGTGTGAAGCTTTCTGGATGGGCGTGGAAGGTGAGAGCTTTGTTCTCCCGGATGACTTCCCGGAGCCCCAACAAAAAATTAGAGTTCTAGGCATTGAATTTGGCCCAGGTGACTATGGTCATGCAAATTGGGTGAGCAGGCTGGAGAATGCCAATGCCAAGGTGGCGAGCTGGAAAAGTTGGCGGTTTTCCTTAAGGGAAAAGGTTGATCTGATCAAAGGTTACCTGATTCCAATTTTTCTGTATGTCAGTTTTGTCTGCATTTTGCCAGTGTCTCTCTATACCAGGATCTATAGTTGTTTCTTCCAGCTGTTATGGGGAAACAGAATAAACCTTGTCAAAAGGAGTGTGACTTATCTTCCTAGGCGGGAGGGTGGTCTAGGAATGATCAACCCTGTAGTCTTTTTCTCTCTGATGTTTGTAAAGTACAACCTTGGTAACATGTTGGCAGAGAGACCGCCTGGGTGGGTTGGTATTTTCCAGTCCTGGTTTAGGCCCTTTCTGCGAAACTGGGAAAATGGTGGGCCAGTGAAAAGCCTGAGGGTCAAGCATGATAAGCTCCCGACTTATGTTGCCCCGTGTTTGAAAATACTTCGGCAGTGGCAAGTAACGGCAGGGGAGATCAGATCTCTTCCAAGGAAACTTCTTGAGAAGCGGATCATGAGCTCTGTTTTTTGGGAACCACTGGCCTTAAGGGATTGCCCAAGCCTAGTTTTGGGGGAGGGTTTGCGTTTGATTAATTTGGAGAGAATCCCAATGAAGTTTAGGGATCAGGCTTGGCTCGCTTTCCATGGAAAACTATATGTGAAGGGCAACCTGAAGTTTCTCTCTGTGAGTGATCGTGGCTGCCCGAGAGTAGAGTGTGGAGGTGCGGTGGAGTCCATGGATCATTTTTTGCTTCAGTGCCCTTTTAATATAGAGGTGTACAAGAGGGTAGGGAGGGCTCTGAGTGTACCCTTCCTCCCCCATATGAGTTATGCAGAGTGGGTGTATGGGGCATTCCAGACTCGCCGGGATTATGATTTGGAAACACTTTTTTTAGTTAGTGTAGTAGTCCGTTATTTCACGTGGAGTGCACGGTGCCAGGTATCCTTACGGAGTAAAATCCTCCCTGTTGAGGTGGTGGTGCAGAACATTCTGGGTGAGGTTGGGAAGATTCGGGGTCTTGAGAAAGACAGGTGGCAGCAGGAGGCCTGGATAAAGGCGTGGAGGAATATCAGGACTCTGTAGCTGCTGCCTGTTGATCTCGGGGTGTGCGGCTTTTCTTTCTGTCCTTGCTTCACTCCCCTAGATTTTCAGATAAAATATATTTTTGATAAAAGGCTACATGCATGGTGACGGTGATGTTCCTTAGTCTGGCTCTCTCGTAGGGTTTATGCTGTGCGCAATTTGGTTTATTTATTATCTTCTTGTTTGGTTTTTGGTTTTGTATAGTTATATTTAATTATTTTGTAAATATGTTATTTATTAATTTATTTATTATGGTTTTATTGTATATAAGTTGTTGTTTGTAAGATTTTTCAATAAACAAAATTAACCCCTCATAATGGGCACAGTGGGTGTACAGACCCGGGAACTCCGCACAGGGATGGTGGGAACCCCTCATAATGGGCACAGTGGGTGTACAGACCCGGGAACTCCGCACAGGGATGGTGGGAACCCCTCATAATGGGCACAGTGGGTGTACAGACCCGGGAACTCCGCACAGGGATGGTGGGAATCCCCTCATAATGGGCACAGTGGGTGTACAGACCCAGGAACTCAGCACAGGGATGGTGGGAACCCCTCATAATGGGCACAGTGGGTGTACAGACCCAGGAACTCAGCACAGGGATGGTGGGAACCCCTCATAATGGGCACAGTGGGTGTACAGACCCGGGAACTCCGCACAGGGATGGTGGGAACCCCTCATAATGGGCACAGTGGGTGTACAGACCCGGGAACTCAGCACAGGTATTTTTATGTTGCACGGTATTTGTGCATCAGTTTTTCAAATGCATATTTTTGGAAAAAAAGTACTTTTGAATGAATTTTTTTGCACACAGACATAATATAATTCCCGATTGTTTGGTAGAACATACCAGATGATATTTCCCCGAGTAATTCGATACCAAACATATCACACTTTATTGATGATTTTTACATGTAGGAGAGAAATGTCCTGATTGGTCAGGGTTACAAAGTCCCTGCATGTGACCCGGTATCGGCCCCTTGCAGTTCCCTGTACAGCAGAGCTCAGACTGTTGGAAAGAGAAGAAGTAGAAGGTGCCCGGTGTGCTTCCCTGCAAGAAGCATGCTGATTGGAGGAGAGAGTGGCAGAGAGAGAGAGATGAGCTCACCAGTCTGCTGCTTCTCCTTTCTCTGACCAATCACAGACTAGAGGAGGGGCGAGACCCGCAAGTGTTACTGAATGGCAGCAGAGGGAAAAAATCAAGACCCCTCCCCCTGCCAGACAGAGCTTTGCTGTGTGGCAGAGCTGTACAAATCTAAGGACAGGTTGGAAAGAAATAGAAATCCTTTGGTGGGTAAGCTGTCTTTCATCAATGTACTTTTTTTTGTGGCTGCTTGCCTAGAGTTTCTCTTTAATCAGAGATTGGCTGCCTAGGCTTGGATCTGGCTGGGGTCCAGTCTGTGGCGGAGCAGAGCGGGACTGGCATCCGGACAAACAGCTGCTCAGTAAATCTCGGGAGGAAATCTCTACACAGGGAGGAATATTAATCATTCGCTGTCATCTTCCTCCCATTATAAACACTTCGCTGCTCCGAGGATTACAGAAATTGTTAGTGTGTGGGGGAGGGCTGCCGGGTGCAAGGCCAATGTGGACAGTGTGACCCCCCCTCCCCCATTCTGGCAGTCTGTGATCCCCATTCTGACCACCGTGTATCAAACACAATCTCCCTAGAGTCCCACAGCGAAATGATCTCATTAATCTTAAATTGGGCTCCAACCAGGCCACACCCCCAACGCGTCTCGCTCTGCCTCTCAGAGCTTAATTATGGGGATCTATAACTTCCCTATGATTGAGAACTGAAGGTGGACGAAATGCGTTGGGTTTGTGGCCTGGTCCATGAGCTCCCTCCCAAGCAGCACTCCCAGCAGTGAACCGAGGACTTTCACCCCTTCTACTTCGGCTCACACAGCAGTCCCACACTCATATCTGATGGTACCTCCTCAGTGGGGCGAGATGATTGGACAATCGTATTCAAAAGTGTCAGGCCAAAGCCTGAAGGTCAGCCATTGCCCCCCCCCCCCCCCCAGATCTTGTGCTGTCCCCCCTCCATGTGCACAGATTACAGTAACTGAACCAAATGTAATATAGAGACGCACTAATCTGAACCTCAACAACCACATCAGGTCAAACAGGTGTTCTCTCCAATGTCAGATGTGACTCCACTTCTGACGCATTTCACCTAATACAGGAGAGAAGGTGGATCCTGGAGAGTCCATCAGCCCAGAGGGGAGAAGGTGGGTCCTGGAGAGTCCATCAGCCTGGAGGGTAGAAGGTGGATCCTGAAGAGTCTATCAGCCTGGAGGGGAGAAGGTGAGTCCTGGAGAGTCCATCAGCCTGGAGGGTAGAAGGTGGATCCTAGAGAATCCATCAGCCTGGAGGGGAGAAGGTGGGTCCTGGAGAGTCCATCAGCCTGGAGGGTAGAAGGTGGATCCTAGAGAATCCATCAGCCTGGAGGGGAGAAGGTGGGTCCTGGAGAGTCCATCAGCCTGGAGGGTAGAAGGTGGATCCTGGAGAGTCCATCAGCCTGGAGGGTAGAAGGTGGGTCCTGGAGAGTCCATCAGCCTGGAGGGGAGAAGGTGGATCCTGGAGAGTCCATCAGCCTGGAGGGGAGAAGGTGGGTCCTGGAGAGTCCATCAGCCTGGAGGGTAGAAGGTGGATCCTGGAGAGTCCATCAGCCTGGAGGGGAGAAGGTGGGTCCTGGAGAGTCCATCAGCCTGGAGTGTAGAAGGTGGATCCTGGAGAGTCCACCGGCCTGGAGGGGAGAAGGTGGATCCTGGAGAGTCCATCAGCCTGGAGGGTAGAAGGTGGATCCTGGAGAGTCCATCAGCCTGGAGGGTAGAAGGTGGGTCCTGGAGAGTCCATCAGCCTGGAGGGGAGAAGGTGGATCCTGGAGAGTCTATCAGCCTGGAGGGGAGAAGGTGGATCCTGGAGAGTCTATCAGCCTGGAGGGTAGAAGGTGGATCCTGGAGAGTCCATCAGCCTGGAGGGTAGAAGGTGGATCCTGGAGAGTCCATCAGCCTGGAGGGTAGAAGGTGGATCCTGGAGAGTCCATCAGCCTGGAGGGTAGAAGGTGGATCCTGGAGAGTCCATCAGCCTGGAGGGTAGAAGGTGGATCCTGGAGAGTCCATCAGCCTGGAGGGGAGAAGGTGGATCCTGGAGAGTCTATCAGCCTGGAGGGGAGAAGGTGGATCCTGGAGAGTCTATCAGCCTGGAGGGTAGAAGGTGGATCCTGGAGAGTCCATCAGCCTGGAGGGTAGAAGGTGGATCCTGGAGAGTCCATCAGCCTGGAGGGTAGAAGGTGGATCCTGGAGAGTCCATCAGCCTGGAGGGTAGAAGGTGGATCCTGGAGAGTCCATCAGCCTGGAGGGTAGAAGGTGGATCCTGGAGAGTCCATCAGCCTGCAGGGTAGAAGGTGGATCCTGGAGAGTCCATCAGCCTGGAGGGTAGAAGGTGGATCCTGGAGAGTCTATCAGCCTGCAGGGTAGAAGGTGGATCCTGGAGAGTCCATCAGCCCAGAGGGGAGAAGGTGGATCCTGGAGAGTCCATCAGCCTGGAGGGGAGAAGGTGGATCCTGGGGAGTCCATCAGCCTGCAGGGTAGAAGGTGGATCCTGGAGAGTCCATCAGCCTGGAGAGGAGAAGTTGGGCATCTGGAGAAAACAGGGGACCAATCACATTAGCTGTATGCTTATTTTTTAGTTTTTTCAATAGAAACTGTATTTCTATGGAATTATTTTCAAATGTACGGGATGACATCACAGAGAATGGCCGTCCATGACCTCCTGGATGGGAATTCGGCAGAGTTCATCACCCTCCTCCATCTGTCGCTGTGTGGAGTCCCATCATTGGATGAGGAAAGTTTGTGTCCAACTCATGACCCAAAATACCCGAAAATGATTTATTATCAACCTTCCTTCCTGAGAATCTGAACTCTGAGCACCCGAAGCATCTGCTACCATTCTTCTCATGTCTTCTCCTCGCCTGAGTCCTCCTCCCCGCTCCACGCAGACATGAGGATTTCCAGAGTTTATTTACTGGATACAATGTTATGTACAGCAAATAAAATGATATTAAATTAATGGATCTTCTTTAATTGTAATCAATTATAATAGATTTGTTTTTTTATTATTATTACTATTTTCCCATTCTGCGTCCTCGTCCCCAATCTGCGATTTCCAGAGTTTATTTTATGGGATACAATGTTACATACCGCAAATAAAATATTAAAAGGACAGTTCCTCTGTTTTATTGTAATCCAATTATAACAGATTATTTTTATTTTCCTTTTCTGTGTCCTCATCCCCGGTCTGTGCGACGCTGACAATTTCCAGATTTTATTTGTATTGGATACGATGTTATATACAGCAAATATCATGATATCAAACCAATATTTGCTCTTTGTTTCATTGTAATCCAATTATCATAGATTATTATTATTATTTTCCTAGTGCTCCGTCTGCGCAATGTGATTTCCAGGTTTTATTTTATCGGATACAATGTTATATACAGCAAATAAAATGGTTTAAATTATTGGCTCTTCTTTCTTTAATTGTAATCAATTATAATAGATTTTTATTATTATTATTTTCCCTGTCTGCGTCCTCGTCCACAGTCTGCGATCTCCAGAGTTTACTTTATGGGATACAATGTAACATATCCGTAAATCCCTGTGATCAATATTATACCAAAAAATATTTATTTATTTATTTTATTATTTTTATTTATTTATTTATTTTTATTATTTTATTTATTTATTTTTATTTATTTTATTATTTTATTTATTTTATATATTTTATTTATTTATTTTATTATTTTATTTATTTTTATTTTATTTTATTTTATTTTTATTTATTTATTTTATTTATTTATTTAATTATTTATTTTATTTTTTTGAATTAGCGCCGATCTCATTTTACCATAATTTATGCAGTCTACGGTGGGGACGCCGATTTAGATTGGCAGCTTTTTCAATAATTTGCAGCAGCATCTTTTCATTTAGAATTTTTTACTTTTTGTGGTTAGCCTGGAATCGAACTCCTCAGGTAGCGCATTGATCCTCGTTTTGTATCAGAATGTTACATATCGCAAATAAAATAATAAATGGACAATTCCTCCATTTTATTGTAATCCAATTATAAGAGATTATTTTTATTTTCCTTTTCTGCGTCCTCATCCCCGGTCTGTGCGACGCTGACAATTTCCAGATTTTATTTTTACTGGACACAATGTTATATACAGCAAATAAAATTATATAAAATTATTGGCTCTTCTTTCTTTAATTGTAATCAATTATAATAGATTTTTATTATTATTTTCCTTTCTTTTAATTGTAATAAATGTTTGTAGCACCCTCCTAATTAGGTTCTAGGAAAAGCAAAGTTTTGCTCTGCCTGCTTATCAGGGGAGCCTGATCAGTAATTAGGCCTGTTACATGTGTCCATGTGTGATTCATCTGGTCTGAGGGAGTGTCCCCACTGTATCCAATAGGGGAGCCTGTTGGACAGTGGAGGAAACCCAGCCAGTGACACACAGGCTTTTGTGGCTGTCCCAGTGGGAGGACAAATCAGTGGTGCATCTGGGGATTGGTCATAAAAGCCAAGGGCACATGTGACAGGGTGTCTTTGGGCGGGAAGCCAGGTCCCAGGAGGAGGGTGACTGCTGTCTTTCCTCCTTTCAGCAAGGAAAGTGGTGTCAGGCAGTCAGCCTAGTGGACCAGAAGTGTGGTGCTGAGCCAGGAGGTCCAGAGTATACTGACGGTGGAGCAGTGGCAGAGCATCCTGCAGAAAAACAGTGTCCGTGAGTACCAGGGAGCTTGCCAGGGGTCTGCCCAGGAAGGGGACCACTCCAGGGAGAGTCAGTGGACAGGAGCTAGCACACACAGCAAGTAAGAAAGGGGGTGCCAAGTTAGACCCTTTAAATCGTCACTTCTGTGGCAAAGTGAAGCAGTGGCCTTGCCGCACACACCACAGTTAGATGTCCTCAAGAATTGTGCATAGTCACTAAGTTGGAGAATCCCACTCATCCCTTCTCCTATAACAGTTCCAAATAAAATACAAAAAAAAAAAAAAAAATCCCCTGGACTGTTCATTGACTGAGCCAAGGACTTAAAGAGATAAGTTTAACTGCCTGTTACTATGGGTAACCCAGGGGGAATTTATTCTCAACAGCTCCCTAGGGGGCAGTGCTACATGTGGGGGCTCGTCCGGGATGTCACCCTGGGGAATTGTTGCTATTGGCCACGGCAGAAGAAAATTTGTGAAAATGTCATTTTTCTCCCAAGAACTGTGTTCTAATGCTCAAGAGAAGTGTGAGACCTGCTCTACGGGAGAAAGGGAGAGTGGGATGAAGAGTCAAATGCACAATAAAGGTTGCCTGTGGCAACGGAAAAATTCCTGTCAGAACCAGAAATTGTCTGATGAAGTAATGTGCTGGAGAGCGGGAGGGATGCATCTTACTGTGAAAATGGACTGTGTCTAATTAAAAGTAAATGGTGCAAGTGTGGACAGAGAAAATGGCGGCCCAGGGCACGTGGATAAGTGTGCCGGGAGTCGTGTGTGTGCCAGAGCTATGCAGGAAAATGTTGACCGTGCATCCAATGACAGCGGGAAATTCTTCCTAAATAGTGGCAAAGTGGAGGCTGTACAGAAATCTGTTGACCATGCATTTAATGACAGTGGGACATTTTTCCAATACAGTATGGTGGGCCTTGCTTGTATGTGTGCTGGGAAGAGAAATTTTGGCAGTGCATTCGACAGCAGGACAATTCTACCAACTAGCAAAGAGGGTCAGCTGGCTCAGAGTGATGGAGGCGCAGTTGGAGCCCTGGTACAAGTAAGGATGGTGGATGCGTGCAAACTGAGAGGCACGGTCCACTTTACAGTATCTTCCATGCAGGCTAAGCTGAGATGGAGCGGCATCGGAAGGGTTACTGTACTGCATGGGAAAGCGCGCTCTGGAAAGTTTTGTTTAGCAGGAGGAGCCACCGCCAATCCTGAGTCGTGGGCAGGAACGCCGCTCATGCACAGCCAATCTGGAGAAAGAGGGAAAGTCCATGAATTACTTCCGCCTCTGGGTGCGACTGAGAGGGAGACAGGTGTGTGGAGGACAGGAGATGACTGGGCCAAGGGGCAGGGGGGAAATTGCCCCCCAGGCCTCTCTGATGCCCCCTAATACGGCTGCTCTGCTTCTGCCACAGACATACCTAAAGGATTGCTGGTAAAGAGAAGTAAAAAGTCCCCACCGCTGACCTACTGAGTGTGGGATAAAGACAAGGAAAGAGGGCCTCCCCCAGCATGGATGGTGTAAACTGTGTCTGAGCAGAGGCCGGTTCCATGCCCCACTGGAGACTCTCCTTCCCCAGGCAGCCCAGACAGAGCTGTCCCAACTTCCCTCAACTGCCCGCTGCTGGCCAGGTCAGGAACCCGGATTCAGCCGATGAGTAGAGAGTACCTGGAGTGGAGCTTCAGCCTGGAATGGGGGTCAGGAGGAGGCCGGGAAGAGGGAGTTTGGGAGGGGGCTAAGTCGCTGAACCATGGGCCTCTGGTTTCTACAAAGTTGCCAGTCAGCCCCTGGTGGAGGAGCAAAATGGCGAGTACCAGAGTGAGCTGGAGCGCAGAGGCTATCCCACGTGTTGGCGGAGAACCTGCAGAGCAGACTGGAGAGCTGAAGACATCCACCCTGTGGGATACAGGGGTGCGGATGGTGCCCGACGGGAGACTGGCATTGTGCACCGGAGGAGGTGTGGAGCATTTGGGCCTGGTATGTCCTCAGTGTCTGAATGTGACCATGCGCTTTGCAAGTGTGGGGCCAGTGCGGGCATTGCGGCAATCTACTGCTGCAGGCGGAAGAGAGTGGAGGTCGGCCCAGAAATCTAAATGTGTCTTTTGGTAGGGGGGTGCCCTGGTGCCAGGGGCCCCCGAAGAATGTGCTCCTGACTCTTGCAGGACTATAGGTTGTCCAGGCTCCGGCAACCAATCCTGTTTTGAGAAGAAGAAACGGTGCAGTGAAGGAGATACTGCAAGCACCCATCTTCTGGGACTAAGTGATAGATAGTCAGTGACAGGGCCCAGAATCATCTTTGAGGAATGGTGCTGGACGTCGTGTCAAGGCTGACTGTGTTGAGTAGTCAGGGATGCTGGATGAGAAGGCCACCCCAGCGGGGAGGGTCTTCTCACAAAAGAAAAAAAAAATCGTTAGACATGTGATTTTTTTTATTTACATGCATAAGTGTCTAACTTTTCTTTTCCTTTTCAAATTGTTTAGTTCTCTATGTGTGGACCTCAGAAAAGCTGCCATGTCTTTCTGGAGGGCCCCTCCTAAGGTCAGTAGCATGTCTTTCATGGTGATGTCAGTTATAGTTTGCCCTGTGGTGGGAAAGGCATCAAGTTGTGGGCCGCATGCATTTGTCTCATCCACACACTGTGGTCAGATGGAGTTGGCTCATTAGGGCCAGAGATCCTTCTTTTTTGTTTTATAGGGCTGGTAGAGGGGGAGGATGGTTGTGGATTCTGTCCCCCGTCTGACTCCCCCATAGCTCTGCTGGCAGATGATGGATGACCGCTGCTGGGGGGCCGAGGAGAAAGGCTGCTGTGTCCATCTTGGCTGACCCGGCCCGCTGCTGGAGAGAAGAATTCTGAGAGTTTTTTGGGCTTCTCACGCTCTTTTCTCTTCCCTGCTGTGGCCATAGCTTTCCTCCGTCAGAAGGGCTGATTTTGGGCTGGCTGGATATAGCTGCAGAAGGCCCGGTGTGCAGAGCAGAGGGATTACACTGCCATCTGCTCTGGCTCCGCCCCCCCCTTTTCAGATTGTTTAAACCTACTAGAGGTAGTTAGTCAGGGTGTCTGTTTACCCACCGGAGCGAAGTTTGGGTTGGTGGGGGGGGGGGGGGGTGCATTGCCTTAAATGCACCTAAAAAAAAAATGTATCATATCTGTACATATTAAAATATTTATATTTATGTACTTAAATTATTCATGTATATTTGTTTTTCCCTTTTCCCCCTTTCCAGGTTTGTGGGATACTCCTAAGATGCTACAGTAGGGATTTTTGTAGGGGGCGGCTGCCCCAGTGCCAATGGGGACACGGCTCATTTTTGGTAGGGGGGTGGATGTAGCATCCTCCTAGATAGGTACATTTTTGTAGGGGGCGGCTGCCCCAGTGCCAATGGGGACACGGCTCATTTTTGGTAGGGGGGTGGATGTAGCATCCTCCGAGATAGGTACATTTTTGTAGGGGCGGCTGCCCCAGTGCCAATGGGGACACGGCTCATTTTTGGTAGGGGGGTGGATGTAGCATCCTCCTAGATAGGTACATTTTTGTAGGGGCGGCTGCCCCAGTGCCAATGGGGACACGGCTCATTTTTGGTAGGGGGGTGGATGTAGCATCCTCCTAGATAGGTACATTTTTGTAGGGGGCGGCTGCCCCAGTGCCAATGGGGACACGGCTCATTTTTGGTAGGGGGGTGGATGTAGCATCCTCCTAGATAAGTAAATTTTTGTAGGGGGCGGCTGCCCCAGTGCCAATGGGGACACGGCTCATTTTTGGTAGGGGGGTGGATGTAGCATCCTCCGAGATAGGTACATTTTTGTAGGGGGCGGCTGCCCCAGTGCCAATGGGAACATGGCTCATTTTTGGTAGGGGGGTGGATGTAGCATCCTCCTAGATAGGTACATTTTTGTAGGGGGCGGCTGCCCCAGTGCCAATGGGAACACGGCTCATTTTTG
Source organism: Pelophylax lessonae (assembly GCF_965119305.1). Classification (NCBI taxonomy): domain Eukaryota; kingdom Metazoa; phylum Chordata; class Amphibia; order Anura; family Ranidae; genus Pelophylax; species Pelophylax lessonae. The sequence continues at coordinate 750,839,517 of NC_138769.1, read as the reverse complement.
GTAGGGGGTGGATGTAGCATCCTCCTAGATAAGTAAATTTTTGTAGGGGCGGCTGCCCCAGTGCCAATGGGGACACGGCTCATTTTTGGTAGGGGGGTGGATGTAGCATCCTCCTAGATAGGTACATTTTTGTAGGGGGCGGCTGCCCCAGTGCCAATGGGGACACGGCTCATTTTTGGTAGGGGAGTGGATGTACCATCCTGCTAGATAGGTACATTTTTGTAGGGGGCGGCTGCCCCAGTGCCAATGGGGACATGGCTCATTTTTGGTAGGGGGGTGGATGTAGCATCCTCCTAGGTAGGTGCTAAGAAAAGCATAGTTTTGCTCTGCCTGCTTATCGGGGGAGCCTGATCAGTAGTTAAGCCTGCTGCATGTGTGATTCACCTGGTCTGAGAGAGTGTCCCCACTGTATCCAATAGGGGAGCCTGTTGGACAGTGGAGGAAACCCAGCCAGTGACACACAGGCTTTTGTGGCTGTCCCAGTGGGAGGGCACACCAGTGGTGCATCCTGGGATTGGTCATAAAAGCCAAGGGTGCATGTGACCGGAGGTCTGTGGACGGGAAGCCAGGTCCCAGGAGGAGGGTGACGGCTGTCTCTCCTTCTGTCAGCAAGGAAAGTGGTGTCAGGCAGTCGGCCTAGTGGACCAGAAGTGTGGTGCTGAGCTGGAGGTCCAGAGTATACTGATGGTGGAGAAAGTGGCAGAGCATCCTGCGGAAAAACAGTGTCCGTGAGTACCAGGGAGGTTGCCAGGGGTCTGCCCAGGAAGGGGACCGCTCCAGGGAGAGTCAGAGGACAGGAGCTAGCACACACAGCAAGCAAGAAAGGGGGTGCCAAGTAAGACCTTGAAGAGAAATCTAAAGTACAGTTCACTTTTTAATCTTCACCTCAGTGGCAAAGTGAAGCAGCGGCCTTGCCACACACACTGCAGTTAGATGTCCTCAAGAATTGTGCATAGTCACTAAGTTGGAGAATCCCACTCATCCCTTCTCCTATAACAGTTCCAAATAAAACACAAAAACCAAATATCCTGGACTGTTCATTGACTGAGCCGAGGACTTAAAGTGAGAAGTTTAACTGACTGTTGCTATGGGTAACCCAGGGGAATCCATTCTCAGCAGCTCCCTAGGGGGCAGTGCTACATTATAATTATTTTATTTTTATTATTATTATTATTATTATTATTATTATTATTGGTTTCCCTTTCTGTGTCCTCGTCCCCAGTCTGCGATTTCCAGAATTTATTTTATGGGATACAATGTTACATACCGCAATTAAAATATTAAAAGGACAATTCCTCCGTTTTATTGCAATCCAATTATATCAGATTATTTTTATTTTCTGCGTCCTCATCCCCGGTCTGTGCGACGCTGACAATTTCCAGATTGTATTTGTATTGGACACAATGTTATATACAGCAAATATCATGATATCAAATTATCGGCTCCTCTTTCTTTAATTGTAATCAATTATAATAGATTTTTTATTATTATTATTATTTTCCCTGTCTGCATCCACGTCCACAGTCTGCAATTTCCAGAGTTTATTTTACTGGACACAATGTTATGTACAGCAAATAAAATGATATTAAATTAATGGCTTCTATTTCTTTATTTGTAATCATTTATAATAGATTATTACTATTGGTTTTCCTGTCTGCGTCCTCATCCCCAATCTGCGATTTCCAGAGTTTATTTTATGAGATACAATGTTACATACCGCAAATAAAATATTAAAAGGACAGTTCCTCCGTTTTATTGTAATCCAATTATATCAGATTATTTTTATTTTTATTTTCTGCGTCCTCATCCCCGGTCTGTCTTTTTATTTTCCCAGTGCTCGGTCTGGCGATTTCCAGGTTTTATTTTATCCTATACGATGTTATATACAGCAAATAAAATGATATTAAATTAATGGCTCCTCTCTTTTTAATTGTAATTAATTATAATCTATTTTCATTATTATTTTTATTTTCCTTTCCCCGGTCTGTCTTATTATTTTCCCAGTGCTCGGTCTGCGCGATGCTGGCGATTTCCAGGATTTATTTTATCGGATACAATGTTATTTGAAGCAAATAAAATGATATTAAATTTTAATTGCTGCCAGGAAAGCCATTGCTTCTTCTTTGCAGGACCTCTGAAGCTCCATCAGGTTGGATGGGGGGAGGGTCGGTGCGCAGCCATTGTCAGATCTCTCCAGAGATGTTCAATCGGGTTCAAGTCTGGGCTCTGGCTGGGCCACTCAAGGACATTCACAGAGTTGTCCCGTAGCCACTCCTTTGTTATCTTGGCTGTGTGCTTAGGGTCGTTGTCCTGTTGGAAGATGAACCTTCACCCCAGTCTGAGGTCCAGAGCGCTCTGGAGAAGGTTTTCATCAAGGATGTCTCTGTACATTGCTGCATTCATCTTTCCCTCCATCCTGACTAGTCTCCCAGTTCCTGCCGCTGAAAAACATCCCCACAGTATGATGCTGCCACCAACATGCTTCACAGTAGGGATGGTATTGGCCAGGTGATGAGCGGTGCCTGGTTTCCTCCAGACATGATGCTTGCCATTCAGGCCAAAGAGTTCAATCTTTGTTTCATCAGAGCAGAGAATTTTGTTTCTCATGGTCTGAGAGTCCTTCAGGTGCCTTTTGGTAAACTCCAGACGGGCTGTCATGTGACTTTTACTGAGGAGTGGCTTCCGTCTGGCCACACCCATACAGGCCTGATTGGTGGAGGGCTGCAGAGATGGTTGTTCTTCTGGAAGGTTCTCCTCTCTCCACAGAGAAATGCTGGAGCTCTGTCAGAGTGACCATCGGGTTCTTGGTCACCTCCCTGACTAATGCCCTCCTCTCCCGATCTCTCAGTTTGGCCGGGCGGCCCGTTCTAGGAAGAGTCCTGGTGGTTCCAAACTTCAGATGATGGAGGCCACTGTCCTTATTGGGACCTTCAATGCTGCAGAAATGTTTCTGTACCCTTCCCCCCCGATCTGTGCCTCCATACAATCCTGTCTCCGAGGTCTACAGACAATTCTTTGGACTTCATGGCTTGGTTTGTGCTCTGACATGCACTGTTACCTGTGGGACCTTATATAGACAGGTGTGTGCCTTTCCAAATCATGTCCAATCAACTGAATTTACCACAGGTGGACTCCAATCAAGTTGTATAAACATCTCAAGGATGATCAGTGGAAACAGGAGGCACCTGAGCTCAGTTCTGAGTGTCATGGCAAAGGGTGTGAATACTTATGTACATGGGATTTTTAGCTTTTTTTTATTTTTAATAAATTTGCATAGATTTCACACAAACTTCTTTCAGATTGTCATTATGGGGGATTTTTTGTAGAATTCTGAGGAAAATAATGAATTTAATCCATTTTGGAATAAGGCTGTAACTTAACAAAATGTGGAAGAAGTGAAGCGCTGTGAGAACTTTCCGGATGCTCTGTATCTGCTTAATGAACCGGCACAGAACCATTTCTTATACTGGTAACATTGTATTTGTTCTGCTATTTCTGTAACCTTCTGGGTTGTCTTTTTGTTTTCTTTTACTCAATAAAACAAACTTCAACAAACAAGAAAATATATATATGAAATGAATAGATCCTCTTTGTTTTATTGTAATCCAAATATAATAGATTATTATTATTATTATTATTATTATTATTTTCCTCCTTTGCATCCTCATTCCTGGTCTGCATGGCGCTGACAATTTGCAGGTTACAATGTTATATACCGCATTTTAAATCTTAAGTGAATAATTCCTCTTTATTTTATTGTGATCAATTATTATAGAAAATTATTATTATTTTCCTCGCCTGCTTTTATTTTATTGGATAAAATGGTATATGCCACAAATATAAAATTAAATTAATAGATCCTCTTAATATTCAATTATAATAGATTCATATTATTTTCCTTGTCTGCGTCCTCATCCTTGGTCCACGCAGCTCTGACCATTTCCAGATTTTATTTTATTGGATACAATGTTATATATGACAAATATAATATTAAGGGAATATTTACTCTTTATTTTATTGTAATAAATTATAATAGATTATTATAATTTTCCTCGCCTGGTTTTATTTTATTGGTTAAAATGGTATATACCACAAATATAATATTAAAGGAATAGATGCTCTTAATATATTTGTAATCAATTACAATAGTTTAATATTATTTTCCTTGTCTGCGTCCTCATCCTTGGTCCATGCAGTGCTGACAATTTCCAGATTTTATTTTATTGGATACAGACAGCCAGCCACCCACAGGACCTGTACCGGCCAACCAGCCACATGCCCGGGACCAGCCAGCCACAGGCCCTGTACCAGCCAGCCACAGGTCCTGTACCAGCCAGCCAGCCACAGGTCCTGTACCAGCCAGCCAGCCACCCACAGACCCTGTAGCAGCCAGCCACCCACAGCTCCTGTGCCAGCCAGCCAGCCACCCACCACAGGGTGCCAGACAGCCAGCCACACAAAGACAGGGTGCCAGACAGCCACCCACCACAGGGTGCCAGACAGCCAGCCACCCACAGACAGGGTGCCAGACAGTCAGCCACCCACATGCCCTGTATCAGCCAGCCACAGGCACTGTACCAGCCCACCAGAAAGCCACCCACCACAGGGTGCCAGCCAGCCATCCACCACAGGGTGCCAGCCAGCCATCCACCACAGGGTGCCAGCCATCCACCACAGGGTGCCAGCCACCCACCACAGGGTGCCAGCCATCCACCCACCACAGGGTGCCAGCCAGCCATCCACCACAGGGTGCCAGCCAGCCATCCACCCACCACAGGGTGCCAGCCAGCCATCCACCACAGGGTGCCAGCCAGCCATCCACCCACCAAAGGGTGCCAGCCAGCCATCCACCACAGGGTGCCAGCAAGCCAGCCATTAAGCATTTGTGTCAAAAATTGTCTTTATTTTTCAAAACTTTAAATGTACAAAATATCGGCCCATATCAGCTGATACCGATACGTTGTCGGTATTGGCCCTGAAAAAAACATATCGGCCTATCCCTAGTATGTACCACAAATATAATATTAAATGAATAGATCCTCTTAATATTCAATTATAATATTGTTTTCCTTGTCTGCATCCTCATCCTTGCTCCATGCAGCTCTGACCATTTCCAGATTTTATTTTATTGGATACAATGCAATATATGACAAATATAATATTAGGTGAATAATTACTCTTTATTTAATTGTAATTATAATAGATTAATGTTATTTTTCTTGTCTGTGTCCTCATTCTTGGTCCATGCAGCTCTAGTGACTTCTGGGTTTTATTCTATTGGATACAATAATATATATGGCAAATATAATATTAGGTGAATAATTACTCTTTATTTTATTGTACTCAAATATAATAGATTCATTTTATTTTCCTTGTCTGTGTCCTCATTCTTGGTCCATGCAGTGCTGACAATTTCCAGGGTTTATTTTATTGGATACAATGTTATATACGGCAAATATAATGAAATGAAATGAACAGTTCCTCTTTGTTTCATTGCAATTCAATTATAATAGAATAGAATTATAATGGAAGATTGAAGTGGATATATCAGACAATGACGAGTGTGAATGGCGGTTCCCCATCCGGGGAGGGATTTGTGTTTGCTCACACAGGAGTACATGGATGTACCCACATTTTGAATTCATAGGCTGGATCTGTGCCATATTATCTTTGCTTACTATGGCTTATTGATGTCAGCCAGGCATCCATTAACCTTTGGTTGCTACAGTTCCAATGGCTTACTTTTCATTCCATTATATGCTCCATCCACTCCTTTTGTGATCCACGATACCCTCCTCGTTAGCTACATTTGACGCTATTGCGTTTTTCTTCCTTTACAGCAATATACAGAATACTTTACTATAACGCTCCAGACGAAGCTAATTATGGCGAAACGCGTCGAGAAATGTGAATGATAACGCGAATAACTGAATACAGCATCAACTGATCTTGTTGGACGGCAGTCTCATCTTCTGTCACCCTTCGTTAAGATCTCCTTGATGTGAAGTATTTACTTACACTTATTATTAAGAACTTTTTGGCATATATAGTTGGATATTCTGTATCAAGGAAATATCAATTCTACTGCTATAACAATGTATGTGTGCCTTAATTATGGCCAATATTTAGATTTTATTGTATTCCCCGTTTTTTTTTATAAGAATCTATTAATAAAAATTGATTTTACAATATTTGTGTGCCAAAAAATCCTTGCCTCCCAATCCTTCCATAAACCATCAACACATAAACAAAAAAAACATTGATCACAAAATATAATGGTATATGTACCATCAAAGTGGATCCTTACAGCAATCTTAAGCCTAAAGAGCAGACTATTCTAGACCCGGTCTTGACCCATTATGTACCATCACCCTACCATCTGTCAGGGTGCCAGGAAACCAGACCACACGGGAATGCAGGTAAATTGAAGCAGTTTATTGGAGGAACAACAATAATAATAATCGCACAGTGAGGAAATGAGAGCAGGAACAAGTTGGGGTCAAGTCGAGGAGCAGGTAGTAATCCAAGCCAGGGTTGGATCCAGAAGTGAGTAGTCTTTCCTGAAGCTGGGTCGTCTGCCAAAGCCGGGTCGAGAGCCAGGAGAGTCGTCAGCCGATGGCAGGTCAAGAGCCAGGAGAGTCGTTAGCCCATGCCGGGTCGAGAGCTAGGAGAGTCATCAGCCAATGCCGGGTCGAGAGCCAGGAGAGTCGTCAGCCAATGGCAGGTTGAGAGCCAGGAGAGTCATTAGCCCATGCCGGGTCGAGAGCCAGGAGAGTCGTCAGCCGATGCTGGGTCGAGAGCCAGGAGAGTCGTCAGCCGATGCTGGGTCGAGAGCCAGGAAAGTCGTCAGCCGATGCTGGGTCGAGAGCCAGGAGAGTTGTCAGCCAATGCCGGGTCGAGAACCAGGAGAGTCATCAGCCAATGCTGGGTCGAGAGCCAGGAGAGTCGTCAGCTGATGCTGGGCTGAGAGCCAGGAGAGTCGTCAGCTGATGCTGGGTCGAGAGCCAGGAGAGTTGTCAGCCGATGCTGGGCCGAGAGTCAGGAGAGTCGTCAGCCGATGCCGGGTCGACAGCCAGGAGAGTCGTCAGCCAATGCTGGGTCGAGAACCAGGAGAGTCATCAGCCGATGCCGGGTCAAGAGCCAGGAGAGTCATCAGCCGATGGCGGGTTGAGAGCCAGGAGAGTCATCAGCCAATGCCGGGTCAAGAGCCAGGAGAGTCATCAGCCGATGCCGGGTCGAGAACCCAGAGAGTTGTCAGCTGATGCCGGGTCGAGAGCCAGGAGAGTTGTCAGCCAAGCCAGGTCATGCACGGAGAGAACAAAAGACTGCTAGCAGAGATGCACCTTGGAGCACAAAGACAAGGGCAATAATTGCAAGCCTGCAGGTGATAGACATAGTCAGGTGTGTGACATCATCAATGTGCGACGCCCAGGCAGCTGGGCCGAGAGTCAGGAGAGTCGTCAGCCGATGCCGGGTCGACAGCCAGGAGAGTCGTCAGCCAATGCTAGATCGAGAGCCAGGAGATTTGTCAGCCAAGCCAGGTCATGCACGGAGAGAACAAAAGACTGCTAGCAGAGATGCACCTTGGAGCACAAAGACAAGGGCAATAATTGCAAGCCTGCAGGTGATAGACATAGTCAGGTGTGTGACATCATCAAAGTGCGACGCCCAGGATGCTGGGCCGAGAGTCAGGAGAGTCGTCAGCCGATGCCGGGTCGACAGCCAGGAGAGTCGTCAGCCAATGCCGGGTCGACAGCCAGGAGAGTCGTCAGCCAATGCTGGGTCGAGAACCAGGAGAGTCATCAGCCGATGTCGGGTCAAGAGCAGCAGGAAGTGAAGATGCAATCAGAGTCTATAGGAGGCAGCAGTCTGCACATGTCCAAGATGGCTGCCAATAGGAGGGCAAGGTAAGACCTTGACACCATCATTTTCTGACACCGTTGTATTGTTTGTTGTGCTACCCCCTAGGGGGCGCTCTTTTATTATGTGTATATAAAAAACGTTTGTACATTTTTTTACAACATTGTCTCATTTTGTTCATGTGATACCATGAAAGTCCTCGGTGCCTCCAGTTTGCTCGTTTCCTTTTGTGTACATTTATACAAAGTATATATGAAAACAAAATTTCTTTTTTTTTTATTTCTGGCTGACGTAGGGTTGGATGAGGACCTCTGCTGCTGCTATCTGGGTCTCTGCTGAGAAGATCCACCCCTTTATTTATCCTGGAGAACATTATCATTGGGGCAGAAACTGAAAAAAAAACACAAAATGTTCCAGTTGTCAAATAACCATGTATAGAAGAAAAAACTTCTGATGGGGCACATGTCTAAGAGGGGAATTCTGTAGAGATTTCCTCCTATTTATTTTTCTATCTCTGGGACAGGAAGTGAAAAAAAATCTCCCAGTTGAAGACAGTAAAAAAAAAAAAAAAAATAGCCTGACAGGATGTGTAAAAAGAAACTTCCACCTTAGTGTTCTGAGAAAGTCAATTTTATTTTAGTCTGGATATATATTATATATTGGAAATATTTGACTCTATGACATATGCATTAACTTTAAAATATGTATATCTAGACAAGTTAGGCTTAATAAATCGCCATCATTTCCCCACCTTGGGCTGGTCTACTTGAACCCCTATGTCCGCCCCCCCAGACTGTATTGCACTGGGAACTGGAAGAATATCGGCATTATGTAAGCCATAGAGACCTACTTTCATGTTATTAATAGATGAACAAATATGTGAATGTGATCTCTAACATGAACTTTGTTTATTTTAAGATAACTATGTTTGTACCCTTACTATTCAAGAGTCCTGAAGAAGCTACTTGTGAAATGCGTCGACCCTCCATTGGACAAGAGCATTTGTATTTATATACTCACTAGCTGTAAAATTCCTCTCTTGTCTATGGTTAAAGTGTAGGGTACACACATACAATATTGCAATAGGGAGGATAACTCCTTCCTTTCTTTTCTTCTTTTGGAATGGATTGGCTGTGACAACATGGCTTACCCTTTTTATATTTCATACTTTTTGATAGTTTTATATTGTTTGTTCAAATAAATTCAAAATGTTATTGAAGTCGTCTTGTACTTGTGTCTCATGCTGTGCCTTTAAAGTCCAATCTTACATACAGGGGTCTCTATATGGGAAGGCCTGTTTCTTTCTTTTTGTTGTTCAAAAGGATGTTGGCATGCTCTGAAAAGCCCCCCCCCCTTCCCTTTTTCCCCTCTCCACCTTATGTTTTATTCTCAATGGCTGAAATAATGGCAATTGATGGTGTAGAGCTCAGAGTGTAGTGTGTAGACCGGGTATAGTGAGTCCAAAGTGTAGAGTGTAGACAAGGTATAGTGAGTCCAAAGTGTAGAGTATAGACCGGGTATAGTGAGCCCAAAGTGTAGAGTGTAGACCGGGTATAGTGAGCCCAAAGTGTAGAGTGTAGACTGGGTATAGTGAGCCCAAAGTGTAGAGTATAGATTGGGTATAGTGAGCCCAAAGTGTAGAGTATAGATTGGGTATAGTGAGCCCAAAGTGTAGAGTATAGATTGGGTATAGTGAGCCCAAAGTGTAGAGTATAGTTTGGGTATAGTGAGCCCAAAGTGTAGAGTGTAGACTGGGTATAGTGAGCCCAAAGTGTAGAGTGTAGACCAGGTATAGTGAGCCCAAAGTGTAGAGTGTAGACTGTATATAGTGAGCCCAAAGTGTAGAGTGTAGACCGGGTATAGTGAGCCCAAAGTGTAGAGTATAGATTGGGTATAGTGAGCCCAAAGTGTAGAGTGTAGACTGGGTATAGTGAGCCCAAAGTGTAGAGTATAGATTGGGTATAGTGAGCCCAAAGTGTAGAGTATAGATTGGGTATAGTGAGCCCAAAGTGTAGAGTATAGATTGGGTATAGTGAGCCCAAAGTGTAGAGTATAGATTGGGTATAGTGAGCCCAAAGTGTAGAGTATAGATTGGGTATAGCGAGCCCAAAGTGTAGAGTATAGATTGGGTATAGTGAGCCCAAAGTGTAGAGTGTAGACTGGGTATAGTGAGCCCAAAGTGTAGAGTATAGATTGGGTATAGTGAGCCCAAAGTGTAGAGTATAGATTGGGTATTGTGAGCCCAAAGTGTAGAGTATAGATTGGGTATAGTGAGCCCAAAGTGTAGAGTATAGATTGGGTATAGTGAGCCCAAAGTGTAGAGTATAGTTTGGGTAATGTGAGCCCAAAGTGTAGAGTGTAGACTGGGTATAGTGAGCCCAAAGTGTAGAGTGTAGACAAGGTATAGTGGGTCCAAAGTGTAGAGTATAGATTGGGTATAGTGAGCCCAAAGTGTAGAGTATAGATTGGGTATAGTGAGCCCAAAGTGTAGAGTGTAGACTGGGTATAGTGAGCCCAAAGTGTAGAGTATAGATTGTGTATAGTGAGCCCAAACTGTAAAATGTAGACTGGGTATAGAAAGCCCAAAGTGTAGAGTGTAGACCGGGTATAGTGAGCCCAAAGTGTAGAGTGTAGACTGGGTATAGTGAGCCCAAAGTGTAGAGTGTAGACTGGGTATAGTGAGCCCAAAGTGTAGAGTGTAGACTGGGTATAGTGAGCCCAAAGTGTAGAGTGTAGACTGGGTATAGTGAGCCCAAAGTGTAGAGTGTAGACTGGGTATAGTGAGCCCAAAGTGTAGAGTGTAGACTGGGTATAGTGAGCCCAAAGTGTAGAGTGTAGACTGGGTATAGTGAGCCCAAAGTGTAGAGTGTAGACTGGGTATAGTGAGCCCAAAGTGTAGAGTGTAGACTGGGTATAGTGAGCCCAAAGTGTAGAGTGTAGACTGGGTATAGTGAGCCCAAAGTGTAGAGTGTAGACTGGGTATAGTGAGCCCAAAGTGTAGAGTGTAGACTGGGTATAGTGAGCCCAAAGTGTAGAGTGTAGACTGGGTATAGTGAGCCCAAAGTGTAGAGTATAGATTGGGTATAGTGAGCCCAAAGTGTAGAGTATAGATTGGATATAGTGAGCCCAAAGTGTAGAGTATAGTTTGGGTATAGTGAGCCCAAAGTGTAGAGTGTAGATTGGGTATAGTGAGCCCAAAGTGTAGAGTGTAGACCGGGTATAGTGAGCCCAAAGTGTAGAGTGTAGACCGGGTATAGTGAGCCCAAACTGTAGAATGTAGACTGTATATAGTGAGCCCAAAGTGTAGCGTGTAGACAAGGTATAGTGAGTCCAAAATGTGTAGTGTGTAGACTGGGTATAGTGAGCCCAAAATGTAGAGTGTAGACCGGGTATAGTGAGTCCAAAGTGTAGAGTGTAGATTGGGTATAGTGAGTCCAAAGTGTAGACTGGGTATAGTGAGCCCAAAGTGTAGAGTGTAGACTGGGTATAGTGAGCCCAAAGTGTAGAGTGTAGACTGTATATAGTGAGCCCAAAATGTAGCGTGTAGACAAGGTATAGTGAGTCCAAAATGTGTAGTGTGTAGACCGGGTATAGTGAGCCCAAAGTGTAGAGTGTAGACTGGGTATAGTGAGCCCAAAGTGTAGAGTGTAGACTGGGTATAGTGAGCCCAAAGTGTAGAGTGTAGATTGGGTATAGTGAGCCCAAAGTGTAGAGTGTAGACTGGGTATAGTGAGCCCAAAGTGTAGAGTGTAGACTGGGTATAGTGAGCCCAAAGTGTAGAGTGTAGACTGGGTATAGTGAGCCCAAAGTGTAGAGTGTAGACTGGGTATAGTGAGCCCAAAGTGTAGAGTGTAGACTGTATATAGTGAGCCCAAAATGTAGCGTGTAGACAAGGTATAGTGAGTCCAAAATGTGTAGTGTGTAGACCGGGTATAGTGAGCCCAAAGTGTAGAGTGTAGACTGGGTATAGTGAGCCCAAAGTGTAGAGTGTAGACTGGGTATAGTGAGCCCAAAGTGTAGAGTGTAGACTGTATATAGTGAGCCCAAAATGTAGCGTGTAGACAAGGTATAGTGAGTCCAAAATGTGTAGTGTGTAGACTGGGTATAGTGAGCCCAAAGTGTAGAGTGTAGACTGGGTATAGTGAGCCCAAAGTGTAGAGTGTAGATTGGGTATAGTGAGCCCAAAGTGTAGAGTGTAGACTGGGTATAGTGAGCCCAAAGTGTAGAGTGTAGACTGGGTATAGTGAGCCCAAAGTGTAGAGTGTAGACTGGGTATAGTGAGCCCAAAGTGTAGAGTGTAGACTGGGTATAGTGAGCCCAAAGTGTAGAGTGTAGACTGGGTATAGTGAGCCCAAAGTGTAGAGTGTAGACTGTATATAGTGAGCCCAAAATGTAGCGTGTAGACAAGGTATAGTGAGTCCAAAATGTGTAGTGTGTAGACCGGGTATAGTGAGCCCAAAGTGTAGAGTGTAGACTGGGTATAGTGAGCCCAAAGTGTAGAGTGTAGACTGGGTATAGTGAGCCCAAAGTGTAGAGTGTAGACTGGGTATAGTGAGCCCAAAGTGTAGAGTGTAGACTGTATATAGTGAGCCCAAAATGTAGCGTGTAGACAAGGTATAGTGAGTCCAAAATGTGTAGTGTGTAGACCGGGTATAGTGAGCCCAAAGTGTAGAGTGTAGACTGGGTATAGTGAGCCCAAAGTGTAGAGTGTAGACTGGGTATAGTGAGCCCAAAGCGTAGAGTGTAGACTGGGTATAGTGAGCCCAAAGTGTAGAGTGTAGACTGGGTATAGTGAGCCCAAAGTGTAGAGTGTAGACTGGGTATAGTGAGCCCAAAGTGTAGAGTGTAGACTGGGTATAGTGAGCCCAAAGTGTAGAGTGTAGACTGGGTATAGTGAGCCCAAAGTGTAGAGTGTAGACTGGGTATAGTGAGCCCAAAGTGTAGAGTGTAGACTGGGTATAGTGAGCCCAAAGTGTAGAGTGTAGACTGGGTATAGTGAGCCCAAAGTGTAGAGTGTAGACTGGGTATAGTGAGCCCAAAGTGTAGAGTGTAGACTGGGTATAGTGAGCCCAAAGTGTAGAGTGTAGACAAGGTATAGTGAGTCCAAAATGTGTAGTGTGTAGACCGGGTATAGTGAGTCCAAAATGTGTAGTGTGTAGACTGGGTATAGTGAGTCCAAAATGTGTAGTGTGTAGACTGGGTATAGTGAGTCCAAAATGTGTAGTGTGTAGACCGGGTATAGTGAGTCCAAAATGTGTAGTGTGTAGACTGGGTATAGTGAGTCCAAAATGTGTAGTGTGTAGACTGGGTATAGTGAGTCCAAAATGTGTAGTGTGTAGACCGGGTATAGTGAGTCCAAATTGTAGAGTGTAGACGGGGTATAGTGAGCCCAAAGTGTAGAGTGTAGATTGGGTATAACAAGTCCAGAGTGTAGAGTGTAGACCAGGTAGAGTTAATCGAAAGTGTAGAGTGAAGACCAGGTATAGTGAGCCCAAAGTTGAAAAATGTAGCCAGGGTATAGTGAGCCCAAAGTGTAGAGCATAGATTGGGTATAACGAGTCCAGAGTGTAGAGTGTAGTCCAGGTATAGAAAGACCAAAGTGTAGAGTGTAAATTGGGTATAACGTGTAGAGTATAGACCAGGTATAGTGAGCCCAAAGGTGTGCTGGGTGCCATCACCGTCCTTGCCCCTCCCCTACGTGTATCGACACAGGGTCACGGGTCTTCATCAGGGAGATATTCTATTCTATCTGTGTGGATACGCATAGGGGAGGGGCAAAGACAGTGATGGCACCTGGCGGCTAGGCGGAACACGCTCCCAGGAATGTAGACTGACAGCTTGCAGGCACAAATGAAACTGCTGTTGGAGGATATTTTGTATGTTTAGACATGTGAGTACCCATACTATTGTTTTGAATAAAGATATGCTTTTAAGGGGATACACACTATTGAACTCTTTCTTCGTATGTGGCATTGCAACGGTGCTGTGGAGAAGAGGAGTGAGGAGACAAGCAGTAAGTATTGGGGCTAACTGGATGCTCATCTCCAGGCCGGGGAGAAGCAAAAAGGCGATATTAGACCAAGCTTAGGTGTGAGGTCACATCATTTGAGGTGAGAACCCTACTATAAGGGGGGGAGCACTCATCATGGTGGCACATGGGTGTGTTCATTTAACTGCAGAAAAGGAGAAGGAAGAGTGAGCACCCTGTACAACACGGATGTCGGTGGCGGGAAGGATCATCACAAAATATTTACATAAAATTTGCATAGTTGTGGACTTTGTTTTTAAAAAAGCATCTGATTATATTATTATAGTAAATAAGTATTGATTATATTATTATAGTATATAAGTATTAATAATTTACATGTTATCTATAGTATAGCACACACTTGTCATAACTGAGGTTTTAGCAGTTGTTACTATTCATTAATTTTTGATTGTTTTATGTGATATTATTTAGCGCAGCACTAAGATTTGTTTAATTATAGCACTTTACACTTCAGTATGAGATGGTGATCAGTGCTTGCAGCTGGCTTGATTGAAATAGTATTGGTCATAGTAGCTCGCAGGATCCTTTGATATTTGCATATACTGAGACATAACTATAGAGTGTAGACCAGGTATGATAGGCCCAAAATGTAGAGCAGGATTTCACAACCTTTTTACTCCAGAAGATTAGTCTACATTGGGAAAATATACCTTACATTGGTGGTCAGTGGAAAGAATATCTCCCTTAGAATGGTTGCCAGAATGTCACCCTAAAAAGAGCATTGGTGTTATGCCATTGGTTCCTGCTGTTGTCAATCAAATGCAGTGGGGAGGAAGTGGGGGCGGGGCTAAGCTCCGATGCGTGTGTCTATGGAGCGTGGCTTCATAGACACAAACAGATCGGAGACAAGGAAGACACGAAGAAGAGGAGGAGCCAAGATTATCAGCAGGGGACCCTAGAAGAAGAGGTTTGGGGTCACTCTGTGCAAAACCATTACAGAGCAGGTGCATATAACATGTTTATTATTTTAATTAAAAAATGACCATTAGTGTCACTTTATTGAACAGAACATAGTAATGGGGAATTCATCTTCATAACCTATATAGGCCAGAGAAGGGACCACAAAAGGCCTGAGAGGGGACATGATAGCAATTTATAAATATCTCAATGGTGATATCGGCATAGAAAAACAGCTATTCAGTCGAAGGGATTGCATGAGGACTCAAGGGCATACAATGCGATTAGAGGAGAAGCGTTTTAACCTCAGGCAACGTGGGGGGTTCTTTACTGTTAGGGCTACAAGATTGTGGAATTCTCTACCACAAGAGGTGGTTTCTGCGGGTAGTATGGTGGCTTTCACAAGATTATTAGACATACATCTCAAGGATCAGAACATTCAGGGGTATGTGAGATGATTACAGCCACACACACCTACACAGGGGGAACTGGATGGACTATTGTCTTTATTCAACCTCACCTACTATGTAACTATGTAACTATGTAACCCTAACCCTCACCTACTATGTAACTAAAAGAGATCCACATATTTTATGAACATTATGGAGAAAACTTTAAGCAGAAGGCAGGACACGCCCAATTTTCTGTTATTTTGACATATAATGCTACTTGCCCAAACATTATGATTATCCTCAAGATAAGCCCTCCCCCCAAGGGGCCTATAGATGACAATAAGGCACCAGGAACATTCATCTCAGGGATGGTTCTTCTCTGGGGAGTTGAACAAAAGATTGGCACCAATCATTTTCATTTAAAAAAAAACATTAAACCGGTTAATTCTTAAGAAGTAGAAAAAAGGGACAGAGGGTGGAGAATAAATCAGGTTACCCTCATCGTAGATAGTCTCAATCACCAGAATTGGCTCCAATTCTGTTCAAAGGCCTAAAACTCACTCCGCCTCCTCCCACCGACTATGCTAAATGAATAGCACTTAGTAATTTAGAGATCAAGGTTGGAACAGTATCCTAAATATAAACTTCTAGGGTAGGAGGAATGAGATGGTCTTTCCTCAAAAGCCAACGACCTTTCTTTTAATAAACCAGCATCTTCAGAATCCTCGCAGAAAGAGGGATTTCTGCCCCATGCAACCTCTGGGCCCAGGAGATTCCAATACATTTTAACACACCATCCTCCTAAGGCCTAAGGCCAGGTGAGCAACACATCCTCCTAAGGCTCAAGGCTAGGCAAGCAACACATCCTCATAGGGCTTAAGGCCAGGTCAGCAACACATCATTCTAGGGCCCATGGCCAGGAGTGTCAAAGACAGCTTCACACACCATCCTTCTAGGGTCTAAGGCCAGGTCAGAAACACATCCTTCTAGGGCCTAAGACCAGGTCAGCAACACATCCTCCTAGGGCCTAAGGCCAGGTCAGCAAGGGTCTAAGGCCAGGCTAGCAAAACATCCTCCTAGGACTCAAGGCCAGGGAGGCAACACATCCTACTAGGGCCTAAGGCCAATTTATCAACACATCCTTCCAGGGCCTAAGGCCAGGACTGTCAAAGACAGCTGCACACATCATCCTCCGAGAACCTAAGGCTAAATGAGCAACACATCTTCTTAGGGCCTAAGGCCAGGTGAGCAACACAACTTTCTAGCGCCTAAGGCCAGGTCAGCAACACATCCTCCTAGGGAGTAAGACCAGATCAGCGACACATCTACCTAGGGCCTAAGGCCAGGTCAGCAACACATCTTCCTAGGGCCAGGTCAGCAATACATCTTCCTTTGGTCAAAGCTAGATCAGCAATACATCCTCCTAGGACTTAAAGCCAGGGGAGCAACACATTTTACTAGTGCCTAAGGCCAAGTCGTCAACACATCCTTCCAGGGTCCAAGGCCAGGATAGTCAAAGACAGCTGCACACATCCTCCTCTGAGAGCCTAAGGCCAGATAAGCAACACATTTTCCTAGGGCCTAAGGCCAGGTCAGCAACATTAGCATGTTGTCTCATTAAGGTCCAATACCCAGCAGTGCCAGACCCAGCATTCATCTTCATTAGAGGGGTGTTTGGGGTGCAGAAATGATCAGAGAAGGAGGTTTGGGGTGTAGAAATGTCCAGAGAGATGGGTTTGAGGTGCATAAATTATCAGAGAGTGGTGTTTGGGGTGTAGAAATGATCAGAGAGAGGGGTTTGGGATGCATAAATGATAGGAGAGGGAGGTTTGGGGGTGCAGAAATGATTAGAGAGGGGTGTTTGGGGTGCAGAAATGATCAGAGAGGGAGGTTTGGGGTGTATAAATGATCGGAGAGAGGCGTTTGGGGTGCAGAAATGATCAGAGAGGGAGGTTTGGGGTTTAGAAATGATCAGAGTGGGGGGTTTGGGGTGCAGAAATGTTTAGAGAGCGGTGTTTGGGGTGCAGAAATGATCAGAGAGGGAGCTTTGGGGTGCAGAAATGATCAGAGAGAGATAGAGAGGTTTGGGGTGAGGGGGGTTTGGGGTGCAGAAATGATCAGGGGGGGTTTGAGGTGCAGAAATGATCAGAGAGAGGGGTTTGGGGTGCAGAAATGATCAGAGAGGGGGGTTTGGGGTGTAGAAATTATCAGAGAGGGGGTTGGGGTGTGGAAATAATCAGAGAGGGAGGTTTGGGACACAGAAATGATCAGAGAGGGAGGTTTGGAGTGTAGAAATGACCAGAGAGGGAGGTTTGGAGTGTAGAAATGATCAGAGAGGGAGGTTTGGGGTGCAGAAGTGATCAGAGATGGGGTAGGATGCAGAAATGAAGAGAAAAGGGGGGTTGGGGTGCAAAGGTAAGTTTAGATGGTAAGGAGAGGTGTTTGGGGTGCAGAAATGATCAGAGAGGGGGTAGGATGCAGAAATGAAGAGAAAGGGGGGGTTGGGGGTGCAAAGGTAAGTTTAGATGGTAAGGAGAGGTGTTTGGGGTGCAGAAATTATCAGAGAGTGGGTTTGTGGTGCAGAAATGATCAGAGAGCCGTGTTTGGGGTGCAGAAATGATAAGAGAGGGAGGTTTGGGGTGTAAAAATGATAAGAGAGAGGGGTTTGGGGTTCATAAATGATCAGAGTTGTGTTTGGGGTGTAGAAATGATCAGAGAGTGGTGTTTGGGGTGTAGAAATGATCAGAGAGGGGGGGTTTGTTGTGCATAAATGATCAGAGATGGAAGTTTGGGGTGCAGAAATGATCAGAGAGGTGGTTTGGGGTGCAGAAATGATCAGAGAGGGGGTTTGGGTGCATAAATGATCAGAGATGGAAGTTTGGGGTGCAGAAATGATCAGAGAGGGGGTTTGGGATGCATAAATGATCAGAGATGGAAGTTTGGGGTGTAGAAATGATCAGAGAGGGGGGTTTGGGGTGCAGAAATGATCAGGGGGGGTGCAGAAATGATTAGAGAGGGGGTTTGGGTTGTAGAAATGATCAGAGAGGGGGTTTGGGGTGTAGAAATGATCAGTAAGGGGGGTTTGGGGTGCAGAAGTAATCAGAGGGGGGGGGGGGCTGGGGTGACGGGGGTTTGGGGTGCAGAAATGATCAGAGAGGGGGTTTGGGTGTAGAAATTATCAGAGAGGGGGGCTTGGGGTGCATAAATGATCAGAGATGGAAATTTGGGGTGCATAAATGATCAGAGAGGGGGTTTGGGGTGCATAAATGATCAGAGAGAGGGTTTGGGGTGCATAAATGATCAGAGATGGAAGTTTGGGGTGCAGAAATGATCAGAGAGGGGGTTTGGGTGCATAAATGATCAGAAATGGAAGTTTGGGGTGCAGAAATGATCAGAGAGGGGAGTAGAAATGATCAGAGAGGGGGGTTTGGGGTGTGGAATTGATCAGAGAGGGGGTTTGGGGGTGTAGAAATGATCAGAGAGAGGTGTTTTGGGTGTAGAAAAGATAAGAGAGCGGTGTTTGTGGTGTAGAAATGATCAGAGAGAGGGGTTGGGGTGTAGAAATGATCAGAAAGGGGGGTTTTGAGTGCAGAAATGATCAGAGAGGGGTGTTTGGGGTGTAGAAATGATCAGAGAGGGGGGTTTGGGTGCAGAAATGATCAGAGAGGGGGATTTGGGGTGCAGAAATGATCAGAGGGGGGGTTGGGGTGCAGAAATGATTAGAGAGGGGGATTGGGGTGCAGAAATGATCAGAAGGGGGTTGGGGTGCAGAAATGATTAGAGAGGGGGTTTGGGGTGTAGAAATGATCAGAGAGGGGGTTTGGGGTGTAGAAATGATCAGTAAGGGGGGTTTGGGGTGTAGAAATGATCAGAGAGGGGGTTTGGGTGCATAAATGATCAGAAATGGAAGTTTGGGGTGCAGAAATGATCAGAAAGGGGGGTTTGGGGAGTAGAAATGATCAGAGAGGGGGGTTTGGGGTGTGGAATTGATCAGAGAGGGGGTTTGGGGGTGTAGAAATGATCAGAGAGAGGAGTTTTGGGTGCAGAAAAGAAAAGAGAGCGGTGTTTGGGGTGTAGAAATGATCAGAGAGAGGGGGTTGGGGTGCAGAAGTGATCAGAGGGGGGGGGGGGCTGGGGTGACGGGGGTTTGGGGTGCAGAAATGATCAGAGAGGGGAGTTTGGGGTGTAGAAATGATCAGAGAGGGAGTTTGGGGTGTAGAAATGATTAGAGAGGGGGGTTTGGTGTGTAGAAATGATCATTGTGTGAAGGGTTTAGCAGAGAAGGGAGTTCTGGGTGTAAGGGAAACATATGGAGGCGAAGAGGTAAGCAGAGAGGGAATTTGGGGTGCAGAAGAGAGCGAGGGGGGGCAGAGGTAAGCAGAGAAGGAATTTGGGGTGCAGAGGAAAGCAGGGGGGCAAAGGTAAGCAGAGAGGGAATTTGGGGTGCAGAGGAGAGCGGATGGGGCAGAGGTAAGCAGAGAAGGAATTTGGGGTGTAGAGAAGAGTGGGGGGGCAGAGGTAAGCAGAGAGGGAATTTGGGGTGCAGAGGAGAGCAGGGGTGCAGAGGAAAGCAGGGGGGCAAAGATAAGCAGAGAGGGAATTTGGGCTGCAGAGGAGAGCGGGGGGCAGAGGTAAGCAGAGAGGGAGTTTGTGGTGCAGAGAAGAGTGGGGGGGGGGGCAGAGGTAAGCAGAGAGGGAATTTGGGGTGCAGAGGAGAATGGGGGGTAGAGGTAAGCAGAGAATGAATTTGGGGTGTAGAGAAGAGCGAGGGGGGGCAGAGGTAAGCAGAAAGTGAATTTGGGGTGCAGAGGAGAGCGGACGGGCAGAGGTAAGCAGAGAAGGAATTTGGGGTGTAGAGAAGAGCGAGGGGGGGCAGAGGTAAGCAGAAAGTGAATTTGGGGTGCAGAGGAGAGCAGGGGGGGCAGAGGTAAGCAGAGAGGGAGTTTGTGGTGCAGAGAAGAGCGGGGGGGGGGGCAGAGGTTAGCAAAGAGGGAATTTGGGGTGCAGAGGAGAGCGGGGGGCAGAGGTAAGCAGATAACCAGAGAGGAAATTTGGGGTGCAGAGAAGAGCGGGGGGTGGGGGCAGAGGTTAGCAGAGGGGGATTGGTTGTGGTGCATAGATTAGTGGGTGGGGAAAGTGCAGCTGTGAGAAGAAAGGGGGTTGGGGTACAACTTCTCCCCCCAGAGATCCCCTACCCAAAAGGAGTAGAGGGAGGAGGTCACCAGTGTATACAGAGAGGAGGAGGGTGTGTACAGGCATTGGGGGGGATGGGAGGGTAGTGTGAAAAGGGAGTTTGAGCCACGCCCAATACAGGTGACTCTGGTTTCAAGCCCCTCCCATCAACTTTTCACACTGACCAAAGTATTCTCCTCTGGGTGCCCAAGGTTGACCCCCCTCCCCATCCCAGGCCTAAAATATTTTCCATAATGCTGCCTCCCAAGACACAGCCCACTGCTTGCACCAGGACTGAGGGCTCTGGGGAGGAGTTCTGAGGCTGGGCACTGTGATGTCATCAGGAAGCTATGTACAGCCCCCTTCTGGCTCCTCCCACCAGCCATGATCTGCATGCACTGCATATAGAAGAACAGAGGCCCCGTGATGACATCACTGGTTCTAAAACAAAGCATGTCATGAAAACAAAAAAAGTTTTATTGACAAATCTCATTAGTGCGGGAAAGGCAAACAGAAGCAGAATAAACATCGTCAATATATCTCATACAATCTTTAACATGTAATGTTGTATTTTTTAAATTAACTTTCAGTAAAAACAATCTGTGGAGATCCCGCCATGAAGGTCCTCGTTCAGGCACTTCCTGCTGTGGGGTGACAACGCTTTGCCCCCCTCTCCTCATTGTGCTCCCGAGTTGATCTCAAATTCTACAGGAAGTTAAATTCAGACTGCCAGTCCCACCACCCCCCACTTGTAGGCAGGTGCAGTTAGCTACTCCTCCACTAGGTGGCTCTGTTGCAGAATAATGCCTGGTTACAGAAGACAGTGTCATCAGGTGTTAGGCCCCTTTCAGTCAGCACCCTCCTGTAGTGATGTCTTAGGGGGGGTCAGTGCCCACATATACGTTGGTGCAGTTGGGACATGGAAGCCACACACCCCACATCTAAACAGATGTATTGAGCAAGTGGAGGTCCTGGATGGTGATGGAGGTCAGGGAGGAGTAGACCTGCACTCAGGAGAGACAGCTATGGACCTCCTGACTCTTACAGAGGTGGGGGGCTAGGGCCAACAGTTCCCTGAGTGAGGCTATCCCCCTGGAGGGTTCAGGGAGAGGTGTACCCAAGGAGGAGGTGACAACAGAGATCCCATTCCAGTAAGTACTAATGACCCCTAGTGGAAGGAGAGACTGTTAGAGGAACATGGCTGCTAAGGTGCTGAATATGCTTTCACGTGTCACTGCTGCGGACCGTCCACTAAATGTGATTGACTGTCTGTTGTCAAGCGACCCCTTTGGTGAAATATCCGGGGTCTCACTTCTGATGTCTCACTTCTGTTACAGAGAAAGTAATTAAGGACACAAATCCCCAATCCCTTCTCTCAGCTGCTACAGAATGAATGAACAGGAGGCGCTCTATACAGAGGCTTCCTGTACATTCATACATTGAAGCATAGTAAACATGGGCTGTCAAAGCCATGGATGAAGGGGAACCTGGAGAGGAGGGGGAGGGGTGATTGAAGCAGTGGAGGGGGGCAAATACCTGAAATGGATCCCCCTGTGACTCCACTGCAGCAGCTGAAATCAGGGTGGGGAGGAGGAGAAGCCAGCTGTGCTGCAGGGAAAGGGAAACTGCCTGCATCATAAAGCTGCCCAGGCCCCCCTGTTGAACTGATGGGGCCCTGGCCGTATACAGAAGGGCTGGTGCTACCCCCCCCCCTATCAGTGGCCCTGTGCTTGGCTTTATATGGCATACCCCTGAGGGGGGGTCAAAGCAACAATTGAAGGGGACCCAGGACTGGAGAGAGGGTGATTAAAGTGGTGGAGGGGGAGCCATTCCCTAAAACCAATGCCCCTGTGACTTCCCCTGCAGCAGCTGACAGTCAGCAGGAGGGGAGGAGGAAGAGGAGAAGCTAGCTGTGTTTCAGGGAAAGTAAACATGGGGGATGAAGGGGGGTCAAAGCAGCAGATGAAGGGGGAATCCCCGACAGGAGAGGGGGAGATTTAAGCAGGGGAGGGGGCCAATCCCTGAAATCCCACGGTGGCCCCCCTGCAGCAGCTGACAGTCAGCAGGAGGAGGAGGAGAAGCGAGCTGTGTTGCAGGGAAGGGGAACTGCCTGCACCATAAAGCTGCATGTGTAGTAAACTTGGGGTGGGGGAGAGGGTCAAAGCAGCAGATGAAAGGGATCCTGGACAGGAGAGGGGTGGTTGAAGTGTTGGAGGGGAACCTTTCCCTGAAACCGATCTCCCTGTGTCTCCCCTGCAGCAGCTGACAGTCAGCAGAAGGGGGAGGAGAAGCGAGCTGTGTTGCAGGGAAGGGGAACTGCCTGCACCATAAAGCTCTGGGGTGGTTGAAGTGTTGGAGGGGAACCTATCCCTGAAACCGATCTCCCTGTGTCTCCCCTGCAGCAGCTGACAGTCAGCAGAAGGGGGAGGAGAAGCGAGCTGTGTTGCAGGGAAGGGGAACTGCCTGGACCATAAAGCTGTCCGTGCCTCCCTGTTGAACTGATAGGGGCCCAGGCCCCATACACTAGGGATGGTGCTACCCCCTTTATCAGCAGCCCTGACCATAAGGAAACCCATTCTGGGAAATGTCATGCAGCCATCACTGCATGTCTCTGTCATTTAGATAGGAATTGGTAGCAAATAATCTGCAGTTGAGCAGCACTGGGATATAATAAAGTATGAAATAAAGGGGAAGTCAGCTTTTGTATTACAAATTTCACGGGAGACACCAAACACCATCCAGTTTGGGTTTATCTCTACGTTAATCACATGAATTACATCTCTAATTATCCTATTTTATTTCCCCCATCGCTATTGTAGAATTCCCTAGGTGTCTCTGTGATGGTGACCGGTCAGAATCCTGGGAATGCTTTGCGTCAACTTTTCCCATTACTGAACAGCTTTGCCAGCCTTTTGCGAATCTGCTTGGTTTTAATGCCGTAGATTAAAGGGTTAATCACGGGAGGAAGTAGAAGGTAGACATTCCCAAAGAGGATATGAAGGTTGGGAATCGGGCCGTTGGGAACCCGATGCACCACGGAAAGGCCGATGAGGGGGATGTAATAGATGAGGACGGCACATATGTGGGCAGCACAGGTGCTGATGGCCTTCAGGTTGGACTCCTTCACCAGACAAATGGCCTCCTTTATGATCAGCATGTAGGAGATGGAGATGAACAGCGAGTCGATACCCATGACGGAGGCGATGACGAACATTCCATAGATGATGTTCACACTTATGTCATTGCAGGCCAACTTCATGACCTCCTGGTGGAGGCAGTAGGAATGAGTCAAGTGATTGCTCCTCCAATCGGGCAGCCGCTTGATAATCAGGGGAATAGGGATCATCACCGCTGCTCCTCTGGCCAGGTTGACCAAGGAGATGTTTGTAATGTTCCGGTGAGTTAAAATGGCGGTGTAACGGAGAGGGTGGCAGATGGCCACGTATCGGTCTACAGCCATGGCAACCAGTAGCCCAGACTCCAGGGCGGATAGGAAATGGAGGAAGAACATCTGAGCCAGGCACGTGTCGAAGGCGATCTTCTGGCCGGCAAACCAGACGATGTTCAGCATTTGGGGCATGACGGCGGTGGCGATCAGGAGCTCTATCACTGAAAGCATGAATAGGAAGATGTACATCGGCTCATGAAGTTCCTGCTCCACCCTAATAATATAAATGAGGGTGGCATTCCCGAAGACCGCCACCGTATACATCAAGAGGAGGACAAATCCCAACCAGAAGCTCAAGTCTTCCAGGTACGGGAGGCCGCTGAGGGTGAAATGACTGATATGGCTGCACGTTGAGTTGTTCGTCGCCGTCATGACCGGAATCACATAAGCTGCATCTTATCCTGCAACAAGAAAGACATAATGCCCATTATGAAGTTTCCAACATCCCTGTGCTCAGTTCCCAGGTCTATACATCTGCTGTGCCCATTATGAGGGGTTCCCACCATCCCTGTGCTGAGTTCCCGGGTCTATACATCTGCTGTGCCCATTATGAGGGGTTCCCACCATCCCTGTGCTGAGTTCCCAGGTCTGTACACCTGCTGTGCCCATTATGAGGGGTTAATTTTGTTTATTGAAAAATCTTACAAACAACAACTTATATACAATAAAACCATAATAAATAAATTAATAAATAACATATTTACAAAATAATTAAATATAACTATACAAAACCAAAAACCAAACAAGAACATAATAAATAAACCAAATAGCGCACAGCATAAACCCTACGAGAGAGCCAGACTAAGGAACATCACCGTCACCATGCATGTAGCCTTTTATCAAAAATATATTTTATCTGAAAATCTAGGGGAGTGAAGCAAGGACAGAAAGAAAAGCCGCACACCCCGAGATCAACAGGCAGCAGCTACAGAGTCCTGATATTCCTCCACGCCTTTATCCAGGCCTCCTGCTGCCACCTGTCTTTCTCAAGACCCCGAATCTTCCCAACCTCACCCAGAATGTTCTGCACCACCACCTCAACAGGGAGGATTTTACTCCGTAAGGATACCTGGCACCGTGCACTCCACGTGAAATAACAGACTACTACACTAACTAAAAAAAGTGTTTCCAAATCATAATCCCGGCGAGTCTGGAATGCCCCATACACCCACTCTGCATAACTCATATGGGGGAGGAAGGGTACACTCAGAGCCCTCCCTACCCTCTTGTACACCTCTATATTAAAAGGGCACTGAAGCAAAAAATGATCCATGGACTCCACCGCACCTCCACACTCTACTCTCGGGCAGCCACGATCACTCACAGAGAGAAACTTCAGGTTGCCCTTCACATATAGTTTTCCATGGAAAGCGAGCCAAGCCTGATCCCTAAACTTCATTGGGATTCTCTCCAAATTAATCAAACGCAAACCCTCCCCAAAAACTAGGCTTGGGCAATCCCTTAAGGCCAGTGGTTCGCAAAAAACAGAGCTCATGATCCGCTTCTCAAGAAGTTTCCTTGGAAGAGATCTGATCTCCCCTGCCGTTACTTGCCACTGCCGAAGTATTTTCAAACACGGGGCAACATAAGTCGGGAGCTTATCATGCTTGACCCTCAGGCTTTTCACTGGCCCACCATTTTCCCAGTTTCGCAGAAAGGGCCTAAACCAGGACTGGAAAATACCAACCCACCCAGGCGGTCTCTCTGCCAACATGTTACCAAGGTTGTACTTTACAAACATCAGAGAGAAAAAGACTACAGGGTTGATCATTCCTAGACCACCCTCCCGCCTAGGAAGATAAGTCACACTCCTTTTGACAAGGTTTATTCTGTTTCCCCATAACAGCTGGAAGAAACAACTATAGATCCTGGTATAGAGAGACACTGGCAAAATGCAGACAAAACTGACATACAGAAAAATTGGAATCAGGTAACCTTTGATCAGATCAACCTTTTCCCTTAAGGAAAACCGCCAACTTTTCCAGCTCGCCACCTTGGCATTGGCATTCTCCAGCCTGCTCACCCAATTTGCATAACCATAGTCACCTGGGCCAAATTCAATGCCTAGAACTCTAATTTTTTGTTGGGGCTCCGGGAAGTCATCCGGGAGAACAAAGCTCTCACCTTCCACACCCATCCAGAAAGCTTCACACTTGTCCTGGTTGACCTTTGAACCTGATGCTTCCGCATACTGCCTTGTCACTGAGACCACCTCCTGCGCTTCCCCAGTCCCAGAGACAAAAACAGAAACGTCATCAGCATAAGCCACAACCTTCAAAGGAGGCTCACCAGCGATGCCCAAAGGTACCCCACACAATGGTCCACTCTCTAGCCTTCTAATGAAGGGGTCGATTGCAAACGCATATAGCAGAGGACTCAAAGGACACCCCTGACGCACACCTGAGCCAACCACAAAGGGCTGCCCAACCCAACCATTAACCAGAGGAAAGCTTTCAGCCCCTTTGTACAAAATCTTGAGCCAATCAATGAAACCCCCCTCCAGGCCATACTTGCCAAGAAGGAGCCATAGGTACTCATGATTAACCCTATCAAAGGCCTTAGCCTGATCCAATGTCAGCAGATATTTACCCCAACCAGCAGCCCTACAACGCTCCAAGGCCTCCCGGACAGCTAACACAGCTGAGAAAGTGCTTCTACCCTGGATTGCGCAGTGCTGGTGATGGGATAACAAATCGCCTGCCACTGATGATAATCGCCAGAAAAAAATCTTTGCCAGTATCTTTCTATCGACATTAAGAAGGCTAATGGGGCGCCAATTCTCAATCATCGAAGGATCTTTGCCCTTTGACAGAAGAACCACTGCAGATTGCCTCATGGAAGGAGGGAGAGAACCCTCATGCAAACAGCCATTAAAAACCTCCGCAAGGTGTGAAGCCAGGATCTTCTTAAAACATTTATAAAATTCGGCTGTCAAAACCATCTGGCCCTGGCGTTTTCCTGATGGCTAGTTTATCAATAGCCTGGATCACCTCATCTGCAGTGATTTCATCTGTCAAATTCATCAAAGGAACAATATTTTCCAGACCTGGCGTAGAGTCCAAAAAACTCAACATCCCTGTCCGATCAAGGTTCTTTCCTCCCAGGAGATCAGCATAGTATGACCTGACGACCTCCAGGATCCCTGACCTAGACTTCGTCAGAGAGCCCGTACTGTCCTTCAGGCCATTGACCGTCTTAACTGCTACGCTCTGTTTACAATTCTGGTAAGGGTCAGGCGAATGGTATTTCCCATAGTCCCTTTCCTGAACCAAAGAGGCGTGCCGGTCATATTGATGGGTCCTCAGGAGGAGCTTCACCTCAGAGATCGCCCCAGAATCTCCTCCATTCGATACAAGGCGGTCAAGTTTCCTCCGCAAACGCTGGTAGGTGATATACTTATCTTGTTGTCTCTTTCTCCCTATGGCCTTGAAAAGCCTAACAGTCCGCTGTTTTATAAGCTCCCACCATTCTGACTTACTGTTGCAAAAGTCTAGGATAGTTACCTGTGCCTGAAAAAATTCCTCAAAGGATTGTCTTACTTCCTCGTCATCCAGGAGGGCCGAATTCAATCTCCAGATACCCCTCCCCCTAGGTGGCACGCCTGAGGCATTCAGAGTCAAATATAGAATACAGTGATCAGAAAACTCCACTGCCCGACAAACAGGTGCCGAAAAAGCAGAGTCCTCCTTTAAAAAAAACCTATCTATCCTACTCTGACTATTTCCTCGCTGAAAAGTGAACCCCGTGCTGTCTGGGCAGCGCTTAATGTGCACATCTACCAGACCTGCTTCCCTAACCATTGCATTCAGGAAAAGGCTGTCATAGCCCAGCTTATCTCTGAAACCTCTCCTGTCTTTAGGCCTAGTAATGGTGTTGAAGTCACCTCCAAAGATAACCTGCTGAGCCGTAAAAAGAAAAGGCTTAATCTTTGTAAAGAGGCAATTCCTGTCCCATTTTGTCTGGGGACCATAGATGTTAATCAGGCGCAGGTCCTGCCCCCTCACAGAGACATCCAAAATCATGCATCTCCCAATCTCTACCTCAATTACCCGTCGGCATGTTACCATACCAGAAAAAAGGACCGCAACCCCGCTGTAAGGCTCGGCCGCAAGAGACCAAAAGGAGGGACCACGCTTCCACTCCTTCTTTGCCAGATGTATATCAGCCAGATTACTGAGATGGGTCTCTTGCAAAAACAAAATGTCAGCATCAAACTCGCTGAGCAAAAATAAGGCCATATGACGAGCACTCACTGATTTTAAGCTGGCAACATTAATGGTTGCCACTTTTAACGGAGTGGGAACTGCCATTAGGATAATTGAGGCAGCCGTTTCTTAGCCTGACTACTCTCTCTCCCTGGAGAACCAGTGCGCTTCAATGCACCCTGGGACTCATCATCCATAGAAGACGCTGTACTCAACGAGTCCCATTCATCCTCATCATCTGACAGGACCCCAAACTTATTTTTCAAGGGCAAAACCTTAGGACTTTGGGCAACTGAACACCTTTTTTTTTTTTTTTCTTTTGCCCTTCTTCCTTTTCTCCTCCAACCATTCCACATCATCCTTGGACAAACTGCAAATTACAGTCTCCCCACTCTTAGCCTCCCCTTCACCCCCACTCTCCCTTACCTTATCTGCCACCAGGCCAGCCTCTTCACCATTTTCCCCACTCCTCTGCATCCCCTGGTCCCCAATAGAAGCCCTGAAATGTCGAGGGGGTGGGACTGGCACTGCACTTGATGCCCCTGCATCAGCACCTCTTGCGGCCTCTGCAATTTTGGAGGACATAGACACAGAAGGATTGGACACATTCTCGGTAACTGATACATGCAAACGCACAGACTGGGGCACCACAGATTTGGAAGACACTGACACACTGGGAATTGGCACAGACTGGGAAATCACAGACTGGGAAGACACAGGCACACTGGGCATTGGCACAGACTCAGAGGGAATCGCAGGCACCCTAGCTGCTGAGCTCTGAGCATCCTCCATGTCCAGGCGGAAGAACTCTCTCATGAGCTCAGGCTGGTTATGCATTGCCTCGGGACACTGGCTATAAGGATGCCCAACCGAATTGCACAAGTTGCACCTTATAATGTTGCAATCCTTTGCCAAATGCCCTAAATCCTGACACAGAGAGCATTTCATCACTGGACAGGAGGATGCAAAGTGCCCTTTATCCCCACATTTATTACACAGTTTTGGCTGGCCTGGATAAAAGATGGTCAGCCTGTCCCTTCCCAGGAAAGCTGAGGATGGCAGATGCTGGATGACATTATCAATAACCCTCAGTTTTAGCTGCACAGACCATCCCCCCGTCCATATTCCTCGGTCATCCATAATTTTGTGTAAGGGGCTCAGGATGTCTCCATATCTCCTCAGCCATACGGATAAATCCCCTTGTGGTATGGACTCATTGCGCACAAGAATCGTCACCATTTTAATAAGTGGCTGACGTGACACAACTTTGGGGATGAGCCCTCTCCAGTCCGGCAGGCTCCTACACACATGTTCATATTTCTCCCAAAATATGTCCAAAGACTCCGGACGGATAAAGGACAAATCATACTCATAGGAGCCGGTCGGACTGATCAGGGCGAAGATATCTTCGGGTCTAAACCCCATCTGCAGAATCTTATCAACCACAGCTCTCCTATATGGGGGAATACCTTCGCCTTCCCATCTGAGCTGAACCACATTCCTCCTTTTAAATAGTGAGGAAGATAAACCATTTCCATGCTCCCCCCTACCAGATCCTGTAGCAGCACCAGCATAGGTTTTCCTCCCAGACATACCAGTAATTACAGCATTGTCCTTAGACACAACCACACCTGCTGACAAGGAGCCTGAAACATCCCTTGCAGTCTTTGGAGCAGCAGAGACAAGACCCACCCCCTCCCCCTTCTCTAAGCACTCAGCTGCTTTCCTGGGTTCAATCACAGTTTTTTTTACTGCAGAATCCCCAACAGTTGTAGCACTACTGCTCCCAGCATCTCCTGCACCATTTTCAGGAACAACAGCTTTATTTGGGTCAGGAAAAGCCTTTGCAATGTCCATGGTGCTCCTCTCTGCAGACACTTCAACCAAAAGCTCAAAGTTATTTTCAGTTTTCCCACCAATCGCATTTAAAGTTTTTTTAGCAGGTGCATCAGGTTGCACTGCATGCTGCACATTGTCTATGGGTGTGGGCTGACAGCCCATAGCACTACAACCCTCAGCAAGCACATTGTCATTAAAGTTCACATCACCACCTTGCACACACACTGTACCTGCTTGCTGTGTTGTTACCTCTGCAGTGTCATGGCTGATGGTGGGATCAAACTTCCTCCTGGTTGTTGCAGGCTTCATGGTGAATTTTCCTCTCTCCACAGGTCTCTCTTTCATAGGGCGAGGAACGGTATCCATCTCCTCATCTGAGGAATCCGCAGAAAAATGTAACTTTCTTCCATCCAGAGGGGTTTCCAGCTCAGCGATGAACTCCAACATGCCAGTACCCCCCTCAACCTCCTGCTCAGGTGTTCCACATTGCTGCTGCAGAGGGAGGGAGACAGAGGCCTCCGCCATTGGGGGCTCAGCAGATGTCTGAGGTGTTGAAGAGCTGGGCTCATCCTCCGGGCCCACTTTCTCACTCTCTGCTGACTCTGTCGGTACCTGCATCTCTTCACTGGCTGGGTCACTCTCCATGCTGGAAACGGCTCCTCTCCTCATACGGCTGAAACGTTCCTCATTCCTGTATTTCTCCTTAAAAGCTCCGCTACTTTCCTTCAGAGAGCTCACCAACTCTTTCTGCTTCCTCAAAGCTTGCTCCAAGTCCTTCAATTCAGGCCTCAGAGCCGGTCTCTTCTTACTGTACAGTTTGGCACAATACAACTTTTTCTTTTTAAATTCAGTTTTTAAAGCTGCCAATTTCTCCTCCTCTTTCTCAATCCTTGTCAGCTTGTCCACAATCCTCCGTCTAAAGGTAGATAGGGATTCACCCCTCCTTGGGCCGAGCTCCATGTCTTCCATAGGCTGAGGCCTAGTCTCAGGCCTATCCAGGGGGCCCCCGCCGAGGTCCTCCCCAGGATCCAGCATCCCTCCTGGGGCAGAGAAACAACTCTAGCCCCTGGCTTCTGGAAGCACACGAGCTAAGGAACCAGCAACCTCACACCTCGCTGTCAGGGAGTGGAATGGCAGTTTCCCACCATCCCTGTGCTGAGTTCCCGGATCTGTACCCCCGCTGTGCCGATTATGAGGGGTTCCCACCATCCCTGTGCTGAGTTTCCGGGTCTGTACCCCCGCTGTGCCCATTATGAGGAGTTCCCACCATCCCTGTGCTGAGTTCCTGGGTCTGTACACCCGCTGTGCCCATTATGAGGGGTTCCACCATCCCTGTGCTGAGTTCCCGGGTCTGTACCCCCGCTGTGCCTATTATGAGGAGTTCCCACCATCCCTGTGCTGAGTTCCTGGGTCTGTACACCCGCTGTGCCCATTATGAGGGGTTCCACCATCCCTGTGCTGAGTTCCCGGGTCTGTACACCCACTGTGCCCATTATGAGGGGTTCCACCATCCCTGTGCTGAGTTCCTGGGTCCGTACCCCCGCTGTGCCCATTATGAGGGGTTCCCACCATCCCTCTGCTGAGTTCCCAGGTCTGTACACCTGCTGTGCCCATTATGAGGGGTTCCCACCATCTCTGTGCTGAGTTCCCGGATCTGTACCCCCGCTGTGCCGATTATGAGGGGTTCCCACCATCCCTGTGCTGAGTTCCCAGGTCTGTACACCCGCTGTGCCCATTATGAGGGGTTCCCACCATCCCTGTGCTGAGTTCCCGGGTCTGTACCCCCGCTGTGCCTATTATGAGGAGTTCCCACCATCCCTGTGCTGAGTTCCCAGGTCTGTACACCCGCTGTGCCCATTATGAGGGGTTCCCACCATCCCTGTGCTGAGTTCCCAGGTCTGTACACCCGCTGTGCCCATTATGAGGGGTTAATTTTGTTTATTGAAAAATCTTACAAACAACAACTTATATACAATAAAACCATAATAAATAAATTAATAAATAACATATTTACAAAATAATTAAATATAACTATACAAAACCAAAAACCAAACAAGAACATAATAAATAAACCAAATTGCGCACAGCATAAACCCTACGAGAGAGCCAGACTAAGGAACATCACCGTCACCATGCATGTAGCCTTTTATCAAAAATATATTTTATCTGAAAATCTAGGGGAGTGAAGCAAGGACAGAAAGAAAAGCCGCACACCCCGAGATCAACAGGCAGCAGCTACAGAGTCCTGATATTCCTCCACGCCTTTATCCAGGCCTCCTGCTGCCACCTGTCTTTCTCAAGACCCCGAATCTTCCCAACCTCACCCAGAATGTTCTGCACCACCACCTCAACAGGGAGTATTTTACACCGTAAGGATACCTGGCACCGTGCACTCCACGTGAAATAACGGACTACTACACTAACTAAAAAAAGTGTTTCCAAATCATAATCCCGGCGAGTCTGGAATGCCCCATACACCCACTCTGCATAACTCATATGGGGGAGGAAGGGTACACTCAGAGCCCTCCCTACCCTCTTGTACACCTCTATATTAAAAGGGCACTGAAGCAAAAAATGATCCATGGACTCCACCGCACCTCCACACTCTACTCTCGGGCAGCCACGATCACTCACAGAGAGAAACTTCAGGTTGCCCTTCACATATAGTTTTCCATGGAAAGCGAGCCAAGCCTGATCCCTAAACTTCATTGGGATTCTCTCCAAATTAATCAAACGCAAACCCTCCCCCAAAACTAGGCTTGGGCAATCCCTTAAGGCCAGTGGTTCGCAAAAAACAGAGCTCATGATCCGCTTCTCAAGAAGTTTCCTTGGAAGAGATCTGATCTCCCCTGCCGTTACTTGCCACTGCCGAAGTATTTTCAAACACGGGGCAACATAAGTCGGGAGCTTATCATGCTTGACCCTCAGGCTTTTCACTGGCCCACCATTTTCCCAGTTTCGCAGAAAGGGCCTAAACCAGGACTGGAAAATACCAACCCACCCAGGCGGTCTCTCTGCCAACATGTTACCAAGGTTGTACTTTACAAACATCAGAGAGAAAAAGACTACAGGGTTGATCATTCCTAGACCACCCTCCCGCCTAGGAAGATAAGTCACACTCCTTTTGACAAGGTTTATTCTGTTTCCCCATAACAGCTGGAAGAAACAACTATAGATCCTGGTATAGAGAGACACTGGCAAAATGCAGACAAAACTGACATACAGAAAAATTGGAATCAGGTAACCTTTGATCAGATCAACCTTTTCCCTTAAGGAAAACCGCCAACTTTTCCAGCTCGCCACCTTGGCATTGGCATTCTCCAGCCTGCTCACCCAATTTGCATGACCATAGTCACCTGGGCCAAATTCAATGCCTAGAACTCTAATTTTTTGTTGGGGCTCCGGGAAGTCATCCGGGAGAACAAAGCTCTCACCTTCCACACCCATCCAGAAAGCTTCACACTTGTCCTGGTTGACCTTTGAACCTGATGCTTCCGCATACTGCCTTGTCACTGAGACCACCTCCTGCGCTTCCCCAGTCCCAGAGACAAAAACAGAAACGTCATCAGCATAAGCCACAACCTTCAAAGGAGGCTCACCAGCGATGCCCAAAGGTACCCCACACAATGGTCCACTCTCTAGCCTTCTAATGAAGGGGTCGATTGCAAACGCATATAGCAGAGGACTCAAAGGACACCCCTGACGCACACCTGAGCCAACCACAAAGGGCTGCCCAACCCAACCATTAACCAGAGGAAAGCTTTCAGCCCCTTTGTACAAAATCTTGAGCCAATCAATGAAACCCCCCTCCAGGCCATACTTGCCAAGAAGGAGCCATAGGTACTCATGATTAACCCTATCAAAGGCCTTAGCCTGATCCAATGTCAGCAGATATTTACCCCAACCAGCAGCCCTACAACGCTCCAAGGCCTCCCGGACAGCTAACACAGCTGAGAAAGTGCTTCTACCCTGGATTGCGCAGTGCTGGTGATGGGATAACAAATCGCCTGCCACTGATGATAATCGCCAGAAAAAAATCTTTGCCAGTATCTTTCTATCGACATTAAGAAGGCTAATGGGGCGCCAATTCTCAATCATCGAAGGATCTTTGCCCTTTGACAGAAGAACCACTGCAGATTGCCTCATGGAAGGAGGGAGAGAACCCTCATGCAAACAGCCATTAAAAACCTCCGCAAGGTGTGAAGCCAGGATCTTCTTAAAACATTTATAAAATTCGGCTGTCAAACCATCTGGCCCTGGCGTTTTCCTGATGGCTAGTTTATCAATAGCCTGGATCACCTCATCTGCAGTGATTTCATCTGTCAAATTCATCAAAGGAACAATATTTTCCAGACCTGGCGTAGAGTCCAAAAAACTCAACATCCCTGTCCGATCAAGGTTCTTTCCTCCCAGGAGATCAGCATAGTATGACCTGACGACCTCCAGGATCCCTGACCTAGACTTCATCAGAGAGCCCGTACTGTCCTTCAGGCCATTGACCGTCTTAACTGCTACGCTCTGTTTACAATTCTGGTAAGGGTCAGGCGAATGGTATTTCCCATAGTCCCTTTCCTGAACCAAAGAGGCGTGCCGGTCATATTGATGGGTCCTCAGGAGGAGCTTCACCTCAGAGATCGCCCCAGAATCTCCTCCATTCGATACAAGGCGGTCAAGTTTCCTCCGCAAACGCTGGTAGGTGATATACTTATCTTGCTGTCTCTTTCTCCCTATGGCCTTGAAAAGCCTAACAGTCCGCTGTTTTATAAGCTCCCACCATTCTGACTTACTGTTGCAAAAGTCTAGGATAGTTACCTGTGCCTGAAAAAATTCCTCAAAGGATTGTCTTACTTCCTCGTCATCCAGGAGGGCCGAATTCAATCTCCAGATACCCCTCCCCCTAGGTGGCACGCCTGAGGCATTCAGAGTCAAATATAGAATACAGTGATCAGAAAACTCCACTGCCCGACAAACAGGTGCCGAAAAAGCAGAGTCCTCCTTTAAAAAAAACCTATCTATCCTACTCTGACTATTACCTCGCTGAAAAGTGAACCCCGTGCTGTCTGGGCAGCGCTTAATGTGCACATCTACCAGACCTGCTTCCCTAACCATTGCATTTAGGAAAAGGCTGTCATAGCCCAGCTTATCTCTGAAACCTCTCCTGTCTTTAGGCCTAGTAATGGTGTTGAAGTCACCTCCAAAGATAACCTGCTGAGCCGTAAAAAGAAAAGGCTTAATC
This sequence comes from Pelophylax lessonae, assembly GCF_965119305.1. Classification (NCBI taxonomy): domain Eukaryota; kingdom Metazoa; phylum Chordata; class Amphibia; order Anura; family Ranidae; genus Pelophylax; species Pelophylax lessonae. The sequence goes on along the minus strand of NC_138769.1, from coordinate 750,804,419 downwards.
TTTGTAAAGAGGCATTTCCTGTCCCATTTTGTCTGGGGACCATAGATGTTAATCAGGCGCAGGTCCTGCCCCCTCACAGAGACATCCAAAATCATGCATCTCCCAATCTCTACCTCAATTACCCGTCGGCATGTTACCATACCAGAAAAAAGGACCGCAACCCCGCTGTAAGGCTCGGCCGCAAGAGACCAAAAGGAGGGACCACGCTTCCACTCCTTCTTTGCCAGATGTATATCAGCCAGATTACTGAGATGGGTCTCTTGCAAAAACAAAATGTCAGCATCAAACTCGCTGAGCAAAAATAAGGCCATATGACGAGCACTCACTGATTTTAAGCTGGCAACATTAATGGTTGCCACTTTTAACGGAGTGGGAACTGCCATTAGGATAATTGAGGCAGCCGTTTCTTAGCCTGACTACTCTCTCTCCCTGGAGAACCAGTGCGCTTCAATGCACCCTGGGACTCATCATCCATAGAAGACGCTGTACTCAACGAGTCCCATTCATCGTCATCATCTGACAGGACCCCAAACTTATTTTTCAAGGGCAAAACCTTAGGACTTTGGGCAACTGAACACCTTTTTTTTTTTCTTTTGCCCTTCTTCCTTTTCTCCTCCAACCATTCCACATCATCCTTGGACAAACTGCAAATTACAGTCTCCCCACTCTTAGCCTCCCCTTCACCCCCACTCTCCCTTACCTTATCTGCCACCAGGCCAGCCTCTTCACCATTTTCCCCACTCCTCTGCATCCCCTGGTCCCCAATAGAAGCCCTGAAATGTCGAGGGGGTGGGACTGGCACTGCACTTGATGCCCCTGCATCAGCACCTCTTGCGGCCTCTGCAATTTTGGAGGACATAGACACAGAAGGATTGGACACATTCTCGGTAACTGATACATGCAAACGCACAGACTGGGGCGCCACAGATTTGGAAGACACTGACACACTGGGAATTGGCACAGACTGGGAAATCACAGACTGGGAAGACACAGGCACACTAGGCAAACGCACAGACTGGGAAGACACAGGCACACTGGGCAAACGCACAGACTGGGAAGACACAGGCACACTGGGCAAATGCACAGACTGGGAAGACACAGGCACACTGGGCAAACGCACAGACTGGGAAGACACAGGCACACTGGGCAAACGCACAGACTGGGAAGACACAGGCACACTGGGCAAACGCACAGACTGGGAAGACACAGGCACACTAGGCAAACGCACAGACTGGGAAGACACAGGCACACTAGGCAAACGCACAGACTGGGAAGACACAGGCACACTAGGCAAACGCACAGACTGGGAAGACACAGGCACACTGGGCATTGGCACAGACTCAGAGGGAATCGCAGGCACCCTAGCTGCTGAGCTCTGAGCATCCTCCATGTCCAGGCGGAAGAACTCTCTCATGAGCTCAGGCTGGTTATGCATTGCCTCGGGACACTGGCTATAAGGATGCCCAACCGAATTGCACAAGTTGCACCTTATAATGTTGCAATCCTTTGCCAAATGCCCTAAATCCTGACACAGAGAGCATTTCATCACTGGACAGGAGGATGCAAAGTGCCCTTTATCCCCACATTTATTACACAGTTTTGGCTGGCCTGGATAAAAGATGGTCAGCCTGTCCCTTCCCAGGAAAGCTGAGGATGGCAGATGCTGGATGACATTATCAATAACCCTTAGTTTTAGCTGCACAGACCATCCCCCCGTCCATATTCCTCGGTCATCCATAATTTTGTGTAAGGGGCTCAGGATGTCTCCATATCTCCTCAGCCATACAGATAAATCCCCTTGTGGTATGGACTCATTGCGCACAAGAATCGTCACCATTTTAATAAGTGGCTGACGTGACACAACTTTGGGGATGAGCCCTCTCCAGTCCGGCAGGCTCCTACACACATGCTCATATTTCTCCCAAAATATGTCCAAAGACTCCGGACGGATAAAGGACAAATCATACTCATAGGAGCCGGTCGGACTGATCAGGGCGAAGATATCTTCGGGTCTAAACCCCATCTGCAGAATCTTATCAACCACAGCTCTCCTATATGGGGGAATACCTTCGCCTTCCCATCTGAGCTGAACCACATTCCTCCTTTTAAATAGTGAGGAAGATAAACCATTTCCATGCTCCCCCCTACCAGATCCTGTAGCAGCACCAGCATAGGTTTTCCTCCCAGACATACCAGTAATTACAGCATTGTCCTTAGACACAGCCACACCTGCTGACAAGGAGCCTGAAACATCCCTTGCAGTCTTTGGAGCAGCAGAGACAAGACCCACCCCCTCCCCCTTCTCTAAGCACTCAGCTGCTTTCCTGGGTTCAATCACAGTTTTTTTTACTGCAGAATCCCCAACAGTTGTAGCACTACTGCTCCCAGCATCTCCTGCACCATTTTCAGGAACAACAGCTTTATTTGGGTCAGGAAAAGCCTTTGCAATGTCCGTGGTGCTCCTCTCTGCAGACACTTCAACCAAAAAGCTCAAAGTTATTTTCAGTTTTCCCACCAATCGCATTTAAAGTTTTTTTAGCAGGTGCATCAGGTTGCACTGCATGCTGCACATTGTCTATGGGTGTGGGCTGACAGCCCATAGCACTACAACCCTCAGCAAGCACATTGTCATTAAAGTTCACATCACCACCTTGCACACACACTGTACCTGCTTGCTGTGTTGTTACCTCTGCAGTGTCATGGTTGATGGTGGGATCAAACTTCCTCCTGGTTGTTGCAGGCTTCATGGTGAATTTTCCTCTCTCCACAGGTCTCTCTTTCATAGGGCGAGGAACGGTATCCATCTCCTCATCTGAGGAATCCGCAGAAAAATGTAACTTTCTTCCATCCAGAGGGGTTTCCAGCTCAGCGATGAACTCCAACATGCCAGTACCCCCCTCAACCTCCTGCTCAGATGTTCCACATTGCTGCTGCAGAGGGAGGGAGACAGAGGCCTCCGCCATTGGGGGCTCAGCAAATGTCTGAGGTGTTGAAGAGCTGGGCTCATCCTCCGGGCCCACTTTCTCACTCTCTGCTGACTCTGTCGGTACCTGCATCTCTTCACTGGCTGGGTCACTCTCCATGCTGGAAACGGCTCCTCTCCTCATACGGCTGAAACGTTCCTCATTCCTGTATTTCTCCTTAAAAGCTCCGCTACTTTCCTTCAGAGAGCTCACCAACTCTTTCTGCTTCCTCAAAGCTTGTTCCAAGTCCTTTAATTCAGGCCTCAGAGCCGGTCTCTTCTTACTGTACAGTTTGGCACAATACAACTTTTTCTTTTTAAATTCAGTTTTTAAAGCTGCCAATTTCTCCTCCTCTTTCTCAATCCTTGTCAGCTTGTCCACAATCCTCCGTCTAAAGGTAGATAGGGATTCACCCCTCCTTGGGCCGAGCTCCATGTCTTCCATAGGCTGAGGCCTAGTCTCAGGCCTATCCAGGGGGCCCCCGCCGGGGTCCTCCCCAGGATCCAGCATCCCTCCTGGGGCAGAGAAACAACTCTAGCCCCTGGCTTCTGGAAGCACACGAGCTAAGGAATCAGCAACCTCACACCTCGCTGTCAGGGAGTGGAATGGCAGTTTCCCACCATCCCTGTGCTGAGTTCCCAGGTCTGTACACCTGCTGTGCCCATTATGAGGGGTTCCCACCATCTCTGTGCTGAGTTCCCGGATCTGTACCCCCGCTGTGCCGATTATGAGGGGTTCCCACCATCCCTGTGCTGAGTTCCCAGGTCTGTACACCCGCTGTGCCCATTATGAGGGGTTCCCACCATCCCTGTGCTGAGTTCCCGGGTCTGTACCCCCGCTGTGCCTATTATGAGGAGTTCCCACCATCCCTGTGCTGAGTTCCCAGGTCTGTACACCCGCTGTGCCCATTATGAGGGGTTCCCACCATCCCTGTGCTGAGTTCCCAGGTCTGTACACCCGCTGTGCCCATTATGAGGGGTTAATTTTGTTTATTGAAAAATCTTACAAACAACAACTTATATACAATAAAACCATAATAAATAAATTAATAAATAACATATTTACAAAATAATTAAATATAACTATACAAAACCAAAAACCAAACAAGAACATAATAAATAAACCAAATTGCGCACAGCATAAACCCTACGAGAGAGCCAGACTAAGGAACATCACCGTCACCATGCATGTAGCCTTTTATCAAAAATATATTTTATCTGAAAATCTAGGGGAGTGAAGCAAGGACAGAAAGAAAAGCCGCACACCCCGAGATCAACAGGCAGCAGCTACAGAGTCCTGATATTCCTCCACGCCTTTATCCAGGCCTCCTGCTGCCACCTGTCTTTCTCAAGACCCCGAATCTTCCCAACCTCACCCAGAATGTTCTGCACCACCACCTCAACAGGGAGTATTTTACACCGTAAGGATACCTGGCACCGTGCACTCCACGTGAAATAACGGACTACTACACTAACTAAAAAAAGTGTTTCCAAATCATAATCCCGGCGAGTCTGGAATGCCCCATACACCCACTCTGCATAACTCATATGGGGGAGGAAGGGTACACTCAGAGCCCTCCCTACCCTCTTGTACACCTCTATATTAAAAGGGCACTGAAGCAAAAAATGATCCATGGACTCCACCGCACCTCCACACTCTACTCTCGGGCAGCCACGATCACTCACAGAGAGAAACTTCAGGTTGCCCTTCACATATAGTTTTCCATGGAAAGCGAGCCAAGCCTGATCCCTAAACTTCATTGGGATTCTCTCCAAATTAATCAAACGCAAACCCTCCCCCAAAACTAGGCTTGGGCAATCCCTTAAGGCCAGTGGTTCGCAAAAAACAGAGCTCATGATCCGCTTCTCAAGAAGTTTCCTTGGAAGAGATCTGATCTCCCCTGCCGTTACTTGCCACTGCCGAAGTATTTTCAAACACGGGGCAACATAAGTCGGGAGCTTATCATGCTTGACCCTCAGGCTTTTCACTGGCCCACCATTTTCCCAGTTTCGCAGAAAGGGCCTAAACCAGGACTGGAAAATACCAACCCACCCAGGCGGTCTCTCTGCCAACATGTTACCAAGGTTGTACTTTACAAACATCAGAGAGAAAAAGACTACAGGGTTGATCATTCCTAGACCACCCTCCCGCCTAGGAAGATAAGTCACACTCCTTTTGACAAGGTTTATTCTGTTTCCCCATAACAGCTGGAAGAAACAACTATAGATCCTGGTATAGAGAGACACTGGCAAAATGCAGACAAAACTGACATACAGAAAAATTGGAATCAGGTAACCTTTGATCAGATCAACCTTTTCCCTTAAGGAAAACCGCCAACTTTTCCAGCTCGCCACCTTGGCATTGGCATTCTCCAGCCTGCTCACCCAATTTGCATGACCATAGTCACCTGGGCCAAATTCAATGCCTAGAACTCTAATTTTTTGTTGGGGCTCCGGGAAGTCATCCGGGAGAACAAAGCTCTCACCTTCCACACCCATCCAGAAAGCTTCACACTTGTCCTGGTTGACCTTTGAACCTGATGCTTCCGCATACTGCCTTGTCACTGAGACCACCTCCTGCGCTTCCCCAGTCCCAGAGACAAAAACAGAAACGTCATCAGCATAAGCCACAACCTTCAAAGGAGGCTCACCAGCGATGCCCAAAGGTACCCCACACAATGGTCCACTCTCTAGCCTTCTAATGAAGGGGTCGATTGCAAACGCATATAGCAGAGGACTCAAAGGACACCCCTGACGCACACCTGAGCCAACCACAAAGGGCTGCCCAACCCAACCATTAACCAGAGGAAAGCTTTCAGCCCCTTTGTACAAAATCTTGAGCCAATCAATGAAACCCCCCTCCAGGCCATACTTGCCAAGAAGGAGCCATAGGTACTCATGATTAACCCTATCAAAGGCCTTAGCCTGATCCAATGTCAGCAGATATTTACCCCAACCAGCAGCCCTACAACGCTCCAAGGCCTCCCGGACAGCTAACACAGCTGAGAAAGTGCTTCTACCCTGGATTGCGCAGTGCTGGTGATGGGATAACAAATCGCCTGCCACTGATGATAATCGCCAGAAAAAAATCTTTGCCAGTATCTTTCTATCGACATTAAGAAGGCTAATGGGGCGCCAATTCTCAATCATCGAAGGATCTTTGCCCTTTGACAGAAGAACCACTGCAGATTGCCTCATGGAAGGAGGGAGAGAACCCTCATGCAAACAGCCATTAAAAACCTCCGCAAGGTGTGAAGCCAGGATCTTCTTAAAACATTTATAAAATTCGGCTGTCAAACCATCTGGCCCTGGCGTTTTCCTGATGGCTAGTTTATCAATAGCCTGGATCACCTCATCTGCAGTGATTTCATCTGTCAAATTCATCAAAGGAACAATATTTTCCAGACCTGGCGTAGAGTCCAAAAAACTCAACATCCCTGTCCGATCAAGGTTCTTTCCTCCCAGGAGATCAGCATAGTATGACCTGACGACCTCCAGGATCCCTGACCTAGACTTCATCAGAGAGCCCGTACTGTCCTTCAGGCCATTGACCGTCTTAACTGCTACGCTCTGTTTACAATTCTGGTAAGGGTCAGGCGAATGGTATTTCCCATAGTCCCTTTCCTGAACCAAAGAGGCGTGCCGGTCATATTGATGGGTCCTCAGGAGGAGCTTCACCTCAGAGATCGCCCCAGAATCTCCTCCATTCGATACAAGGCGGTCAAGTTTCCTCCGCAAACGCTGGTAGGTGATATACTTATCTTGCTGTCTCTTTCTCCCTATGGCCTTGAAAAGCCTAACAGTCCGCTGTTTTATAAGCTCCCACCATTCTGACTTACTGTTGCAAAAGTCTAGGATAGTTACCTGTGCCTGAAAAAATTCCTCAAAGGATTGTCTTACTTCCTCGTCATCCAGGAGGGCCGAATTCAATCTCCAGATACCCCTCCCCCTAGGTGGCACGCCTGAGGCATTCAGAGTCAAATATAGAATACAGTGATCAGAAAACTCCACTGCCCGACAAACAGGTGCCGAAAAAGCAGAGTCCTCCTTTAAAAAAAACCTATCTATCCTACTCTGACTATTACCTCGCTGAAAAGTGAACCCCGTGCTGTCTGGGCAGCGCTTAATGTGCACATCTACCAGACCTGCTTCCCTAACCATTGCATTTAGGAAAAGGCTGTCATAGCCCAGCTTATCTCTGAAACCTCTCCTGTCTTTAGGCCTAGTAATGGTGTTGAAGTCACCTCCAAAGATAACCTGCTGAGCCGTAAAAAGAAAAGGCTTAATCTTTGTAAAGAGGCATTTCCTGTCCCATTTTGTCTGGGGACCATAGATGTTAATCAGGCGCAGGTCCTGCCCCCTCACAGAGACATCCAAAATCATGCATCTCCCAATCTCTACCTCAATTACCCGTCGGCATGTTACCATACCGGAAAAAAGGACCGCAACCCCGCTGTAAGGCTCGGCCGCAAGAGACCAAAAGGAGGGACCACGCTTCCACTCCTTCTTTGCCAGATGTATATCAGCCAGATTACTGAGATGGGTCTCTTGCAAAAACAAAATGTCAGCATCAAACTCGCTGAGCAAAAATAAGGCCATATGACGAGCACTCACTGATTTTAAGCTGGCAACATTAATGGTTGCCACTTTTAACGGAGTGGGAACTGCCATTAGGATAATTGAGGCAGCCGTTTCTTAGCCTGACTACTCTCTCTCCCTGGAGAACCAGTGCGCTTCAATGCACCCTGGGACTCATCATCCATAGAAGACGCTGTACTCAACGAGTCCCATTCATCGTCATCATCTGACAGGACCCCAAACTTATTTTTCAAGGGCAAAACCTTAGGACTTTGGGCAACTGAACACCTTTTTTTTTTTTTCTTTTGCCCTTCTTCCTTTTCTCCTCCAACCATTCCACATCATCCTTGGACAAACTGCAAATTACAGTCTCCCCACTCTTAGCCTCCCCTTCACCCCCACTCTCCCTTACCTTATCTGCCACCAGGCCAGCCTCTTCACCATTTTCCCCACTCCTCTGCATCCCCTGGTCCCCAATAGAAGCCCTGAAATGTCGAGGGGGTGGGACTGGCACTGCACTTGATGCCCCTGCATCAGCACCTCTTGCGGCCTCTGCAATTTTGGAGGACATAGACACAGAAGGATTGGACACATTCTCGGTAACTGATACATGCAAACGCACAGACTGGGGCGCCACAGATTTGGAAGACACTGACACACTGGGAATTGGCACAGACTGGGAAATCACAGACTGGGAAGACACAGGCACACTAGGCAAACGCACAGACTGGGAAGACACAGGCACACTGGGCAAACGCACAGACTGGGAAGACACAGGCACACTGGGCAAACGCACAGACTGGGAAGACACAGGCACACTGGGCAAACGCACAGACTGGGAAGACACAGGCACACTGGGCAAACGCACAGACTGGGAAGACACAGGCACACTAGGCAAACGCACAGACTGGGAAGACACAGGCACACTGGGCATTGGCACAGACTCAGAGGGAATCGCAGGCACCCTAGCTGCTGAGCTCTGAGCATCCTCCATGTCCAGGCGGAAGAACTCTCTCATGAGCTCAGGCTGGTTATGCATTGCCTCGGGACACTGGCTATAAGGATGCCCAACCGAATTGCACAAGTTGCACCTTATAATGTTGCAATCCTTTGCCAAATGCCCTAAATCCTGACACAGAGAGCATTTCATCACTGGACAGGAGGATGCAAAGTGCCCTTTATCCCCACATTTATTACACAGTTTTGGCTGGCCTGGATAGAAGATGGTCAGTCTGTCCCTCCCCAGGAAAGCTGAGGATGGCAGATGCTGGATGACATTATCAATAACCCTCAGTTTTAGCTGCACAGACCATCCCCCCGTCCATATTCCTCGGTCATCCATAATTTTGTGTAAGGGGCTCAGGATGTCTCCATATCTCCTCAGCCATACAGATAAATCCCCTTGTGGTATGGACTCATTGCGCACAAGAATCGTCACCATTTTAATAAGTGGCTGACGTGACACAACTTTGGGGATGAGCCCTCTCCAGTCCGGCAGGCTCCTACACACATGCTCATATTTCTCCCAAAATATGTCCAAAGACTCCGGACGGATAAAGGACAAATCATACTCATAGGAGCCGGTCGGACTGATCAGGGCGAAGATATCTTCGGGTCTAAACCCCATCTGCAGAATCTTATCAACCACAGCTCTCCTATATGGGGGAATACCTTCGCCTTCCCATCTGAGCTGAACCACATTCCTCCTTTTAAATAGTGAGGAAGATAAACCATTTCCATGCTCCCCCCTACCAGATCCTGTAGCAGCACCAGCATAGGTTTTCCTCCCAGACATACCAGTAATTACAGCATTGTCCTTAGACACAGCCACACCTGCTGACAAGGAGCCTGAAACATCCCTTGCAGTCTTTGGAGCAGCAGAGACAAGACCCACCCCCTCCCCCTTCTCTAAGCACTCAGCTGCTTTCCTGGGTTCAATCACAGTTTTTTTTACTGCAGAATCCCCAACAGTTGTAGCACTACTGCTCCCAGCATCTCCTGCACCATTTTCAGGAACAACAGCTTTATTTGGGTCAGGAAAAGCCTTTGCAATGTCCATGGTGCTCCTCTCTGCAGACACTTCAACCAAAAGCTCAAAGTTATTTTCAGTTTTCCCACCAATCGCATTTAAAGTTTTTTTAGCAGGTGCATCAGGTTGCACTGCATGCTGCACATTGTCTATGGGTGTGGGCTGACAGCCCATAGCACTACAACCCTCAGCAAGCACATTGTCATTAAAGTTCACATCACCACCTTGCACACACACTGTACCTGCTTTCTGTGTTACCTCTGCAGTGTCATGGTTGATGGCGGGATCAAACTTCCTCCTGGTTGTTGCAGGCTTCATGGTGAATTTTCCTCTCTCCACAGGTCTCTCTTTCATAGGACGAGGAACGGTATCCATCTCCTCATCTGAGGAATCCGCAGAAAAATGTAACTTTCTTCCATCCAGAGGGGTTTCCAGCTCAGCGATGAACTCCAACATGCCAGTACCCCCCTCAACCTCCTGCTCAGATGTTCCACATTGCTGCTGCAGAGGGAGGGAGACAGAGGCCTCCGCCATTGGGGGCTCAGCAGATGTCTGAGGTGTTGAAGAGCTGGGCTCATCCTCCGGGCCCACTTTCTCACTCTCTGCTGACTCTGTCGGTACCTGCATCTCTTCACTGGCTGGGTCACTCTCCATGCTGGAAACGGCTCCTCTCCTCATACGGCTGAAACGTTCCTCATTACTGTATTTCTCCTTAAAAGCTCCGCTACTTTCCTTCAGAGAGCTCACCAACTCTTTCTGCTTCCTCAAAGCTTGCTCCAAGTCCTTCAATTCAGGCCTCAGAGCCGGTCTCTTCTTACTGTACAGTTTGGCACAATACAACTTTTTCTTTTTAAATTCAGTTTTTAAAGCTGCCAATTTCTCCTCCTCTTTCTCAATCCTTGTCAGCTTGTCCACAATCCTCCGTCTAAAGGTAGATAGGGATTCACCCCTCCTTGGGCCGAGCTCCATGTCTTCCATAGGCTGAGGCCTAGTCTCAGGCCTATCCAGGGGGCCCCCGCCGAGGTCCTCCCCAGGATCCAGCATCCCTCCTGGGGCAGAGAAACAACTCTAGCCCCTGGCTTCTGGAAGCACACGAGCTAAGGAACCAGCAACCTCACACCTCGCTGTCAGGGAGTGGAATGGCAGTTTCCCACCATCCCTGTGCTGAGTTCCCGGATCTGTACCCCCGCTGTGCCGATTATGAGGGGTTCCCACCATCCCTGTGCTGAGTTTCCGGGTCTGTACCCCCGCTGTGCCCATTATGAGGAGTTCCCACCATCCCTGTGCTGAGTTCCTGGGTCTGTACACCCGCTGTGCCCATTATGAGGGGTTCCACCATCCCTGTGCTGAGTTCCCGGGTCTGTACCCCCGCTGTGCCTATTATGAGGAGTTCCCACCATCCCTGTGCTGAGTTCCTGGGTCTGTACACCCGCTGTGCCCATTATGAGGGGTTCCACCATCCCTGTGCTGAGTTCCCGGGTCTGTACACCCACTGTGCCCATTATGAGGGGTTCCACCATCCCTGTGCTGAGTTCCTGGGTCCGTACCCCCGCTGTGCCCATTATGAGGGGTTCCCACCATCCCTCTGCTGAGTTCCCAGGTCTGTACACCTGCTGTGCCCATTATGAGGGGTTCCCACCATCTCTGTGCTGAGTTCCCGGATCTGTACCCCCGCTGTGCCGATTATGAGGGGTTCCCACCATCCCTGTGCTGAGTTCCCAGGTCTGTACACCCGCTGTGCCCATTATGAGGGGTTCCCACCATCCCTGTGCTGAGTTCCCGGGTCTGTACCCCCGCTGTGCCTATTATGAGGAGTTCCCACCATCCCTGTGCTGAGTTCCCAGGTCTGTACACCCGCTGTGCCCATTATGAGGGGTTCCCACCATCCCTGTGCTGAGTTCCCAGGTCTGTACACCCGCTGTGCCCATTATGAGGGGTTCCCACCATCCCTGTGCTGAGTTCCTGGGTCTGTACCCCCGCTGTGCCCATTATGAGGGGTTCCCACCATCCCTGTGCTGAGTTCCCGGGTCTGTGCACCCGGTGTGCCCATTATGAGGGGTTCCACCATCCCTGTGCTGAGTTCCCGGGTCTGTACACCCGCTGTGCACATTATGGGGGGTTCCCTCCATCCCTGTACTGAGTTCCCGGGTCTGTACACCCGCTGTGCCCATTATGAGGGGTTCCCACCATCCCTGTGCTGAGTTCCCCGGTCTGTACACCCGCTGTGCACATTATGGGGGGTTCCCTCCATCCCTGTACTGAGTTCCCGGGTCTGTACACCCACTGTGCCCATTATGAGGGGTTCCCACCATCCCTGTGCTGAGTTCCTGGCTCTGTACACCCGCTGTGCCCATTATGAGGGGTTCCCACCATCCCTGTGCTGAGTCCCTGGCTCTGTACACCCGCTGTGCCCATTATGAGGAGTTCCCCCATCCCTGTGCTGAGTTCCTGGGTCCTGGGTGTAAATATCTGGTTGTTAAGGAGCGGGCAGCTGCCGTGTCCTTAGCAACTGATGCATCATCAGCTGTCAGCGGGGTTCACTGCTGACAGCTAAATGTAAACAAAAGAATTGTCGGCAATGAAAAATGAAGAAAAAAAAAAGGTGTGCCCCCCCCACCCCCCAAGATCCATACCAGATTCTTACCCAAGAATGCCATACTACAGGCCACATGCCCTCAACATGGGGGGTGTTTTGGGGGCAGGGGGGCTCCTCTTTCCCCCCAAAGCACCGTGTCCCCATTTTGATAAGGACAAGGGCCTCTTCCCCACAACCCTGGCCGGTGGTTGTGGGGGTCTGGGAGTGGGGGGCTTATCAGATTCTGAAAACCCCCTTTAACAAGGGTTCCCTCAGATCCTGCCCCCCCCCTCCATGTAAATGAGTATGGGGTACATTTCACCCCCACCCATTCACCAACAAAAAAATAAAAGTGTAGTGTAAACAAACACAGGAGACTTTTTTTTTTTTTAGTTTTTCACAATTTTTTTCATAAAAAAGCAAAAATATTTTTAAAAAATTGTCCCCCGGTGTAGATCCATCGCAGTCACGATACCCGCCGCCACCGCCTTCCCCCGCTAAACAAAAAAGGGGGCGGGGCCACCCAGTGACATAACCAGTTGCCCTTGTCTCTTATCACATCATCGAACGAGGCATGCTGAGCCAATGACATCACAAGTGGGAGGGGTCCCCTTTTTTAAATAAAGGGGGCCCCTTTATTTATTTAGCGGCAGGAGGTGGCGGTGTTGTCATTCGGCGGGAGCCTTCGTCTGAAGTTCACTTTTTTTTTTTTTTTCAAAAATTGCTATGTACCCCTACTCACTCACCATGGGGGGGGGGGGGTCTGGGGAATCTTCTAGATTCCGATAAGCCCCCTGCCCACCGATCCCCGCAACCACTGCCCGGGGTTTTGGGAAAGGGGCCCTTGTTCTTATCAACATGGGGACAAGTTACTTGTGCCCCAATGCACTCCTCCATGTTGAAGACATGTGTGCCCTGGTATGGTTCAGGAGGTGGGGGTGCTCCCCCCCCCCTTTCCTGACCTGCCGGGCTGCGTGCTCAGATAAGGGTCCGGTATGGATTGGGGGGGGGGCCCACGCCGTTATTTCAGAAATGTTTAAAAATTGATTAAACAACAATTGTTGAATATAAGAGCTCTGCGTGCCAATCTTATCCATGCATGTAGGGACTGAAAAATCCATTCATCTACTCACTCACCCATCCATCCATCCATCCATCCATCCTTCCTTTCACTCCCCTACCCTCCCACCTATCCATCCATCCATTAACCCACCCATTCAACTGTCCACTGACCATTCCAAACATCCGACCAACCATCCACTCACCCATCCATCCATCCTTCCATTCATCCATCCCTCTTTTTGTCCATCCATCCATCCATCCCTCCATCCATCCATCCATCCATTTACCCATCCTCCCACCAATCCACCTGCCCGTCTATCCATTTGTTTGTCTGTCCATCCATCCAGCCCACCTCTCTATCATTCTGTCCATTTGTTTGTCTGCCTGTCTGCCCATCCACCTTTCCATTCATCCATCCATCCATCCATCCACCCAAGCACCCATCCATCTTTCTGTCCATCCATTCAATCATCCATCCGTCTGCCTGTCCACCCAGCCATCTGTCCATCCATCTGTCCACTTGTCTGCCAATCCACCCACATATACATCCATCCACCCACTCACCCACCCATCCATCCATCCATCCAGCTATCCCTCTTTCTGTCTATCCATCCATCTATCCATCAATCCATCCATCCATCCATCAGGTGGTCCATCAGTCTGACCGTCTATCCATTTGTTTGTCCTTCTGCTCATCAATCCAACAGTCCGTCCATCCATCTTTCCATCCACCCAACTGTCCATCCATCTGTCCATCCATCCATTGATCCATCCACCCAACTACCCCTCTGTCTGTCCATCCATCCATTTATCCATCCACCCAACTGTCTGTCCATCCATCCAACAATTCATCCAGGCCATCCATAAGTTTTTCCATCCATTGATCCATTTATCCATCCATCCACCCAATCGCTCATCTGTCTGTCCACCCATCCATCCGGCCATCCATACTTCTGCCTGTCAATCCATCTACCCCACTCCTCTATCATTCTGTCCATTTGTTTGTCCACCTGTCTGCCCATCCACTTTTCCATTCATTCATCCATCCATCCATCCACCCATTTTTCTGTTTATCTATCCATCCATCTGCTTGCCCACCCATACATCTGTCTCTCTGTCTGTTCATCTGTCCACCTTTCTGCCTGTCTCACCCATCCACCCAACGATCCACATCCATCCATCCATCCATCCACCCTCTCACTTACTCTGCACCCATCAAACCATCCATCTCTCTATCAACTCACTCGTCCATCCATTTATCTGTCCATCCACCCACCCAACCATTCACTCACCCATCCATCCATCCACCCAATGATCCACTCACCCATCCATCCATCCACCCAATGATCCACTCACCCATCCATCCTTCTGTCTACCATATCCATCCACTCACCCATCCAACCAATGATCCACTCACCCATCCATCCATCTCTCTATCCACTCACTCACTTGTCCATCCATTTATCTGTCCATCCACCCACCCAACCATCCACTCACCCATCCATCCACCCAATGATCCACTCACCCATCCACCCACCCAATGATCCACTCACCCATCCACCCACCCAATGATCCACTCACCCATCCATCCACCCAATGATCCACTCACCCATCCATCCACCCAATGATCCACTCACCCATCCACCCACCCAATGATCCACTCACCCATCCACCCATCTGTCTACAGTATCCATCCACTCAACTGTCCATATATTTATCTGTTCATTCACCCACCCATCCATCCATCTCTCTATCCACTCACTCACTTGTCCATCCATTTATCTGTCCATCCACCCACCCAACCATCCACTCACCCATCCATCCATCCATCCATCCAATGATCCACTCATCCATCAATCTGTCTACAGTATCCATCCACTCAACTGTCCATCCATTTATCTGTTCATTCACCCACCCATCCAACCATTCACTCACTCACATATCCACCCAATGATCCACTCACCCATCAATCCATCCATCCATCCATCCACCCTCTCACTTACTCTCCACCCATCAAACCATCCATCTCTCTATCCACTCACTCACTTGTCCATCCATTTATCTGTCCATCCACCCACCCACCCATCCACTCACCCATCCACCAACTCAATGATCCACTCACCCATCCACCCACCCAATGATCCACTCACCCATCCACCCACCCAATGATCCACTCACCCATCCACCCACCCAATGATCCACTCACCCATCCACCCACCCAATGATCCACTCACCCATCCACCCACCCAATGATCCACTCACCCATCCATCCACCCAATGATCCACTCACCCATCCATCTATCTGTCTACCGTATCCATCCACTCAACTGTCCATCCATTTATCTGTCCATCCACCCAATGATCCACCCACCCAACCATCCACTCACTAACGTATCCACCCACTGATCAACTCATCCATCCATCCACTTACTCTCCACCCATCAAACCATCCATTGGTCTGCCCATCAATTCACTCACTCAACTGTCCACCCATTATCTGTCCATTCACTCACCCATCCAACCAGCCAACCATTCACTCACCCATCCAACCAGCCAACCAACCATTCACTCACCCATCCAACCAGCCAACCATTCACTCACCCACCCATCCAATGATCCACTCACTCATCCATCCATCTATCTGTTCAACCACCAAGCCACGCACCCAACCATCCACTCCCTCACCCACCCAACCATCCACTCCCTTACTCATCCATCCATCCTTCAGTCCATCCATCCACTATCAGAAAAAAGGTTATACACGAACCTGAAGAGACCTAAGCAGGCTGCCAATGCTGTCCCCTTCTGCTAGCAACGCGGCTCACATTGCTATTGTGTCAATGATCTGAGTTTAATCATTCCCTAACTATTGACTTGAAAAAAATGATAAGGTGTCTGAACTTCACTGGCTACATGCTTGTCATAAAGAAGTCGAGTGAAAATCATTGAGCCAGAAACAACCAGGTAACTGGCATTTTCAGATGAAAGTCAATGTCTACAATTCTTATCAGTATGAGAGAAGGAGTTCTCAATTCACTTCACTATATACAATATACGGTATATATGCTGTATATGCAGTATCTGACAAAAGTAAGTACACCCCTCCCATGTGACAACACTGAAGAAATGAGACTTTGCTACAAAGTAAAGTAGTGAGTGTACAGCTTGTATAACAGTGTAAATTTACTGTCCCCTCAAAATAACTCAACACACAGCCATTAATGTCTAAACCGCTGGCAACAAAAGTCAGTACACCCCTAAGTGACAATCTCCAAATTGGGCCCAAAGTGTCAATACTTTATGTGGCCACCATTATTTTCCAGCACTGCCTTAACCCTCTTGGGCATGGAGTTCACCAGAGCTTCACAGGTTGTCACTGGAGTCCTCTTCCCCTCCCCCATGATGACATCACAGAGCTGGTGGATGTTAGAGACCTTCCCCTCCTCCACCTTCTGTTTGAGGATCCCCACAGATGCTCAATAGGGTTTAGGTCTGGAGACGCTTGGCCAGTCCATCACCTTTACCCTCAGCTTCTTTAGCAAGGCAGTGGCCATCTTGGAGGTGTTTGGGGTCGTTATGTTGGAATATTGCCCTGCCCCCCAGTCTCTGAAGGGAGGGGATCATGCTCTGCTTCAGTATGTCACAGTACATGTTGGCATTCATGGTTCCCTCAATGATCTGTAGCTCCCCAGTGCCGGCAGCACTCATGCAGCCCCAGACCATGGCACTCCCACCACCATGCCTGACTGTAGGGAACACACACTTGTCTTTGTACTCCTCACCTGGTTGCCCCCACACACGCCTGACACCATCTGACACCAAATAAGTTTATCGTGGTCTCATCAGACCACAGGAGATGGTTCCAGTAATCCATGTCCTTAGTCTGCTTGTCTTCAGCAAACTGTTTGCCGCCTTTCTTGTCCATCATCTTTAGAAGAGGCTTCCTTCTGGGATGACAGCCATGCAGACCAATTTGATGCAGTGTGCGGCGTATGGTCTGAGCACTGACAGGCTGACCCCTCCCCCACCCCTTCAACCTCTGCAGCAATGCTGGCAGCACTCATACGTCTATTTCCCAAAGACAACCTCTGGATATGACGCTGAGCACGGCACTCAGCTTCTTTGGTCGAGTGGAACCTGTCCTGTTATACCGCTGTATGGTCTTGGCCACCGTGCTGCAACTCAGTTTCAGGGTCTTGGCAATCTTCTTATAGCCTAGGCCATCTTTATGTAGAGCAACAATTCTTTTTTTTTTTCAGATCCTCAATGAGTTCTTTGCCATGAGGTGCCATGTTGAACTTCCAGTGACCAGTATGAGAGAGTGAGAGCGATAACACCAAATTTAACACACCTGCCCCCCATTCACACCTGAGACCTTGTAACACTAATGAGTCACATGACACCGGGGAGGGAAAATAGCTAATTGGGCCCAATTTGGAGATTGTCACTTAGGGGTGTACTGACTTTTGTTGTCAGCGATTTAGACATTAATGGCTGTGTGTTGAGTTATTTGAGGGGACAGTAAATTTACACTGTTATACAAGCTGTACACTCACTACTTTACATTGTAGCAAAGTCTCATTTCTTCAGTGTTGTCACATGAAAAGATAGAATAAAATGTTTACAAAAAATGTGAGGGGTGTACTTACTTTTGTGAGATACTGTGTATATTATATATATATATATATATATATATACAGAGCTTTTTTTCAGTGTGAACGCGGGGGCACCTCCAGCACTGAATGTATGTGATGGGAAGGCGTTCATGGTCTATTGATGCTAGCTGCTGGGGGATCTATTGTTGTTGCATGAGGGGATATATTTTTACAGGGTGGGGGCATTTTTTGTTGCTAAGGAGGTCAATTGTTGCTAGTAGGGGATCTACTGTTGCTGGGGGTGGGGCTTATGTTGCTGGGGGTCAGTTGTTGCTAGGAGGGATCTAGTGATGCTGGCTGCAGGCAAATCTGTTGCTGCTGGGGGGGTCTATTTTTGCTGGAGGGAGGGGTAATTTGTTGGGGGTGGTCCATTGTTGCTGGGGGGATCTATTGTTGCTGGCTGCAGAGGATTTATTTTACTGCTTTTCTTGTTATCATTAAACAAATTCCATACAAATTACTTACTTAGTATCACAAATGTTACTTGGTTCTGTATTCTCTAAAAGGGCCGGCACTGGGAGGAGGGTAGGGGGTGGAACCAAGGAATGGTGCAGGGGGTGGGTAGGGGGCAAGGGGTGATTCGGAAAGGGGGAGTTCCTGCACCTATTGACTGATTAAAAGGGCTTTTTTGCAGCGGGAACGGAGGGGAACGCAGTTCCGGCACCTCCAGCACTGAATGTATGTAATTGCAAGGAATGCAACATTGTCTATTGATGCTGGCTGCTGAGGGATCTATTCCTGCAGGAGGGTTTATTGCTGCTGGGGAGGTCTGTTGTGGCTGCTGGGGGATATATTGTCTCTGGAAGAGCTCTCATTTTGCAAAGGGGGGGGTCTATTGCTAATGGGGGGGTTCTTATGTTGCTGAGGGGTCAGTTATTGATGGGAGGGATCAACTCTTTATGGAGCAGTCTATTGTAGCTGGCTGCTGGAGGGTCTATTGATGCTGTCTGCTGGGAGATCTTCACTGTAAGAGCAGTAAGGATGTGGAATTCTCTTCCACAAGCAGTGGTATCAGCAGGGAGCATCGATAGTTTCAAAAAACTATTAGATGGGCACCTTAAAGACCACAACATACAGGGGTATACAATGTACAACATACAGGGGTATACAATGTATAACATACAGGGGTATACAATGTACAACATACAGGGGTATACAATGTACAACATACAAGGGTATACAATGTACAACATACAGGGTTATACAATGTACAACATACAGGGGTATACAATGTATAACATACAGGGGTATACAATGTACAACATACAGAAGTATACAATGTACAACACACAGGGGGTATACAATTTATAACATACAGGGGGTATACAATGTACAACATACAGGGGTATACAATGTACAATATACAGGGGGTATACAATGTACAACATACAGGGGTATACAATGTACAACATACAGGGTTATACAATGTACAACATACAGGGGTATACAATGTACAACATACAGGGGTATACAATGTACAACATACAGGGGTATACAATGTACAACATACAGGGTTATACAATGTACAACATACAGGGGTATACAATGTACAACATACAGGGGTATACAATGTACAACATAAAGGGGTATACAATGTACAACATAGAGGGGTATACAATGTACAACATACAGGGGGTATACAATGTACAACATACAGGGGTATACAATGTACAACATACAGGGTTATACAATGTACAACATACAGGGGTATACAATGTACAACATACAGGGGTATACAATGTACAACATACAGGGGTATACAATGTACAACATACAGGGGTATGCAATGTACAACATACAGGGGGTATACAATGTACAACATACAGGGGGTATACAATGTACAACATACAGGGGGTATACAATGTACAACATACAGGGGTATACAATGTACAACATACAGGGGTATACAATGTACAACATACAGGGGTATACAATGTACAACATACAGGGGTATACAATGTACAACATACAGGGGGTATACAATGTACAACATACAGGGGTATACAATGTACAACATACAGGGGGTATACAATGTACAACATACAGGGGTATACAATGTACAACATACAGGGGTATGCAATGTACAACATACAGGGGTATGCAATGTACAACATACAGGGGGATACAATGTACAACATACAGGGGTATACAGTGTACAACATACAGGGGTATACAATGTACAACATACAGGGGGTATACAATGTACAACATACAGGGGTATACAATGTACAACATACAGGGGGTATACAATGTACAACATACAGGGGTATACAATGTACAACATACAGGGGGTATACAATGTACAACATACAGGGGTATACAATGTACAACATACAGGGGGTATACAATGTACAACATACAGGGGGTATACAATGTACGGTTAACAGCAAACACACACACACATCATAGGTTGAACTAGATGGACGGATGTCTTTTTTCAACCTCACTAACTATGTAACTATGAGATCTGTTGTTGCTGCTGGGGGGGGGGTCTATTATTGTTGGCTGCAGGGGATCTATTTTACTGCTTTTTTATTATCAATAAAATAATCCATATAAATTGCTCAGTACCACAAATGTTACTTGGTTCTGTATTTTCTAAAAAGGATGATCCTGGGAGGTGGGCAGTGGGCGGAACCAAGGAACGGTTCACGGAGGTAGGTAGGGGCGGAGACAAGGTAAAAGTCCAAAAAAGGGAGTTCCTGCACCTATTTTCGGAGAAAAAAAGCCCTTTTCATAGACATTTTTATAAACACACGGACCATCCACCGACCATCCACACACCATACACATGAAGTTGTCTACCTTGTTCTACAGCCGGATCTTTCCCTTCTAAGTCCAGGACAGAAGGTTTCCCATCCTCCAGAGTACAGCCGGGTCTGAGGACTCATAGAAGAGGTTCTGTCCAGGAATATCCTCCAGTATGGGGCTCACAGAGCGATGGTCACCCTATGGACAGGACAAGCACTGGGACCGTCTGATGATGAGGAACATCTGGAGATCCTGGAGGAAGTCCTGGATGTGACAGTCAGAGGGGACAAATAGGAAAAGAGGAAGTCCCTGTTACTGGCAAGAATATAAACATCACAGGACAATAATTTCCTATCAGAGGAGCTGACACTCGGCCAAGTCCAGAACGCACAATGGAAGATATATGAGATATCGCTGCGCCGTTCTCTTCCTGTACTTCTCTCTGGACAACGAAGAGGCAATAAAAATCAGAAAGCTATAAATGGAAAGTTTCGTCTCCGACGTGCTAATCTGAGAGAATCCTAATTCACTCATCTTCACTCCGGGTTTATAGAAAGGAATGAACTGTGTAAACATGGCTGCATGACGAGAGCCCTCAGCTCAGATCTGCATCCAATGTCCTCATCAAAGGAGCGAACGCTACAACCGTCCTTCCACAAGTCCTGGCTTTATGGCAGGAAATTCAATATTAGAGCTGAACTCCAGGCAAACAACTAAATACACAAATCAAATACACATAGGAAAGCTGTTGTGCCTCCTAAAGAATAAGTATTTCTGTCCATCCAGTCCTGAAAATTACACAGCTCTGTCACACGGTTTGGTCCTGTGTGATTTGTCTCTCATACAGTTCAGTAAGTCTCCATTCACACTGGTACGACTTGTCAGGCGACTTGGTCAGCCTGACCAATCGTGCACCGTCGCTCCCATAGTGTAGTACAGGACCGGTTCTAATAGGAGCGACACAAGTCACTCCGACTTAGAAAAAGGGTAATGTACTACTTCGGGGCGACCTGGAGGCGACTTGC
Source organism: Pelophylax lessonae (assembly GCF_965119305.1). Lineage (NCBI taxonomy): Eukaryota > Metazoa > Chordata > Amphibia > Anura > Ranidae > Pelophylax > Pelophylax lessonae. The sequence continues at coordinate 750,782,782 of NC_138769.1, read as the reverse complement.
ATAGACATTCATGTTGTGAAGTCCGTGCAAGTCGCGCCGAAGTCGCGCTGCACACAACTTCACAGGTCGCCCCCAAAGTCGGAGCGACCTAGTGTGAACCGGCACTAATACTCACAGGTTCCTCCCGTAGATGGCTACTGGACAGTGAGAAGAAAAGCAGTATAACATTGTTTATAAACATTGATCACACTGGAGATAGAGAGATACAAAGTAACATTTTTATGTCAGTTATCTCCCCTCACCTGTGTCAGTTATCTCCCCTCACCTGTGTCAATTATCTCCTCTCACCTGTGTCAGTTATCTCCTCTTACCTGTGTCAGTTATCTCCTCTCACCTGTGTCAGTTATCTCCTCTCACCTGTGTCAGTTATCTTCTCTCACCTGTGTCAGTTATCTCCTCTCACCCGTGTCAGTTATCTCCTCTCACCTATGTCAGTTATCTCCCCTCACCTATGTCAGTTATCTCCCCTCACCTGTGTCAGGTATCCCCTCTCACCTGTGTCAGTTATCTCCTCTCACCGGTGTCAGTTATCCCCTCTCACCTGTGTCAGTTATCTCCCCTCACCTGTGTCAGTTATCTCCTCTCACCTGTTTCACTTATCTCCCCTCACCTGTGTCAGTTATCCCATCTCACCTGTGTCAGTTATCTCCTCTCACCTGTGTCAGTTATCTCCCCTCACCTGTGTCAATTATCTCATCTTACCTGTGTCAGTTATCTCCTCTCACCTGTGTCAGTTATCTCCTCTCACCTGTGTCAGTTATCTTCTCTCACCTGTGTCAGTTATCTCCCCCTCACCTGTGTCAGTTATCTCCCCCTCACCTGTGTCAGTTATCCCCTCTCACCTGTGTCAGTTATCCCCCTCACCTGTGTCAGTTATCTCCTCTCACCTGTGTCAGTTATCTCCTCTCACCTGTGTCAGTTATCTCCCCTCAACTGTGTCAATTATCTCCCCTCACCTGTGTCAGTTATCTTCTCTCACCTGTGTCAGTTATCTCCTCTCACCTGTTTTATTTATCTCCCCTCACCTGTGTCAGTTATCTCCTCTCACCTGTGTCAGTTATCTCCTCTCACCTGTGTCAGTTATCTTCTCTCAGCTGTGTCAGTTATCTCCTCTCACCTGTTTCAATTATCTCCTCTCACCTGTGTCGGTTATCTCCCTTCACCTGTGTCAGTTATCTCCTCTAACCTGTGTCAGTTATCTCCTCTCACCTGTGTCAGTTATCTTCTCTCACCTGTGTCAGTTATCTCCCCCTCACCTGTGTCAGTTATCTCCCCCTCACCTGTGTCAGTTATCTCCCCCTCACCTGTGTCAGTTATCCCCTCTCACCTGTGTCAGTTATCCCCCTCACCTGTGTCAGTTATCTCCTCTCACCTGTGTCAGTTATCTCCTCTCACCTGTGTCAGTTATCTCCCCTCAACTGTGTCAGTTATCTCCTCTCACCTGTGTCAGTTATCTCCTCTTACCTGTGTCAGTTATCTCCTCTCACCTGTGTCAGTTATCGCCTCTCACCTGTGTCAGTTATCTTCTCTCACCTGTGTCAGTTATCTCCTCTCACCTGTGTCAGTTATCTCCTCTCACCTATGTCAGTTATCTCCCCTCACCTATGTCAGTTATCTCCCCTCACCTGTATCAGGTATCCCCTCTCACCTGTGTCAGTTATCTCCTCTCACCGGTGTCAGTTATCCCCTCTCACCTGTGTCAGTTATCTCCCCTCACCTGTGTCAGTTATCTCCTCTCACCTGTTTCACTTATCTCCCCTCACCTGTGTCAGTTATCCCATCTCACCTGTGTCAGTTATCTCCTCTCACCTGTGTCAGTTATCTCCCCTCACCTGTGTCAATTATCTCATCTTACCTGTGTCAGTTATCTCCTCTCACCTGTGTCAGTTATCTCCTCTCACCTGTGTCAGTTATCTTCTCTCACCTGTGTCAGTTATCTCCCCCTCACCTGTGTCAGTTATCTCCCCCTCACCTGTGTCAGTTATCCCCTCTCACCTGTGTCAGTTATCCCCCTCACCTGTGTCAGTTATCTCCTCTCACCTGTGTCAGTTATCTCCTCTCACCTGTGTCAGTTATCTCCCCTCAACTGTGTCAATTATCTCCCCTCACCTGTGTCAGTTATCTTCTCTCACCTGTGTCAGTTATCTCCTCTCACCTGTTTTATTTATCTCCCCTCACCTGTGTCAGTTATCTCCTCTCACCTGTGTCAGTTATCTCCTCTCACCTGTGTCAGTTATCTCCCCTGAGCTGTGTCAGTTATCTCCTCTCACCTGTTTCAATTATCTCCTCTCACCTGTGTCGGTTATCTCCCTTCACCTGTGTCAGTTATCTCCTCTAACCTGTGTCAGTTATCTCCTCTTACCTGTGTCAGTTATCTCCCCTCACACGTGTCAGTTATCTCCCCTCACCTGTGTCAGTTATCTCCTCTCACCTGTGTCAGTTATCTTCTCTCACCTGTGTCAGGTATCTCCCCTCACCTGTGTCAGTTATCTCCCCTCACCTGTGTCAGTTATCTCCCCTCACCTGTGTCAGTTATCTCCTCTCACCTGTGTCAGTTATCTTCCCTCACCTGTATCAGGTATCTCCTCTCACCTGTGTCAGGTATCTCCTCTCACCTGTGTCAGTTATCTCCCCTCACCTGTGTCAGTTATCTCCTCTCACCTGTGTCAGTTATCTTCCCTCACCTGTGTCAGTTATCTCCTTTTACTTGTGTCAGTTATCTCCTCTCACCTGTGTCAGTTATCTCCTCTTACCTGTGTCAGTTATCTCCTCTCACCTGTGTCAGTTATCTTCCCTCACCTGTGTCAGTTATCTCCCCTCACCTGTGTCAGTTATCTCCCCTCACCTGTGTCAATTATCTCCTCTTACCTGTGTCAGTTATCTCCCCTCACCTGTGTCAGATATCTCCCCTCACCTGTGTCAATTATCTCCTCTTACCTGTGTCAATTATCTCCTCTCACCTGTGTCAGTTATCTTCCCTCACCTGTGTCAATTATCTCCTCTTACCTGTGTCAGTTATCTCCCCTCACCTGTGTCAGTTATCTCCCCTCACCTGTGTCAATTATCTCCTCTCACCTGTGTCAATTAGCTCCTCTCACCTGTGTCAGTTATCTCCCCTCACCTGTGTCAGTTATCTCCCCTCACCTGTGTCAGTTATCTCCCCTCATCTGTGTCAATTATCTCCTCTTACCTGTGTCAATTATCTCCCCTCACCTGTGTCAGTTATCTCCTCTTACCTGTGTCAGTTATCCTCTTTCACCTGTGTCAGTTATCTCCTCTCACCTGTGTCAGTTATCTCCTCTCACCTGTGTCAGTTATCTCCTCTCACCTGTGTAAGTTATCCTCTCTCACCTGTGTCAGGTATCTCAGTGCAGTCTCTCCTCTGTCTGTCTCTGGCAGGTCTGGGTTCTCCTTGGTGATGGATCATTTATAGGGAATGTTGGGATCCCGGAGGACTGGTGTGAATGATGTCCCTGTGGGGAGATCAGGAGTCTTCATTATGAAGGTCGGAAATTCTCTGAGACTTCAGCTGTCCCCACAGACTCTACAATCCACACCAGAGAAACCTCTCCCGTCTCTTAGAATTGTGTCTAATGAATGAATTATACTCAACAGTAGGGATGGACCGAACACCCCCCCTGTTCGGTTTGCACCAGAACACCGCAAACGGGGGAAAAGTTCTAGCGAACATTTGAACTCCATTTAGGTCTATGGGACTCCAACCTGAAAAATCAAAAGTCCTCATAAAGGCTTAAATGCAAGTTATTGCCCAAAAAAAAAGTGTATGGGGGTCCGGGTACTGACCTGGGGGATATGTACCAATGCAAAAAAAAAAGAAGCAGTGATTTTTAATGATGCCTAAAGTAAAAGAATAAAAATGAAAAATGTATTTTGATATTGTGCCTGAGGGGTCCCCTTAATGTGCCTGTAAAGTGGGGTATCTGTACGATGTATGGAGCCTGCTGCAGCAATACTGACATTTCTAAAGGAAAAAATGTCATTTAAACTTGCTCGCGGCTGTAATGTATTGTCGGCTTCCAGCAATACAGATAAAAAAAATAAAAAAAATGGCGTGGGGTTCCCCCCCAGTCCCTTCAGGTCTGGTATAGATTTGGATCTGGTACGCCAAAATTATAAAAAAAAAAAAAAGGGCAGGGCGCAGGAACGAGCCCTGCTGTAAAAAATTTGATCCAAAATTAAAATTGCATGTACTTTTCATACAGGTTGGTGGTGCCCTGAACCAAAAACATTGTTGGAAGCTAATATAATATAATAATATAATCAATATTGAGGAAGAGGATAGGCAGCATAGGCAGTCTTCAAGGGATGCCGGACCCCTAGCAAATCCAATCTGTTACATTCTATCTTTTCATGTGACAACACTGAAGAAATGAGACTTTGCTACAATGTAAAGTAGTGAGTGTACAGCTTGTATAACAGTGTAAATTTACTGTCCCCTCAAAATAACTCAACACACAGCCATTAATGTCTAAACCGCTGGCAACAAAAGTCAGTACACCCCTAAGTGAAAATGTCCAAATTGGGCCCAATTAGCCATTTTCCCTCCCCAGTGTCATGTGACTCGTTAGTGTTACAAGGTCTCAGATGTGAATGGGGAGCAGGTGTGTTAAATTTGGTGTTATCGCTCTCACTCTCTCATACTGTTAACTGGAAGTTCAACATGGCACCTCATGGCAAAGAACTCTCTGAGGATCTGAAAAAAAGAATTGTTGCTCTACATAAAGATGGCCTAGGCTATAAGAAGATTGCCAAGACCCGGAAACTGAGCTGCAGCACGGTGGTCAAGACCATACAGTGGTTTAACAGGACAGGTTCCACTCAGAACAGGCCTCACCATGGTCCACCAAAGAAGTTGAGTGCCGTGCTCAGCGTCATATCCAGAGGTTGTCTTTGGGAAATAGACGTATGAGTGCTGCCAGCATTGCTGCAGAGGTTGATGGGGTGGGGGAGGGGTCAGCCTGTCAGTGCTCAGACCATACGCCGCACACTGCATCAAATTGGTCTACATGGCTGTCATCCCAGAAGGAAGCCTCTTCTAAAGATGATGGACAAGAAAGCTGCAAACAGTTTGCTGAAGACAAGCAGACTAAGGCCATGGATTACTGGAACCATCTCCTGTGCTCTGATGAGACCAAGATAAACTTATTTGGTGTCAGATGGTGTCAGGCGTGTGTGGGGGCAACCAGGTGAGGAGTACAAAGACAAGTGTGTCTTCCTACAGTCAGGCATGGTGGTGGGAGTGTCATGGTCTGGGGCTGCATGAGTGCTGCCGGCACTGGGGAGCTACAGATCATTGAGGGAACCATGAATGCCAACATGTACTGTGACATACTGAAGCAGAGCATGATCCCCTCCCTTCAGAGACTGGGGGGCAGGGCAGTATTCCAACATAACGACCCCAAACACCTCCAAGATGACCACTGCCTTGCTAAAGAAGCTGAGGGTAAAGGTGATGGACTGGCCAAGCATGTCTCCAGACCTAAACCCTATTGAGCATCTGTGGGGATCCTCAAACAGAAGGTGGAGGAGGGGAAGGTCTCTAACATCCACCAGCTCTGTGATGTCATCATGGAGGAGGGGAAGAGGACTCCAGTGACAACCTGTGAAGCTCTGATGAACTCCATGCCCAAGAGGGTTAAGGCAGTGCTGGAAAATAATGGTGGCCACACAAAATATTGACACTTTGGGCTCAATTTGGACATTTTCACTTAGGGGTGTACTGACTTTTGTTGCCAGCGGTTTAGACATTAATGGCTGTGTGTTGAGTTATTTTGAGGGGACAGTAAATTTACACTGTTATACAAGCTGTACACTCACTACTTTACATTGTAGCAAAGTCTCATTTCCTCAGTGTTGTCACATGGGAGGGGTGTACTTACTTTTTTCAGATACGGTATACTGCACTAGCTGATATATATATACTGCACTGGCTGATTTATTCATATATAAAATGCACAATCCACTATCTACCTGCCTGATCACACTCCTATCTCGTCCTCTAACACACTATACACGGCAGCAATGTAACCAGCAGCCTTATATAGTGTGGAGCGTGGACTTAGCCCCTGAGAAATGATTGGCTAAAGGCACCCTGCCTTTGTCCAATCATGACTCTGACAGGACATTGTGCTGTGATTGGCCTGTTTCCCACCCCCCACAGCTCAACTCTCTCTCCTTGTGGAGGGTGACTGATCTTGTCTCCGCCCCTCCTGTAGTTTCCTGTAGTGGGTGGAGCCTGCTGGGTCCCTCCTACAGCTCTGCTACCTATCTTTGTGCAGGGTGACTGGCTTTGTCTCCGCCCCCCTCCTGTAGTTTTCTGTAATGGGTGGAGCCTGTTGGACCCCCTCCCACAGCTCTGCTCTCTCTCCTTGTGCAGGATGACTGATCTTGTCTCCGCCCCTCCTGTAGTTTTCTTTAGTAGGTGGAGTCTGCTGTGCCCCTCCTACAGCTCCGCTCTCCCTCTTTGCGGGAGGACTGGTCTTGCCTCCAACCCCCCTGTAGATTTCTGCAAACATGGGAGGGGCCCCTCCATGGGAGGGGCCCCTCCCACAGCTATGGTCACTCTTTTTTTACAGGATAAGTGTTCCTGTCTCTGCCCTCTTCTGTAGGTTTTGTAGTGGGTGGAGCCTGATGGGTCCCTCCCACAGCTCTGTTCTCTCTCCTTGTGCAGGGTGACCAGTCTTTTCTCCATTCCCTCTTGTATTTTTTTGCCTGCTTGGCCCCTACCACAGCTGTGCTTGCTTTTCTTGTGCAGGAGGACTGGTCTTGTCTCCACCCCCTCCTGTAGTTTTCTGTAGTGGGTGGAGCTTGCTGGGCCCCTCCCACAGCTCTGCTCTCTCTCCTTGTGGAGGGTGACTGATATTGTCTCCGCCCACTCCTGTAGTTTTCTGTAGTGGGTGGAGCCTGTTGGACCCCCTCCCTCTCACTGCTCTGCTCTCTCTCTCCTTGTGCAGGAAGACTGGTCTTGTCACCAACCCCCCTGTAGATTCCTGCAAACATGGCCCCTCCCACAGCTCTGCCCACTCTTTTTTACAGGATGACTGTTCCTGTCTCTGCCCTCTCCTGTTGTTTTTGTAGTGGGTGGAGTCGGATGGGCCCCACCCACTGCTTTGATCCCTCTCCTTGTGCAGGGTGACCAGTCTTTTCTCTGCCCTTTGTTGTAATTTTCTGCCTGCTGGGCCCCTCCCACAATTGTGCTTTCCACACAGGCACAGTGATGATGTCACTGCTGCTTTTATAAAGCAATACCTGGGTTTGCACAGGCATTTGATGCACACAAGGCGGATTTATGTATTTTGCGACTGTTGAGGAATGTTTTTATATTAAAGTTTTTGTTCAGCTTTGGAGAACAAGGAAAAAGACTGGATGCAGGTACAAAAACAAGGGGTACATGGAAGGGTAGAACCACAAAGTTCCATGTGGTCATATTTAGGCAGTGATGTAACCTACTACATTCACTACCCATTTTCTTTTTGTGGCCTTGTAAGTGAAGGAGCCAAGTGATGTCAGCAATTAGTATGGATGTAATAACTACAGGCACCCTCTGCTTCCTTAGCAACCATTGACAGATGAGATAATGGTGACATCATTATCTCACCTGATCGCCTGACATCCACTTAAGAACTTCTTCCCTGAAGAGTTTGGTGGGGTGTGCCTGGTGTTCGCCTGACATCCCCTGGTCTCTATCAAGGTGAGACCACCTGGGGAGAGGACAACAATGCAGAGGTCTGTGGAGAAGGGGAGGGGGTCCTGTGTAATGATGAGGGCAGTATGGGAAAGGGGGTCTTGTGTAATGATTGGGGTAGGCGTGGATTAGGCACTGACATTTTTATTTTTATTTTACGGTTAGTATGGACTCAATAGCTACAAGCACCCTCTGCTTCCTTAGCAACCATTGACAGATGAGATAATGGTGATATCATTGGTCAAATATGGCCATGTGGTCATATTTAGGCAGTGATGTAACCTACTCCATTCACCGCCCATTTTCTTTTCATGGCCTTGTAATTGAAGGAGCCAAGTGATGTCAGCGGTTAGTATAGATCTGATAGCTACAAGCACCCTCTGCGTCCTTAGCAACCATTGACAGATGAGATAATGGTGACATCATTGGCCAAATACGGCCATGTGGTCATGTCACGATTCGACCACACCCACGGCGACTAGCTAACCGAGACACGGTGAATCGTGACTTGGGGAAGTATAAGGGATAACAGATTAAAGAAAAAAAGAAACTTCCTACTAAGTAATTAGATTGGCTGCAATACTTTCACAGCCTGCACTGCCTTCGGTCACCACTAGAGGGAGACTCCACTCCAATCCAGCTGGCTGACCACACACAGGCAGATACAAATCTTACATACAATCTGGTGCACTCTAAGGGTTGGGGACTGGAGCAGTCTAGCAATTACCACACACTACTAGGATTCCTCCAGCTATCCTACAAGCCAGAACCCCTGTGCTAATCACTCTTCCCACTGTCCCCACACACCAAAAACGATAGCCTGCCACCACCCAACAGTTTGTCCGCAAACTGGTCTGCTGGGACACCACACACACGCAGATCTCCGTCTGATGTACAATCTGCATGCAATCTGCCAACGCACAGTGCAATTGCATACAGATTGGCATGTAGCGTAGACCGATAATTTAGGCGCTAAAATGCAAACAAAATCTCTCTAGAGGTATGAGTCCTAGCTTAGTACACAGAAGTCACTTATTAATTTTACAATTTAATATCCCGAAAAGTGGGCAGTGCATAAAAAATATATACAAAACAAAAGCAGTTACAAAAAATACAAAAGATAAAAAGACACACAATTGGTAATTTGCTATGAAAATACAAAGGGAATAACACAGAAATAAACTTTACCTAAGGTTATCTCGTTGGCAGAAGCATACCGGAAATTGTGCGGGAACTCCTCAGTTCAGAACTGGCTTCAAGGAAGAACCATGTGCAAATCTCAGCTTTCCCAATTTATTGGAATATTGATGTGGGCTGGGCTTTAGCCCTTACCCAATCAGCCACAAGGGGTTGCTTCATCTCAGCCCACCCAAAGTCCTGTGTTCTGAACTGACCAGAGCCGAATTGGCCCAGAATGGCGCTGACCGCTGGGCCAGGGATAGGAGTTCTGACACCAGCGCATCGGTCCGATTCCGACAGTATCAAACACTGCTTGCCTGCCACAATCAGGCACCATACAACGGTTTTGTGCAATTCTCCAGGACCCCACCCATGCCACAGACACAAATTCATATGTACTCGTAGCCCCATAAGTGAGCCACAAGAAGGAATTATTTTCATCTCTCTACCACTAATATTTTAACTTTTATGAGAGATAAAATACATTCCTTTGATCTGATAACAGCAGCAACCGCTCACAGACGGTTCGGAACCTATTGTCACCCTCCTGCGGATTTCTGCAGCCAAAATGACTAGCAGTCTACTCTGAAGCCTCTGGAAGGTGACAATTTTCTTGTTGCAAGGGGGTTTTTTGGTGTCTCACGCCAAAGTGATGGGACTTTATGGGCAAGTAACTTAATACAAAAAGAAATAAAGATATAAAATAAAATAAAAAATGAAAATTGAATTTATTTACAATCTTTGTAGAGAACAAAAGAAATAGTATTGCAATTCTCTTGTTTACTGGCATGGGGGACTTCATTGGCATGTAGGTGTCAACTCTATCCCAGAGACCAGCTGTGTCCTTTCAAATGCTACTAACAGGACATGGGTGTGTAACTGATACTAAATCAATTAACTCAAAATGACACTACATCTACAATTCACTACGTATTTCTACAGATCACTTCATATTTCATATTTCGCTAATGCAAAGCTATTCCATATACGACATTTACGTTACAGGTCATATTTAGGCAGTGATGTAACCTACTCCATTCATCGCCCATTTTCTTTTCGTGGCCTTGTAATTGAAGGAGCCAAGTGATGTCATCGGTTAGTATGGACACAATAGCTACAAGCACCCTATGCGTCCTTAGCAACCATTGACAAATGAGATAATGGTGACATCATTATCTCACCTGATCGCCTGACATCCACTGAAGAACTTCTTCAGCGAAGAGTTTGGTGGGTTGTGCTTGGTGTTCGCCTTACATCCCCTGGTCTCTATCAAGGCCACTCGGGGGAGGACAACAATGCAGAGGTCTGTGGAGAAGGGGAGGGGGTCCTGTGTAATGATGAGGGCAGTATGGGAAAGGGGGTCTTGTGTAATGATGGGGGGTAGGCGTGGATTAGGCGCTGACGTTTTTCTTTTTATTTTACGGTTAGTATGGACTCAATAGCTACAAGCACCCTCTGCTTCCTTAGCAACCATTGACAGATGAGATAATGGTGATAGCATTGGTCAAATATGGCCATGTGGTCATATTTAGGCAGTGATGTAACCTACTCCATCCACCGCCCATTTTCTTTTCGTCGCCTTGTAATTGAAGGAGCCAAGTGATGTCAGCAGTTAGTATGGACGTAATAACTACAAGCACCCTCTGCTTCCTTAGCAACCACTGACAGATGAGATAATGGTGACATCATTGGCCAAATATGGCCATGTGGTCATATTTAGGCAGTGATGTAACCTACTCCATTCACCGCCCATTTTCTTTTCGTGGCCTTGTAATTGAAGGAGCCAAGTGATGTCAGCGGTTAGTATGGACGTAATAACTACAAGCACCCTCTGCGTCCTTAGCAACCATTGACAGATGAGATAATGGTGACATCATTATCTCACCTGATCGCCTGACATCCACTGAAGAACTTCTTCGCCGAAGAGTTTGGTGGGTTGTGCTTGGTGTCCGCCTTACATCCCCTGGTCTCTTTCAAGGCCACTCGGGGGGAGGACAACAATGCAGAGGTCTGTGGAGAAGGGGAGGGGGTCCAGTGTAATGATGAAGGCAGTATGGGAAAGGGGGTCTTGTGTAATGATGGGGGTAGATAGACAGCTACAAAACTTCTCAAGGTGTCTTAACTAACGCTCATTCTATTAGACAGCCGTTACCGAAACAATTGTCCCCATTGGGAGTTTTCCTTTTACCCCTTGCTTTGCTGACAACTCCAAAGTGTTGGATTTCCCTTTACTTTCTGTTGACAAGGAGGAATATAGAGGGTGAATCTCCCCAGCAGGGACACAGACAGCTACAAAAACTTCTCTAGGTGTCAGTGTGAAGGTAATGGATCTGAAATGGATTTGGTTCCTTGGGGTGAAGATACGTCCGTACGGTGGAGAACAATGACTCTGGTTAGGCAGCTCTGTAACACAAAGTGAACAACAGAAGGTGCAAAGATAGCTGAGTCACACCAAAAGTACAAATCTGTTTATTTCATCACAGAAGTCCAAAGATAACAAATTGACAAACGTGTTTCGGGGGCTATTGAGGTTCCCACTTCATCCAGTCTCAAATAAAGTGGCTTCTTAAAGAGGAACTAAACTGTATCTGAAAACCACAACCTGAAAATGTTTTTTGATTCATTTTTAATATTCAACACATGCTCCCCATCCATCCATGTCTCCATGCTTTATTTGGTTAAGAAATCACTATGAAAAACACCCCTAGCATCTCTAGCCACGGCCATTTTGAGTAAGGGCAGATGATTCATGTAGCATTTTCTTCCTAGATTCCATCTGCCCTTAGCTCAGTAATGCAGGCAGGAGGATGTGCTTGTAAGCAGGGCAGAGCAGACCCCCTTTAATGGCTCCTCCTCCCTCTGGGAGAAGGTTGGGAGCTTCTATATAGGAGGGGGAGGAGGGGAGGTAGGGCGGCCCCAGGAAGAGAGAGCAATAGAGAGCAAACAGACTGCTGTGCTCCTGCTCTTCCCTCCTCCTGGGGGGGTCCTGGGGGAGAGCAGGGTGTCATGGGGGATTCCCTCTCTGGATCCTTAGGGGAAGGTGGGGCCACACCACAGTACTTCTGAGGTGAGACAGCTGGGACTTTGCCTGCCTCTTGGTTCCCTCCTTCATCACAAAAAGGATGAAGATAATAGCTGGGAGTGTTTTGGTGAACCATGCTTGTTTAGGCGAGGAGCGAGCATCTTCCAGTTGAGCAGGGATTAACCCCTTAGTATGGTAGTAATAGTAGTATGGGGGGGGGGTCCCTTGTAATGATGGGGGTAATATGGGGGAGGGGTCTTGTGTAATTATGGAGAAGGGGGGTCCTGTGTAATGATAGGGGTAGTATGGGGGAGGGGTCCTGTGTAATTAAGGAGAAGGGGGGTCCTGTGTAATGATAGGGATAGTATTGGGGGGTCCTATGTAATGATGGGGGTAGTATGGGGGAGGAAGGCTCCTGTGTAATGGGAATAGTAAGGGGGGTCCTGTGTAGTAATGGGGGTAGAATGGGGGAGAGAGATCCTGTGTAATGATAGGAGTAGTATGGGGGGAATCGTGTGTAACGATAGGGGTAGTATGGGGGGATCCTGTGTAATGATGGGGATAATATGGGGGAGGGGGTCCTGTGTAACTATCGGGATAGTATAAGGGAGGGGGGGTCCTGTGTAATGATGGGGGTAATATGGGGGGGTCCTGTGTAATGATGGGGATAGTATATGGGAGGGAGTCATGTGTAATGATGAGGAATATGGGGGGGGGAAGGTCCTGTGTAATTATGGTGGTAGTATGGGGAGGGGGTCCTGTGAAATGATGGGGTAGTGTGAGAAGGGGGATCTTGTGTAAGGATGGGGGTAGTATGGGAGGGGGGTCCTGTGTAATGATGGGGGTAGTGTGAGGGTCTGGATCCTGTGTAAGGATGGGGACAGTATGGGGGTCCTTTGTAATAATGGTAGTAGTATGGGGGGGTCCTGTGTAATGATGGGGGTAGTGTGAGGAAGGAGATCCTGTGTAAGGATGGGGGTAGTATGGGGGGGGGGTCCTGTGTAATGATGGGGGTAGTGTGAGGAAGGAGATCCTGTGTAAGGATGGGGGTAGTATGGGGGGGGGTCCTGTGTAATGATGGGGGTAGTGTGAGGAAGGGGATCCTGTGTAAGGATGGGGGTAGTATGGGGGGGGGGGTCCTGTGTAATGATGGGGGTAGTGTGAGGAAGGAGATCCTGTGTAAGGATGGGGGTAGTATGGGGGGGGGGTCCTGTGTAATGATGGGGGTAGTGTGAGGAAGGGGATCTTGTGTGATGATCAGGGTAGTATGGGGGGGGGTTCCTGTGTAATGATGGGGGTAGTGTGAGGAAGGGGATCCTGTGTAAGGATGGGGGGTAGTAGTATGGGGGAGGGGGTCCTGTGTAATTTTGGGATGTTGGGGTAGAGACCAAAATTGCTTGGGGGAGGCAAGAAAATGTTTCCCCAGGGTCCAATCATTAATAAAGACAGCCATGCACATTGCCTGTGGAAGTCGGGCTGTTGAGTCCCTGAGAGTGAGGGGGTTGAACAGGCAGATTCAGGAGGGGGGGGGGGGGGTTCGGTCTCTGGCCCAGAGGAGTAAAATCTGGGCTAAGAAGAACTGTTGCCCTGGAAGTCGGTACTATTTGTAAGGTGACCCAGCCGCTCGCTATGGCCACGGACGAGGCAGCCCGGGTCCTCCTTACATGCTTAGCTGAGAAAGCCCCTCCTCCAATGGGATGTATGACATCATTGTGGCCTAGACTGGAAACCAGGAAGCCACTGAAGAAATGTAAAAAATAGATTAAAACAAGTCTGCCCGGCCAAAAACAAAGTCGCACCGAAAAAAAGGTCACACACTCTATATGTGGTTGGCTTTGATTACGGCACGCAATCGCTGTGGCATTGTTTGGATAAGCTTTAAGCTTCTGCAATGTCACAAGATTTATTTCCCTCCAGTGTTGTATTTATTTTTCACCAAGATCTTGTATTGATGATGGGAGAGTCGGAGCACTGCGCAAAGCCTTCTCCACCACATCCCAAAGATTCTCAATGGGGGTAAGGTCTGGACTCTGTGGTGGCCAATCCATGTGTGACAATGATGTCTCATCCTCCCTGAACCACAATTTCACAATTTGAGCCCCATGAATCCTGGCATTGTCATCTTGGAATATCCCCGTGCCATCAGGGAAGAAAAAAATCCATTGATGGAATAATCTGATCGTTCCATATATTCAGGGAGTCAGCTGACCTCATTTTGTATATTCAGGTGGTCAGCCGACCTCATTCCGTATATTCAGGGAGTCAGCTGACCTCATTCCATATATTCAGGGAGTCAGCTGACCTCATTCCGTATATTCAGGGAGTCAGCCGACCTCATTCCGTATATTCAGGTGGTCAGCTGACCTCATTCTGTATATTCAGGTGGTCAGCTGACCTCATTCTTTGGGCACACGCAGTAATATCCAATAGGAGAGTCACTGCATGCTTAGTTTAGTTACTTGCGTGGTGGCGACTTCTTTTTTGGCCGGGCCGTGTATTATCTCCCTTCCTATCCATTTACTAATAGCAGCATAAGGAATACAAGTAGTTGATGTTGTTTGAATTCAGTTCCACTATAAAACAGAAAAGCAGCTTTTAACTGGTTTTGAGAGCCAATTGAATCTCAGTAGAGGGTCTAACCCAGTGATGGCGAACCTTGGCACCCCAGATGTTTTGGAACTACATTTCCCATGATGCTCAACTACACTGCAGACTGCATGAGTATCATGGGAAATGTAGTTCCAAAACATCTGGAGTGCCAAGATTCGGAATCACTGGTCTAACCCTTCCTCTATCGATAAAATTAGGTGGTGAAAACCTTTAGAATTAGACCTCTGATTGTCCTTCATTTCAGGAAAGGTGTTATCCAATGTTCCTGGTATTGCTATTTGCTTATCATGAGTCCTAAACCTTACCAAGTTTTACTCCGACTTTATTAATTTACTGACCAACTTACTAAGCCTGTTTCGAATCTGCTTGGTTTTAATGCCATAAACTAAGGGGTTAATCACGGGGGGTAGTAGGAGGTAAACGTTCCCAAAAAGGATGTAAATGTACGGGGCCGAGGCATTTGGATACCGGTGCACCACAGAAATGCCAATGAGGGGAATGTAGTAGACGAGGACGGCACATATGTGGGCGGCACAAGTACTGATGGCCTTCAGACTGGCCTCGGCCAACAGACACACCGCAGTCTTTACGATCAGCAGGTACGAGATGGAGATGAACAAGGAGTCGATGCCCATGGTATACAGGATGATAAACAGGCCGTAGACGACGTTGACCTCTATGTCACCGCAGGACAACTTCATGACTTCTTGGTGGAGGCAGTAAGAATGCATCAGTAAATTTCTCTTAAACGAAGGAAGCCTTTTAATAAGCAGTGGAAGAGGAGTCATCCCCGCTACCGCTCTTATTATTATGACCAAGGAGATCTTTGCAATGTTTCGGTTAGTTAAGATGGAAGTATATCGAAGTGGGTGACAAATGGCCACATATCGGTCTACAGCCATGGCCACCAGTATCCCAGAATCCAGGGCGGATAGGAAATGGATGAAGAACATCTGAGTCAGACACATGTCGAAGGTGATCTCCCGCCGGTTAAACCAGAAGATCCCCAACATCTGAGGCATCACTGTGGTGGCTATTAAGATTTCCACAACTGATAGCAGGAAGAGGAAGACGTACATGGGTTCATGAAGCTCCTGGTCCACCTTTATGATATAGAGAATAGTTGAATTCCCCACGACAGCCATGATATACATTACTGCAACGAGAAAACCAAGCCAGAAATTATAGTTATCCAAGTTCGGTATCCCGCTGAGAGTGAATTCAGTGACATTGTTGCATGACGTGTTGTTGTCCTCTTCCATGTCTTGTAGACAGTCACCAAAGCTGCATCTTGTCCTGTAACAGGAGTGGAACACATTAGACACATGATAGGACATTTATGACCTTACCACTATCTTCTTCGAGTATATGTTTGACTTGGAATCAAAGATATTGTAATGACCACAAAGACATAGCTGTATCACTCACCTCGTTTCTGGAAATGCCCCCCACCCTTCTCCAAGGTCCAGCACTTGTCTTCTTCTTTATTGATCAGCATCATCTACCCACTTCCTGTGACTACAGGACCTCATGGAAAACCCCCTGGGGAAACAGCAAACCCCTAAGGCTCACAGGAATGAACATTCTGCACAGAACAGCACCATGGATTGATGTTTAGCTGTTCTATGCAGCATTCAAGACCCACCCATCATTACAA
The DNA here is from genome assembly GCF_965119305.1 of Pelophylax lessonae. NCBI lineage: Eukaryota > Metazoa > Chordata > Amphibia > Anura > Ranidae > Pelophylax > Pelophylax lessonae. The sequence goes on along the minus strand of NC_138769.1, from coordinate 750,766,609 downwards.
ATAGGATTGGCAGAAGGATGGGAAATGTCATTATAATGGGGGACTTTAATTATCCAGATATAGACTGGGCAGAAGGAACCACGTTTCAGCCAAGGCTAGGCAGTTCCTAAATGTTTTGCAGGACAATTTCATGGGTCAGATGGTGAATGCACCGACAAGAAACAATGCGGTACTTGACCTACTGATTACCAACAATACAGACCTGCTCACGGATATAGAAATACGGGACAACTTAGGAAACAGTGACCATAGGTCAATTAGTTTCAGTATTATTCATAGTAATAGGAAACACAAGGGTAATATAAGGACACTGAATTTCAAAAGAGCCAATTTCCCAAAACTGCGCTCTCTGCTAGAAAATATCAAATGGGATAGAACCCTGGGAACAAAGAACACGAAGGAAAAATGGGAGTGCTACAAAAGCATACTAAACAAGGGGATTGGCCAGTGTATTCCAAAGGGAAATAAATTTAAAAGAGCAAAACTAAACCCTGGGTGGCTAAACTCCAACATAAAAATGCATATTAATGCTAAAGAAAAGGCCTTCAAAAAATACAAGACTGAGGGGTCATTGGCAGCATTTAAGCATTACAAAGAGTGCAATAAGAAATGTAAAGATGAAATCAGGGCGGCTAAAATAGAACACGAGAGACATATAGCGGAGGAGAGTAAAAAGAACCCCAAGAAATTCTTTAAGTATATAAACAGTAAGAAAGCGAGGCCAGAACACATTGGCCCCATAAATGACAATAAGGGAGTTTTGGCCACAGAGGACAGAGAAAAGGCGGAAGTGTTAAATAATTTCTTCTCTTCAGTCTTCACAAAAGAATTGGGGGGCTACACTAACCCAACTTGTAAGGCCGAACTAAACAACACACCTCAGGAAATACCGCCATGGCTAACAGAAGATAGACTTAGAACTAAACTAGAGAAACTTAACATAAATAAATCACCGGGACCGGATGGCTTGCACCCGAGGGTTCTTTAAGAGCTCAGCCAGGTGATTGCCAGACCATTATTCTTGATCTTTAAGGATAGTTTACAGACGGGTTTGGTGCCTGCTGATTGGAAAAAAGCCAACGTGGTACCAATATTTAAAAAGGGGCTGAGATATATCCCGGGTAACTATAGGCCGGTCAGCCTAACATCAGTAGTCTGCAAGATTTTGGAGTGGATGTTAAGGGACCACATACAAGACTTTAGTAATGAAAATGGTATTATTAGTAGTAATCAGCATGGATTCATGAAAAATCGTTCTTGCCAAACCAATCTATTAACCTTCTATGATGATGTGAGCTGCCACCTAGATAAAGGAAAGCCTGTGGATGTGGTGTACCTGGACTTCCCAAAGGCCTTTGACACCGTTCCCCACAAACGCTTACTGTACAAACTAAGGAAGGTAGGTATGGACCATAAGGTGAGTACCTGGATAGAGAACTGGCTCCAGGGGAGAGTACAGAGGGTGGTGATTAATGGGGAGTACTCGGATTGGGCGGGTGTGGAAAGTGGGGTCCCCCAGGGTTCTGTCCTGGGGCCAATCCTGTTTAATTTATTCATAAATGATCTAGAGGAGGGGATATCTAGTACAATCTCAGTATTTGCGGATGATACTAAACTAAGCATGCCAATATCTTCTATGCAGGATGTGGAAACCTTACAAGCAGACCTGAACAAAATAACGGGGTGGGCAACTACATGGCAGATGAGGTTCAATGTTGAAAAATGTAAAGTAATGCACTTGGGTGCCAGAAACCAGAAAGCAAGCTACTCACTAGGGGTGGAACCTCTGGGTGAGTCTAGGATGAAAAAGGACCTGGGGGTACTGGTAGACAACAGGCTTGGCAGTGGCATGCAATGCCAATTCACTGCAAGAAAAGCCAACAGAATACTGGGATGTATAAAAAAGGGGATTCACTCCAGAAATAAAGAGATTATTCTCCCGCTCTACAAGACTCTGGTCCGGCCACATCTGGAGTATGCTGTCCAGTTCTGGGCACCGGTCCTCAGGAAGGATGTGCTGGAACTGGAAAGAGTCCAGAGAAGGGCAACAAAAATAATTAGAGGAATGGAGGACATCAGCTATGAGGAAAGACTACAAGCACTGAACTTATTCTCTCTGGAGAAGAGACGTTTGAGGGGGGATATGATATCAATGTACAAATACTGTACTGGTGACCCTAGCATAAGGAACAAACTATTCAGAGAAAGGGAATACAATAAGATACGTGGCCACTCACTAAAACTAGAGGAAAGGCGGTTTAACCTTAAAATACGCAGGGGGGTTCTTCACTGTCAGAGCGGTAAGGATGTGGAATTCTCTTCCACAAACAGTCGTATCAGCAGGGAGCATCGATAGTTTCAAAAAACTATTAGATGGGCACCTTAATGACCACAACATACAGGGGTATACAATGTACAACATACAGGGGGTATACAATGTACAACATACAGGGGTATACAATGTACAACATACAGGGGGTATACAATGTACAACATACAGGGGTATACAATGTACAACATACAGGGGTATACAATGTACAACATACAGGGGTATACAATGTACAACATACAGGGGTATACAATGTACAACATAGAGGGGTATACAATGTACAACATACAGGGAGTATACAATGTACAACATACAGGGGTATACAATGTACAACATTCAGGGGTATACAGTGTACAACATACAGGGGTATACAATATACAACATACAGGGGGTATACAATGTACAACATACAGGGGTATACAATATACAACATACAGGGGTATACAATGTACAACATACAGGGGGTATACAATGTACAACATAGAGGGGTATACAATGTACAACATACAGGGAGTATACAATGTACAACATACAGGGGTATACAATGTACAACATTCAGGGGTATACAGTGTACAACATACAGGGGTATACAATATACAACATACAGGGGGTATACAATGTACAACATACAGGGGTATACAATATACAACATACAGGGGTATACAATGTACAACATACAGGGGATATACAATGTACAACATACAGGGGGTATACAATGTACGGTAACAGCAAACACACACACATCATAGGTTGAACTGGATGGACTGATGTCTTTTTTCAACCTCACTAACTATGTAACTATGTAACTGAAGAAAGAAGTGGAAAAAGAGGACCCATGGGGTTGATTTAATAAAACTAGAGAGTGCAAAATCTGGTGTAGCTCTGCATAGAAACCAATCCGCTCCCAGGTTTTTTTTGTCAAAGCTTCATTGAAGAAGCTGAAGTTAGAAGCTGATTGATTACCATGCACAGCTGCACCAGATTTTGCCCTCTCCAGCTTTAGTAAACCAAACTCATGATGTCATGTAATCGGACTGTAGGAAAGTGCCTACTAAGAGGTTGTTATGTTTTTTTTTTTTAATTGTTATGCCTTGTCTGTACTAATTGTTGCACTGTTTAGTTATGCTGCCACTTTAAAGCTGGTGCCTCTGTCCAGGAAGTCAGGGGATAACTATGCTAGTAGGGTTTCCCAGGATTTTTGGGAGTACCACCCTCTGGTAGGGGCAGGTAGATAAAAAGAGGGAGATATCTTTAGATAGGGTTGCTCTATGCATGGGAACTGAAACCGGAAATTGCTGCTCTATGTAACGTTGCCCTTGTGTTTCCCCTTGGCGGGAACCTAGTCGGGGTTCCAGGACATAGACTCATCGACTTGTACAAGTGCTCTATGAACTTTAGGGACTCTTTCTACAAAGTATATCTACAATTCAAAAGGTATATACCAGAACTGGGATCTGAACCCATGACCTCTGATGCATCATGTACTGGCTCTTTTTGCTGAGCCACCTGAGATGCTGATCCTTTGGACAATCCCACCTTGTGCCTTGTTTCTGGTGACCCTTGAACTCCTTGCTCCTCCGATTAACTATTTAGACCATGTCTCTGAAATTCCTGTTAGCCAGATTATTGTGCTCTTCTTCAGCAGATATCTTGTCTTGTCTCTCCTGCTGCTGTCCATATCTCCATTACTCATTACCGACCTTGGCTTGTTCCTTGACTAGACTTACACTCTATCCTAACCTGCAACCACTTGCTACCAACCTTTGGATTCTTTACTGACTACGCTTCTCTTTGACCCTTACCTGCTATATCTGCTACTGGACCCCAGCTTGCTCACCTCTTGGTGAGGCGATCATGAGGACTGTGACCTGGTACTAACACGCAAGCAAAACCCATCTCCACCATTAGGAGCTCTGGTGAATATTGGTTAGTTCTTAGACCTCGCAACTCGGGTGAGTCTGCGTCATTCACCAGGGTAACCTGCTTGTATACTTACCAGCTGGTTGGTGGGAGCCTCTCTACTAGCTCCTGGTCTCCTAGCTTGACCCCTGGTCATGACAGTATGACTTCCTCAAGGAGCAGGGGCACCAGGAGGCACTAGCTAGCACTTTGTAAGAGGATTGAAATGTATGTAAAGAAGCAAACTGCAAAATTCTCTGATATTTATACACATTTCAGTAAAGATAACTTTATGATTTACATATCTTGGCCTGGTCTGAAGTTACTTGAAGACACGCATGAAAGGGTGCATGCAAGTAGTGACGGTACTCACCGTCACTGGGAGTGAAAGACAGGTACTTATTGGACACTGAGAATATTGTTTGGATTACTTCAAATGGGACAGTAATATTTATCTCAAGAAACCTATGAAGACTGCTTCACACAGTCAGACTTACAACAGATGTTAATATCATCAGCTCAACCACCTGTCTTCCACACATCGTTGAATATAGTTACATAGTTAGTGAGGTTGAAAAAAGACATCAGTCCATCCAGTTCAACCTATGATGTGTGTGTGTGTTTGCTGTTAACCATACATTGTATACCCCTGTATGTTGTACATTGTATACCCCTGTATGTTGTACATTGTATACCCCTGTATGTTGTGGTCTTTAAGGTGCCCATCTAACAGTTTTTTGAAACTATCAATGCTTCCTGCTGATACCACTGCTTGTGGAAGAGAATTCCACATCCTTACTGCTCTTACAGTGAAGAACCCCTTACGCATTTTAAGGTTAAACCGCCTTTCCTCTAGTTTTAGTGAGTGGCTACGTGTCTTATTGTATTCCCTTTCTCTGAATAGTTTGTTCCTTATGCTAGGGTCGTCAGTACAGTATTTGTACATTGATATCATATCCCTCCTCAATCATCTCTTCTCCAGAGAGAATAAGTTCAATGCTTGTAGTCTTTCCTCATAGCTGATGTCCTCCATTCCCCTAATTATTTTTGTAGCCCTTCTCTGGACTCTTTCCAGTTCCAGCACATCCTTCCTGAGGACCGGTGCCCAGAACTGGACAGCATACTCCAGATGTGGCCGGACCAGAGTCTTGTAGAGCTGGAGAATAATCTCTTTATTTCTGGAGTGAATCCCCTTTTTTATACATCCCAGTATTCTGTTGGCTTTGCTTGCAGCGGCTTGGCATTGCATGCCACTGCCAAGCTTGTTGTCTACCAGTACCCCCAGGTCTTTTTCCATCCTAGACTCACCCAGAGGTTCCCCCCCTAGTGAGTAGCTTGCTTTCTGGTTTCTGGCCCCCAAGTGCATTACTTTACATTTTTCAACATTAAACCTCATCTGCCGTGTAGTTGCCCACCCCGTTATTTTGTTCAGGTCCGCTTGTAAGGTTTCCACATCCTGCCCAGAAGATATTGGCCTGCCTAGTTAAGTATCATCCGCAAATACTGAGATTGTACTAGATATCCCCTCCTCTAGATCATTTATGAATAAATTAAACAGGATTGGTCCAAGGACAGAACCCTGGGGGACCCCACTTTCCACACCCGCCAAATCCAAGTACTCCCCATTAATCACCACCCTCTGGACTCTCCCCTGGAGCCAGTTCTCTATCCAGGTACTCACCTTATGGTCCATACCTACCTTCCTTAGTTTGAACAGTAAGCGTTTGTGGGGAACGGTGTCAAAAGCCTTTGCAAAGTCCAGATACACCACATCCACAGGCATTCCTTTATCTAGGTGGCAGCTCACTTCATCATAGAAGGTTAATAGATTGGTTTGGCAAGAACGATTTTTCATGAATCCATGCTGATTACTACTAATAATACCATTTTCATTACTAAAGTCTTGTATGTGGTCCCTTAAAATCCCCTCCAAAATTTTGCATACTACTGATGTTAGGCTGACCGGCCTATAGTTACCCGGGATACACCTCGGCCCCTTTTTAAATATTGGTACCACGTTGGCTTTTTTCCAATCAGCTGGCACCATACCCGTCTGTAAACTATCCTTAAAGATCAAGAATAATGGTCTGGCAATCACCTGGCTGAGCTCTTTAAGAACCCTCGGGTGCAAGCCATCCGGTCCCGGTGATTTATTTATGTTAAATTTCTCTAGTTTAGTTCTAAGTCTATCTTCTGTTAGCCATGGCGGCACTTCCTGAGGTGTGTTGTTTAGTTCGGCCTTACAAGCTGGGTTCGTGTAGCCCCCCAATTCTTTTGTGGAGACTGAAGAGAAGAAATTATTTAACACTTCCGCCTTTTCTCTGTCCTCAGTGGCCATATTACCTTTATCATCTTTTATGGGGCAAATGTGCTCTGGCCTCGCTTTCTTACTGTTTATATACTTAAAGAATTTCTTGGGGTTCTTTTTACTCTCCTCCGCTATATGTCTCTCGTGTTCTATTTTAGCCGCCTTGATTTAGTCTTTACATTTCTTATTACACTCTTTATAATGCTTAAATGCTGCCAATGACCCCTCAGTCTTGTATTTTTTGAAGGCCTTTTCTTTAGCTCTAATATACATTTTTATGTTGGAGTTTAGCCACCCAGGGTTTAGTTTTGCTCTTTTAACTTTGTTTCCCTTTGGAATGCACTGGTCAACCCCCTTGTTTAGTATGCTCTTGAAGCACTCCCATTTTTCCTCCGTGTTCTTTGTTCGCAGGGTTCTATCCCAATTGATATTTTCTAGCAGCAAGCGCAGTTTTGGGAAATTGGCTCTTTTGAAATTCAGCGTCCTTATATTACCCTTCTGCTTCCTATAACTGTAATTAATACTGAAACTAATTGACCTATGGTCACTGTTTCCTAAGTTGTCCCGTATTTCTATATCCATGATCAGGTCTGTATTGTTGGTAATCAGTAGGTCAAGTACCGCATTGTTTCTTGTCGGTGCATTCACCATCTGACCCATGAAATTATCCTGCAAAACATTTTGGAACTGCTGAGCCTTGGCTGAGTGCGCGGTTCCTTCTGCCCAGTCTATATCAGGATAAATAAAGTCCCCCATTATAAAGACATTTGCCATCCTATGTTGATGTACTCACCTGTTATCTACTGGGGGTTCTGTCTTTACACTTCTGATAATGTGTATTGTACTTCAATGTCAGAGATGGACAGTCTTTCACTGGTGGTCTCTTCCTATTGTCTGTGTATTGAGGTGTGATGTTTTTTCTGGTAAGCCTGTCTGTCCCATTGTTAATTGTTAATGAACTCACATATTGTTTCTGTCCATATGTCTATATAATTACTTCAGGTTAATTCTAATTCTGTATACAATTCCATCTGCATATAATAATGTAATCAGGCAACCCCTGACCTGATGGGGTAATTTGATTAGGAGGGCGATGTCCATGCTGTATATAAATTCTGTGTGACCGTTCAATAAAGGAGACGATTCCAAACTTGTACAAGCTGTCGGCTAGTTTTGTATGGGGGCGGCTGGAATATCTAATATATATGTTCAAGACTGGGAGGATACCGTATACTGATGGAAGCCCACAAACACAGTGTGGGTCGCGGTTCCATTACACAAGGCATAACACACATATGGTCACACCAGGGTAGGAGACAATACAAGAAGAGATGCAGTACCAGTGTCTGAATGGACGGGTAAGCTAACCAGAGGCGGCCATGTTGCTGTTGCTAATGATTACAGTACGAGTTCAAACAGCAACAAACCAGACAGGAAGTGGAGGTGACTTGGCACTGGTGACGGAAGTCCCTGGTAGTGAAGGAACTTGTATGCTTAGGTTCCTTCCCTAGCAATCAGTACCCCATTCTGGGTCCAACTTTCCAGGTGACGTGCCCTAAGGACCCAGCCTGGAGGTCAAGGAAAATGGAGAGAGGCCTCGGGGGAATAGCAAGCATGGGTTATGTACCAAGTTGAGCTTACCGAGATTCAAGTTTAATCACAAGTGGAATGAAGAGCTAAACATATGGACCAGCATCACTGGGATGAGGTGACAGGTAACTGGGCCGGTGGAGTCTGGTGATCGTCACGTGCCACTGGCTCAGAAATGCTGCATGGAGAGGGGGTAAAGCGTCATAGGAACTATTATCTGCCATGTATAGAGTATATACGATGGAAGAACTGTGCCACAGAGTAGAGAAGTGTCATTACAAAGAGTGCTGCCTTAAGGCTATACCTGTGTTTTGGCATATGCCTCTGGCAGCCTGCTAGGGCATGAGTGTGGGAGTAAGGTGCCCCCCTCACTCCCCCACCTTCAAAGCACTGCCCCTCTCACATCACACCCCCCCCCCCCCAAACAGTAGTGTGCTCTGCCCTCTTCATATAAAACACCCATTCCACAACACTACACCCCTTCACCCCCCCCCAAGCACTGCCCCCCTGTCACATCACTACCCCCCCCCCCTCACAGTAGTATGCTTTGCCCTCTTCATATCAAACACCCGTCCCACAGCACTGCGCCCCTTCACATCCCCCCCTCAAACACTGCCCCCTCTCACATCACAACCCCCCCCCAAAGTAGTGTGCTCTGCCCCCCTTCACACCCCCCCCCATCAAACACTGCCCCCTCTTACATCACAACCCCCCCCCCCCAAAGTAGTGTGCTCTGCCCTCTTCATATCAAACACCCATCCCACAGCACTGCCCCCCTTCACAGCCCCCCCAAGCACTGCCACTCTCACATTACAACCCCCCCAACAGTAGTGTGCTCTGCCCTCTTCATATCAAACACCCACCCTACAGCACTGCCCCCCTTCACATCTTCCCCAAGCACTGCCCCTCTCACATCACAACCCCCCCCCCCCCAACAGTAGTGTGCTTTGCCCCCTTCATATCAAATACTCATCCCACAGCACTGCCCCTCTCACATCACAACCCCCTCCCCCCAATGTAGTGTGTTCTGTCCTATTCATATCAAATATCCATCCCACACCACTGCCCCCCTTCACATCCCCCCCCAAGCCTCTGCGCCCTCTCTCATCACAACCCCCAACAGTGTTTTCTGCCCTCTTTTTATAAAACACCCATCCCACAGCACTGTCCCCTTCACATCTCACCCCCAAAGCACTAACCCTCTCTCCTCCCCCCCCCCCACCACAGAACTGCCCTCCTTCACATGCCACCTAAGCACTGCCCCCCTCTTACATGATAACCTCCCCCCAACAGTAATGTGCTCTGCCCTCTTCATATCAAACACCCACCCCACAGCACTGCCCCCATTCACATCCCCCCAAGCACTGCCCCCTCTTACATCACAACCCCCCCCCCCCAACAGTAATGTGCTCTGCCCTCCTCATATCAAACACCCATCTCAGAGCACTGCCCCATTCACATCCCCCCAAGTACTGCCCCATCTCGCATCACAACCCCCCAACAGTAATGTGCTCTGCCCTTTTCATATCAAACACCCACCTCACAGCACTGCCCCCATTCACATCCCCCCAAGCACTGCCCCCTCTTACATCACAACCCCCCCCCCAACAGTAATGTGCTCTGCCCTCCTCATATCAAACACCCATCTCAGAGCACTGCCCCCATTCACATCCCCCCAAGTACTGCCCCATCTCGCATCGCAACCCCCCAACAGTAATGTGCTCTGCCCTTTTCATATCAAACACCCATTTCAAAGCTCAGAGCACTGCCCCCATTCACATTCACCCCAAGCACTGCCCCCTCTCAAATCACAACCCCCCCAACAGTACAACAGTAGTGTGCTCTGCCCCCTTCATATCAAACAGCCACCCCACAGCACTGCCCCTTCACATCTCTCCCCCCCCCCCAAAGTACTGACCATCTCTCGCCACACCCCCCCTCAGAGCACTACCCCCCCTATATATCCCCCCCAAGCACTGCCCCATCGCACATCACAACCCCCCCAACAGTAGTTTGCTCTGCGCTCTTTATATCAATACCCTTCCCACAGCACTGCCTCCCTTCACATCCCCCCACACAGCATTGTCCCACTTCACATTAACCCCCCCTTTACATCACACACACAGCCAGAGTAGTGTCCTCTGACCCCCCTCACTCTCCTACCTAAGACAGAGAGCAGGAGTAGGAGCAGGAGCAGGAGCGGGAGCAGGAGCGGGAGCGGTTATAACATTTCTGGATCGAGTTTGGGAGGCACAGCACAGCATTGAACAGAGCTGCCGGGGTTAACTTTTTATATTAACCAGCAGGTGATTGGCTGCTTGAAAAGTTATTCCCCAGGTGATTGGATGCAGGGTGGTCCTAGCAGCCAATGACCTGCTGGTTATTACACAAAATGAACCCGCACTCTGTTCAAAGCTGTGCTGTGCCTCCCACACCCAGTCCAGAAATGTTCTATCTCCAGCTGTCCGCTCTGCTGTTATAATACCTGGGGCGGAGGCTGGAGGGAAAGAATCGGCTCCTAAATGGTGTGACCGGCTAAAACAGTGGCTCGTCCACCAATTAATCATGCCTGGTCTAGGGGATGTCTTTTTACATATTTATAAATGCAGAACTTGAACAGGAGAGGAGTTTAGGGTCACAGGGTATTTCAAAACGATAATATCAATGAATAGGAGGGCAAACTTCTTACAGCCCCAAATCAGGTCTTTACTCACAGTGTCCCAGGAGCTGTCTGCCACCCAGTATCCACAGATAGACCCTCAGTAATGGAAATAAAAGATCCTTCTCCAGACTAGAACTTCAGGACAGTGCCCTCCAGCAAGTAATCCTTTAGCAATCTCCTCAAGGCCATTATCCCAGCTGATGAGACCCAGACTGCAATTTCTTGTCTCAGTAGTTCTCTCCCAGGGGCAGCAGCTCCAGTAGAACTGGAATCCTCCCTGGAGAGGGAAAAACACTCTGGAAAGGCCTCCTATACATTTATCACCTCCCCAGTCACCTTCTGGGTGCCTCCTTCCAAGGGTTGGCTTGGAGCAAGGTCATTATTTATATATACTAGACATTTGACTCTCCCTGCCCTGTATTCTGGAAGCTTCTTCCAGAAGCGGGTGGGAGGAATCAATCAACAAGCTAGGAAGGCCTGACCAGACAAAAATAATAGATCACTGATCCACTCACTTCAGTGAAGTCAAAATCTAAATTCAGCCCGGCAGCCTAACTAGAGGAGGGCTCCACATCTTAATGTTGCCCATTGTTTATTTTTCTTATATCGCATGTGACTTCGATCAGTGGAGCTAAAGTCACACTCACCTCTCCTGGGATCCAGTGTTGGGTCTCCTCTCCAGGACTGTGGCCTGCCAAGGGACAGCTTTTCCTGTTTGGCCTCACCATAAATTGGCACATGGCTTGGTCTTCAAGCTATGCTTTGTCTGACCTCCCTGCTGCAGTACTTACCTTTATTGCCTTGCCGCCTCCTGTATCCTCCAAGTCTACCTCAGGTCCCTGGGTAGGGATGGGCCAAACACCCCCTGTTCGGTTCACACCAGAACATCTCGAACAGAGAAAAACTTCTAGTGAACATGGGAACTCCATTAAAGTCTATGGGACACGAACATGAAAAATCAAAAGTCCTAATTTTATAGGTTTATATGCAAGATATTGCCATAAAAAAGTGTATGGGGGTCCGGGTAGTGCCCTGGGGGACATGAATCAATGCAAAATTATTTTTTTAAACAATAGTTTTTACAGGAGCAGTGATTTTAATAATACTTAAAGTGAAACAATAAAAAGGAAAAATTCCTTTAAAATATCATGCCTGGGGGGTCCCCTTAATGTGCCTGTAAAGTGGGGCATCTGTAGGATGTATGGAGCCTGCTGCAGCAATACTGATATTTGTAAAGGAAAAAATGTAATTTAAACTTGCTCGCGGCTGTAATGTATTGTCGGCTCCTGTAAGTCAGAAGGGGGTGGTGCCACTGGGTGATGTTACCGGGTGGCCCCCACCTTGCCTATAAAAGAGCTGTCAAAGCTGAAGATCGGGCAGACGGCGGGACGCCTCAGAAGAGGCGAAGCGTTTTTGAATTTTTTTCTATTTTTCGGGTGCGATGGGCGTTGTGATTGACGATGGATTTACATCGAGGGACACCATTTTTTTTTTCTTTTTAATAAAGTACTTGTCAAAAACTGTTCTGTGGTTTTTAATTTTTACACTTTTTTGGTGAATGGGTAGGAGTACGATGTACCCGATACCCATTCACTTAGGTGGGGGGGGGGGCGGTATCTGGGAACCACTTGTTAAAGGGGGCTTCCAGATTTAGATAAGCCCCCCACCCACAGACCCTCACAACCACAGCCCAGGGTTGTCAGGAAGAGGCCCTTGTCCCCATCCACCCCAAAGCACCCTCCCTATGTTAACCACTTAAGCCCCAGAAGATTTTACCCCCTTCCTGACCTGGGCCCATTTTGCGATTCGGCACTGCGTGATTTTAACGGACAATTGCCCGGTCGTGCAACGCTGTACCCAAATGAAATTGATGTCCTTTTTTTCCCCACAAACAGAGCTTTCTTTTGGTGGTATTTGATCACCTGTGCGATTTTTTGATCATGCGCTATAAACAAAAAAAGAGCGACAATTTTGCAAAAATAACAATATTTTTCACATTTTTTTATATGAAATTCCCCCCCAAAAAAATGTAAAAATCAAAATTTTTTAACATTTTCGGCCAATTTGTTTTCTGCTACCTATGTTTGGTAAAAAAAAAAACGCAAAAAGCGTATTTTGATTGGTTTTCGCAAACGTTATTGCGTTTACTAACTAAGGGAAAGATTTTTGTCATTTTTATTGTTTTTTTTTAATGAGTAATGGCGGCGATCTGCGATTTTTTTTTTTCCGGGACTGCGACATTGCGGCGGACAGATCGGACCCTTTACTGACATTTTTGACACTTTTGGGGGTACCAGTGACATTACTACAGTAATCAGTGCTATACATATGTACTGTTACTGTAAAAATGACACTGAGAGGGAAGGGGTTAACTTTATTGGAGAGGGAGGGGTTAAGTGTGTCCCTAGGGGCGTGCTTCTAACTGTGATTGGATGTGGCTAGTGGTGTAACAGCAGAGATCAACGGTCCTACATAGCAGGATCGTATGATCTGTGCTTTTACACAGGGAGAGTGACAGGCGGCTTTGTTTACACTAGCCGCCTGCCTTTCTCCCTCTCCACCCAACGATCGTGAGTGACCGGCGGACATCGGGTCCACCGGTCACACGCGCGGGCTTCTTAGGAAAACGAGCGGGGGTGGGAGCGCACCTCCGGCGGCGCGCGCTCGCCCCCTATTGGCTCCCAGACTAGTGACGTACCAGTACATCACTTTGCCTGGGAGGGGCTGACCACCACCGTATATAGTCGGGCGGCGGTCGACAAGTGGTTAGGGGCAAGCGGTCTGGTATGGTTCAGGAGGGGGGCACTTTCTCATCTCCCCCCCCTCCTGGCCTGCCAGGCTGCATGCTCAGATAAGAGTCTGACATAGATTTTGGGGGGGCCACGCGCTTTTATTTTTTTAATTTTGGCGTAGAGATTCCCTTAAAATCTATACCAGACCCAAAGGGCCTTGCATGGATTTTGGGGGGGGGGGGGGCGCCACACACCATTTTATTTTTTATTTCTGTCATAGGGTTCCCCTAACCACTTAAATACAGGGCACTTTCACCCCCTTCATGCCCAGACCAATTTTCAGCTTCCAATGCTCATTGGGAAATCTTGGCCAGCTTGGCTTGGCACTGCTCCCTGTCTTTAACATTGGTGTCTATGGGAAATATTGGACAGCTTGGCATGGCACTGCTCCCGAACTATAGGTGACAGAGACACAAAACTTGGGGAGCACTGAGATAGGACCCAGGACTACAACATATCTATACATTATAAAATTGGGGTATACCTGTACACTACACTGACTGCACTAAACGAACTCAACTCACTATCCACTAACTACCATCCTAACCTCTATTATCATACACTATACATGGCTGCCATTTAGGCAGCAGCCTTATATAGTGTGGGGCGTGGACTTAGCCCCTGAGCCAGGATTTGGCCAATCATGGCTCTGACAGGACATTGTGCTGTAATTGGCCAAAGCATACAGGTCAGGTGCATGCTTTGGCCAATCATCAGCAATCAATGCAATGCAACAACGCAGTGCATTATGGGGCGCTCATCAGTGGATGAACTTCACGAACAGCTGATGTTCAAGTCAAACTTACATTCGACTTGACCATAGAGCCCATCCCTACCTCTGGGTACTCTGTGCCTGCGGTGTGCTCCCAGTTTACGTATCCTCTATTGCGTTCAGTGCATTAAGTGACTCTGAGTTTCCAGTTTACATATTCTCTAATGACTCTGTTCTGCTTATGGACCCCAAGTGAGCTCCCAGTCTCCAAGGTAATCCGTAAAAACATGCTGCACTCAGTGAGAGACCTGGGCAACTCAGTAGAAGACCTGGGCCTCTTAGTAGGAGACCTGGGCCACTCAGTAAAAAAACCTGGGCCACTCAGTAGAAGACCTGGGCCACTCAGTAGAAGACCTGGGCCACTCAGAAAAAAAACCTGGGCCACTCAGTAGAAAACCTGGGCCACTCAGTAGAAAACCTGGGCCACTCAGCAGAAAACCTGGGCCACTCAGCAGAAAACCTGGGCCACTCAGTAGAAGACCTGGGCCACTCAGAAAAAAAACCTGGGCTACTCAGTAGCAGACCTGGGGCACTCAGCAGAAAACCTGGGCCACTCAGTAGAAGACCTGGGCCACTCAGTAGAAGACCTGGGCCACTCAGAAAAAAAACCTGGGCTACTCAGTAGCAGACCTGGGGCACTTAGTAGAAAACCTGGGGCACTCAGTAGAAGACCTGGGGCACTCAGTAGAAAACCTGAGGTACTCAGTAGAAGACCTGGGAGACTTAGTAGAAGACCTGGGGCACTTAGTAGAAAACCTGGGCAACTCAGTAGAAGACCTGGGCCACTCAGAAAAAAAACCTGGGCTACTCAGTAGCAGACCTGGGGCACTTAGTAGAAAACCTGGGGCACTCAGTAGAAGACCTGGGGCACTCAGTAGAAAACCTGAGGTACTCAGTAGAAGACCTGGGAGACTTAGTAGAAGACCTGGGGCACTTAGTAGAAAACCTGGGCCACTCAGTAGAAAACCTGGGCCACTCAGTAGAAAACCTGGGCCACTTTGTAGAAGACCTGGGCCACTCAGTAGAAGACCTGGGGTACTTAGTAGAAAACCTGGGTTACTCAGTAGAAATCCTGGGGCACTCAGTAGAAGAAATGGGGCACTCAGTAGAAGACATGGGGCACTCAGTAGAAGACATGGGGCACTCAGTAGAAGACATGGGGCACTCAGTAGAAGACATGGGGCACTCAGTAGAAATCCTGGGGCACTCAGTAGAAGACATGGGGCACTCAGTAGAAGACATGGGGCACTCAGTAGAAGACATGGGGCACTCAGTAGAAAACCTGGGGTACTTAGTAGAAAACCTGGGGCACTCAGTAGAAATCCTGGGGCACTCAGTAGAAGACATGGGGCACTCAGTAGAAGACATGGGGCACTCAGTAAAAAACCTGGGGCACTTAGTTGATGATCCATAGCACTCAACAAATACTTAGGGCACTCAGTACAACCCTGTAACACTCACTAGAAGAACTGGGGCACTCAGTACAAACCCCTGTCACTCACTAGGAGACCTGGGGGCTCTGTACAGTTCGAAGTCACTTCATTGATGACCAAAGGCACTCAGTACAACCCCACAGCACTCCATAGAAGAACTTGGGAACTCAGTACAAGAACCGGGGTACTGAATATAAACCCACGTCGCTTAGTGGATGAACTGGGGCACTCAGTATAAGACTGGGGGGAGGGGGCACTCAGTAGATTACTAAGGGTAAGTTCTAGGGTCTAGTAATTTATTTCTGTACACCTAGTGCAAAATATTCTCCTATTGGAGCCCCCCATTGTATTACACAAGTACTTTATACTGGATCCCCCCCATTATATTACACAAGTACTTTATACTGGAGCCCCCATTGTATTACACAAGTACTTTATACTGGAGCCCCCCCATTGTATAACACAAGTACTTTATACTGGAGCCCCCCATTGTATTACACAAGTACTTTATACTGGAGCCCCCCATTGTATTACACAAGTACTTTATACTGGAGCCCCCCATTATATTACACAAGTACTTTATACTGGAGCCCCCCATTGTATTACACAAGTACTTTATACTGGAGCCCCCCATTATATTACACAAGTACTTTATACTGGAGCCCCCCATTGTATTACACAAGTACTTTATACTGGAGCCCCCCATTGTATTACACAAGTACTTTATACTGGATCCCCCCCATTATATTACACAAGTACTTTATACTGGAGCCCCCATTGTATTACACAAGTACTTTATACTGGAGCCCCCCCATTGTATAACACAAGTACTTTATACTGGATCCCCCCCATTATATTACACAAGTACTTTATACTGGAGCCCCCATTGTATTACACAAGTACTTTATACTGGAGCCCCCCCATTGTATAACACAAGTACTTTATACTGGAGCCCCCCATTATATTACACAAGTACTTTATACTGGAGCCCCCCATTGTATTACACAAGTACTTTATACTGGAGCCCCCCATTATATTACACAAGTACTTTATACTGGAACCCCCCATTGTATTACACAAGTACTTTATACTGGAGCCCCCCATTGTATTACACAAGTACTTTATACTGGAGCCCCCCACTGTATTACATAAGTACTTTATACTGGAGCCCCCATTGTATTACACAAGTACTTTATACCGGAGCCCCCCCATTGTATAACACAAGTACTTTATACTGGAGCCCCCCATTATATTACACAAGTACTTTATACTGGAGCCCCCCATTGTATTACACAAGTACTTTATACTGGAGCCCCCCATTATATTACACAAGTACTTTATACTGGAGCCCCCCATTGTATTACACAAGTACTTTATACTGGAGCCCCCCATTGTATTACACAAGTACTTTATACTGGAGCCCCCCCCCCCCCATTGTATAACACAAGTACTTTATACTGGAGCCCCCCATTATATTACACAAGTACTTTATACTGGAGCCCCCCATTGTATTACACAAGCACTTTATACTGGAGCCCCCCATTGTATTACACATGTACTTTATACTGGAGCCCCCCATTGTATTACACAAGTACTTTATACTGGAGCCCCCCATTGTATTACACAAGTACTTTATACTGGAGCCCCCCATTGTATTACACAAGTACTTTATACTGGAGCCCCCCTTTGTATTACACAAGTACTTTATACTGGAGCCCCCCCATTGTATTACACAAGTACTTTATACTGGAGCCCCCCATTGTATTACACAAGTACTTTATACTGGAGCCCCCCATTGTATTACATAAGTACTTTATACTGGAGCCCCCCATTGTATTACACAAGTACTTTATACTGGAGCCCCCCATTGTATTACATAAGTACTTTATACTGGAGCCCCCCATTGTATTACACAAGTACTTTATACTGGAGCCCCCCATTGTATTACACAAGTACTTTATACTGGAGCCCCCCTTTGTATTACACAAGTACTTTATACTGGAGCCCCCCCCCCATTGTATTACACAAGTACTTTATACTGGAGCCCCCCATTGTATTACACAAGTACTTTATACTGGAGCCCCTCCATTGTATTACACAAGTACTTTATACTGGAGCCCCCCATTGTATTACACAAGTACTTTATACTGGAGCCCCTCCATTGTATTACACAAGTACTTTATACTGGAGCCCCTCCATTGTATTACACAAGTACTTTATACTGGAGCCCCCCCATTGTATTACACAAGTACTTTATACTGGAGCCCCCCCCTCCATTGTATTACACAAGTACTTTATACTGGAGCCCCCCATTGTATTACACAAGTACTTTATACTGGAGCCCCTCCATTGTATTACACAAGTACTTTATACTGGAGCCCCCCATTGTATTACACAAGTACTTTATACTGGAGCCCCTCCATTGTATTACACAAGTACTTTATACTGGAGCCCCCCCATTGTATTACACAAGTACTTTATACTGGAGCCCCCCATTGTATTACACAAGTACTTTATACTGGAGCCCCCCATTATATTACACAAGTACTTTATACTGGAGCCCCCCATTGTATTACACAAGTACTTTATACTGGAGCCCCTCCATTGTATTACACAAGTACTTTATACTGGAGCCCCTCCATTGTATTACACAAGTACTTTATACTGGAGCCCCCCCATTGTATTACACAAGTACTTTATACTGGAGCCCCCCCCCCTCCATTGTATTACACAAGTACTTTATACTGGAGCCCCCCATTGTATTACACATGTACTTTATACTGGAGTCCCCCATTGTATTACACAAGTACTTTATACTGGAGCCCCCCATTGTATTACACAAGTACTTTATACTGGAGCCCCCCCATTGTATTACACAAGTACTTTATACTGGAGCCCCCCCCCCCTCCATTGTATTACACAAGTACTTTATACTGGACCCCCATTGTATTACACAAGTACTTTATACTGGAGCCCCCCCCCCTCCATTGTATTACACAAGTACTTTATACTGGACCCCCATTGTATTACACAAGTACTTTATACTGGAGCCCCCCATTGTATTACACAAGTACTTTATACTGGAGCCCCCCCCCCCTCCATTGTATTACACAAGTACTTTATACTGGACCCCCATTGTATTACACAAGTTCTTTATACTGGAGCCCCCCATTGTATTACACAAGTACTTTATACTGGAGTCCCCCATTGTATTACACAAGTACTTTATACTGGAGCCCCCCATTGTATTACACAAGTACTTTATACTGGAGCCCCCCATTGTATTACACAAGTACTTTATACTGGAGCCCCCCCATTGTATTACACAAGTACTTTATACTGGAGCCCCCCCCCTCCATTGTATTACACAAGTACTTTATACTGGACCCCCATTGTATTACACAAGTACTTTATACTGGAGCCCCCCCCCCCTCCATTGTATTACACAAGTACTTTATACTGGACCCCCATTGTATTACACAAGTACTTTATACTGGAGCCCCCCATTGTATTACACAAGTACTTTATACTGGAGCCCCCCCCCCCTCCATTGTATTACACAAGTACTTTATACTGGACCCCCATTGTATTACACAAGTTCTTTATACTGGAGCCCCCCATTGTATTACACAAGTACTTTATACTGGAGCCCCCCATTGTATTACACAAGTACTTTATACTGGAGCCCCCCCCCCCCCATTTTATTTTTTGCACATATTTTCCTTTTATTCAGTTTAGGATTTTCTTTCCTCTACTTTCGCTCCGTTCTTTGAAGAGATGAGAGAGAAATCTCACCACAAACATTTCTCCGGCATTGTCATAAAATGGAAAACAGATCAATCACAACTCTAATAATTGGCTGTATTCCTGAGGGATCAATAAGAGATATCGATCGTCACACGGCTCTGATTGGAAGAGATTCAAGTTGTACTTTGATTTAGATGAAAGTATCAGCCAGGAATTCTTTATTTATACAATATGAAATGTATACTGCATCAATAAATACTGATTGTCAGCTTCATGTTCACACACATTCCGGAGACATCACACACAGATCGCAGTGACATCACACACAGATAGCAGTGACATCACACACAGATAGCAGTGACATCACACACATTCCGGTGACATCACACACAGATCGCAGTGACATCACACACACATCGCAGTGACATCACACACACATCGCAGTGACAGCACATACAGATCGCTGTGACATCACACACACATTCTGGTAACATCACACACACATCGCAGTGACATCACACACATCACAGTGACATCACACACATCACAGTGACATCACACACACATTGCGGTGACATCACACACAGATCGCAGTGACATCACACACACATTGCAGTGACAGCACATACAGATCGCAGTGACATCACACACACATCGCAGTGACATCACACACAGATCGCAGTGACATCACACACAGATCGCAGTGACATCACACACAGATCGCAGTGACATCACACACAGATCGCAGTGACATCACACACATCACAGTGACATCACACACATCACAGAGATATCACACGCATTCTGGTGACATCAAACACATCACAGTGACATCACACACACATCGCAGTGACATCACACACAGATCGCAGTGACATCACACACACACATCACAGTGACATCACACACACATCGCAGTGACATCACACACACATCGCAGTGACATCACACACACATCGCAGTGACATCACACACACATCGCAGTGACATCATACACAGATAGCAGTGACATCACACACATTCCGGTGACATCACACACACATCGCAGTGACATCACACACACATTGCAGTGACATCACACACATCACAGTGACATCACACACATTCTGGTGACATCACACACAGATAGCAGTGACATCACACACACAAACACATCACACACATCACAGTGACATCACACACAGATCGCAGTGACATCACACACATTCCGGTGACATCACACACAGATAGCAGTGACATAACACACACACATCACACACATCACAGTGACATCACACACATCACACACATATCACAGAGATATCACACGCATTCTGGTGACATCACACACATCGCAGTGACATCACACACACATTCTGGTGACATCACACTCACATTGCGGTGACATCACACACACATTGCGGTGACATCACACACACATTCTGGTGACATCACACACACATTGCGGTGACATCACACACACATCACAGTGACATCACACACACATTGCGGTGACATCACACACACATTGCAGTGACATCACACACACATTGCGGTGACATCACACACACATTCTGGTGACATCACACACACATTGCGGTGACATCACACACACATCACAGTGACATCACACACACATTGTGGTGACATTACACACACATCGCAGTGACATCACACATATCGCAGTGACATCACACGCACATTCTGGTGACATCACACACACATTGCGCTGACATCACACACACATCGCAGTGACATCTCCCACACATTGCGGTGACATCACACACATCGCAGTGACAGCACATACAGATCACAGTGACATCACACACACATCGCAGTGACAGCACATACAGATCGCAGTGACATCACACACACATCGCAGTGACATCACACACATCGCAGTGACATCACACACAGATCGCAGTGACATCACACACATTCCGGTGACATCACACACAGCAGTGACATAACACACACACATCACAGTGACATCACTCACATCACACACATATCACAGAGATATCACACGCTTTCTGGTGACATCACACACATCGCAGTGACATCACACACATTCTGGTGACATCAC
The DNA here is from genome assembly GCF_965119305.1 of Pelophylax lessonae. Classification (NCBI taxonomy): domain Eukaryota; kingdom Metazoa; phylum Chordata; class Amphibia; order Anura; family Ranidae; genus Pelophylax; species Pelophylax lessonae. Next base: position 750,745,012 of record NC_138769.1, on the reverse strand, counting down.
ACTCACATTCTGGTGACATCACACACACATCACAGTGACATCACACACACATCGCAGTGACATCACACGCACATTCTGGTGACATCACACACACATTGCGCTGACATCACACACACATCACAGTGACATCTCACACACATTGCGGTGACATCACACACACACATCGCAGTGACATCACACACAGATCGCAGTGACATCTCACACAGATCGCAGTGACATCTCACACACATTGCGGTGACATCACACACACATCACAGTGACATCACACACACATTGCGCTGACATCACACACACATCGCTGGGACATCTTACACACATTGCGGTGACATCACACACACACATCGCAGTGACATCACACACACACATCGCAGTGACATCACAAACACATCGCAGTGACATCTCACACACATTACGGTGACATCACACACACATTACGGTGACATCACACACACATTGCGCTGACATCACACACACATCGCAGGGACATCTCACACACATTGCGGTGACATCACACACATCGCAGTGACATCTCACACATCGCAGTGATATCTCACACACATTGCGGTGACATCACACACATCACACACATATCACAGAGATATCACACGCATTCTGGTGACATCACACATATACTGAATAGTAAATACCTTGCAGTGGACCCTATGTCCAGTGTAGAAGGTTTCCCATCTTCCAGGGTACATCCAGGTCATTAAACAGGGTCCGCCAGGCCAGGGGTCAGCTTCCAGCGTGGGCTTTGCGCAGTGACGTACAGAGTGGGGACACCGGGGACGTCCAGCATCCAGTCCCCCTGGAGAAGATGTGAAGGTGTTGTGACTCTGCAGACCACAGAGAGGACTGGTCAGAGTAAGAGGAAGTTTCTTCTGAGTGCTGGGAGAGAAGAGTACTAAACAGAACAATGGTTATCAGTCAGGAGAGGGAAAGGCGGCCAGCTGAGACTCAGCCAAGAGGAGAAACTTTCCATACCGGGACCATGCGCCAATCTGCCTGATAAAGGGGGGGTCACACTCAGTTATTAGTCATTGTGCGTAGATTTCCATAGATGTAAATAACTTTCTCATGTGCCGGTATTCCCCCCACCCCGAGACCTGAGAGATACCGAGAGGATCGATGCCGGAATCCCGGAATTCTTCGATATTTCTCAGAAGCGTAGATTCAGGATCATCAAGGAATTCAAAGTGTAACATTTATCATTCTTCTAACTACTCTATATTACCAAAAGTATTGGGACCCCTCTCTATATACACTATATTACCAAAAGTATTGGGACCCCTCTCTATATACACTATATTACCAAAAGTATTGGGACCCCTCTCTATATACACTATATTACCAAAAGTATTGGGACGCCTCTCTATATACACTATATTACCAAAAGTATTGGGACACCTCTCTATATACACTATATTACCAAAAGTATTGGGACCCCTATCTATATACACTATATTACCAAAAGTATTGGGACGCCGGCCTTTACACATACATGAACTTTTATGGCATCCCAGTCTTAGTCCGTAGGGTTTAATATTGAGTTGGCTCCGCCCTTTGCAGCTATAACAGCTTACACTCTTCTGGGAAGGCCGTCCAAAAGGTTTAGGGGTGTGTCTATGGGAATGTTTCACCATCCTTTGGATCCAGGTCAGGCACTGATGTTGGATAAGAAGGCCTGGCTCGCAGTCTGCGCTTGAATTCATCCCAAAGGTGTTCTATCGGGTTGAGGTCAGGACTCTGTGCAGGCCAGTCAAGTTCTTCCACCCCAAACTTGCTCATCCATGTCTTTACGGACCTTGCTTTGTGTGCTGCCCCAAATAATTTGGAGGAGGGGGATTATGGTGGGGGGGGGGTTATTTCAGGGGTTGGGCTTGGCCCCTTAGTTCCAGTGAAGAGAACACTAAAGGCGTCAGCATACCAAGACATTTTGGACAATTTCATGCTCCTAACTTTGTGGGAGGAGTTTGAGGATGGCCCCTCCCTGCTCCAACATGACTGCGCACCAGTGCACAAAGCAAGGTCCATAATGACATGGATGAGGGAGTTTGAGGTGGAAGAACTTGACTGGCCTGCACAGAGTCCTGACCTCAACCCCTACAGAACAACTTTGAGATGAATTAGAGCGGAGACTGCGAGCCAGGCCTTCTCGTCCAACATCAGTGCTTGACCTCACAAATGTACATTCCCATAGACACTCCTAAACCTTGTGGACAGCCTTCCCAGAAGAGTTGAAGCTGTTATAGCTGTAAAGTGAGGGCCAACTCAATATTTAACCCTATGGACTAGGACTGGGATGTCATTAAAGTTCCTGTGCGTGTAAAGGCAGGCGTCCCTATTCCTCCCACTGACACCAATGATGGGGCACTATTCCTCCCACTGACACCAATGATGGGACACTCTTCCTCCACTGACACCAATGATGGGACACTATTCCTCCCACTGACACCAATGATGGGACACTATTCCTCCCACTGACACCAATGATGGGACACTATTCCTCCACTGACACCAATGATGGGACACTATTCCTCCACTGACACCAATGATGGGACACTATTCCTCCACTGACACCAATGATGGGACACTATTCCTCCACTGACACCAATGATGGGACACTATTCCTCCACTGACACCAATGATGGGACACTATTCCTCCCACTGACACCAATGATGGGGCACTATTCCTCCCACTGACACCAATGATGGGGCACTATTCCTCCCACTGATACCAATGATGGGTCACTATTCCTCCCACTGACACCAATGATGGGACACTATTCCTCCCACTGACACCAATGATGGGGCACTATTCCTACCACTGATACCAATCATAGGTCACTAATCCTCCCACTGACACCAATGATGGGGCACTATTCCTACCACTGACACCAATGATGGGGCACTATTGATCTTTTATTGAAAAGAATCAAGCAACATATTTTATACAAAAGTAAAAAACATAACTATAGTACAATATTCCAACAGAAAACAAAGGAATCCACATCCATGTGCAGAATATATACAATATATACATAATCCACTTCCAACATTCTTAGAAAACTATTTACATAAAGCAGCAGAGAGGGCCTAAGAGGCACAACCCATCACCTATGTATGCAGCCATTTATCAAAAACTGAGCATTAAGAAAAAATCTAGGGTGATAAGAGACAGAAAGCCACACCCGGGAAAGAGACTCCTGGCAGTCAGGGAGGCTTGAAACCCCTCCACGCCTTCAGCCAAGCCCTCTGACCCCACTTGTCTCTCTCAAGCGCCCGAATCTTCCCCACCTCATGCAGAATGTCACACACCACCACCTGAACAGGAAGGATTTTACGCCGAAGGGTGACCTGACACCGTGCGTTCCATGTGTAATAACGGACTACTAAACTAACTAAAAAAAGTGTATCCAAACAAAAGCCCCCACCAGTATTGAATGCTCCGTACACCCACTCAGCATAACCCAGCCTGGAGAGGAAAGGAACACCGAGGGCCCCCCCCACCTGTTTGTATACCTCTATGTTAAAAGGGCAACGAAGCAGAAAATGGTCCATAGTCTCCTCCTCACCTGCACATTCCTCCCGAGGACAACCACGATCCATCCCACTGCGGAATTTCAAATTGCCCCGAACATAGAGCCTCCCGTGGAAGCACAACCAGGCCAGATCCCTGAATTTAAGGGGGACTCTAGCCAAATTAATCAATCTTAACCCTTCCCTCAAAATTGGGCCTGGGCAATCCCTTAAGGCCAGTGGGTCATGAAAGACTTCACTCAAGACTCGGCTCATAAGGACTTTCCTCGGAGCGGATCTGAGATCTTCAGCCGACAGGCGCCACTGCCGCAGCAACTTCAGACACGGAGCGACATAGGCTGGGAGCTGACCACGATGACCCCTGAGATTCTTCACTTGGCCACCTTCTTCCCAAAGTCGCAGAAAAGGCCTAAACCAAGATCCAAACATGCCTGCCCATCCAGGAGGTTTCACTGCAAGCATACTACCAATGTTAAACTTGAGAAATAGCAGTGAAAAGAAAAGAACGGGGTTGACCATACCTAAGCCACCCTCCCTCCTGGATAGATAGGTGACATTCCTCTTGATGGGGTTCAGTCTGTTCCCCCACAGCATCTGGAAGAACACACTATAGATCCTAGCATAGAGAGACACTGGCAAGATGCAGACAGGGCTGACATACAAGAAGATCGGTATCAGGTAAGTCTTAATCAGATCAACCCTTTCCCTCAGAGATAACTTCCATCTCTTCCAGCTGACCACCTTAGTATTGGCAACTTCCAGCCTGCCTTCCCAGTTTTTGAGGCCATAATCGCCAGGTCCAAATTCAATGCCTAATATCTTAATTTTTTCCTGGGGCACTGGAAAAGTGTCCGGGAGATCAAACCCCTCACCTTCCTTTCCCATCCAAAAAACTTCACTCTTTTCCTGATTGATCTTGGAGCCTGATGCTTCAGAGTACCGTGATGTCAGAGAGACCACCTCCTCCGCTTCATCTGTCCCAGTGACAATCACTGACACATCATCCGCATAGGCAACAACCCTCAAAGGCGGCTCACCCGGGATTCCCACTGGTACCCCACACAACATGCTGCTCTCTAGCCTCCTGATGAAGGGGTCGATTGCAAACACATAGAGCAGGGGACTCAGCGGACAACCCTGGCGCACCCCAGAACCAACCTCAAAGGACTGTCCAACCCAACCATTAACAAGAGGGAAGCTTTCTGCCCCCTTATACAAAACTTTTAACCAATCGACAAAACCACCCGGCAGACCGTACTTACTAAAGAGCAACCACAGGTACTCATGGTTGACACGATCGAAAGCCTTTGCCTGATCCAATGCCAGTAGATACTTTCCCCAGCCTGCAGCCCTGCACTGCTCCAAGGCCTCCCGGACAGCTAAAACCGCTGTGAAGGTGCTCCTACCCTGGATCGAACAGTGCTGATGGCGAGAAAGCAAAGACTCTGCTACTGCCGATAGGCGCCAGAAAAGTATCTTCGCCAGCACCTTTCTATCGACATTGAGAAGGCTGATGGGGCGCCAATTCTCAATCATCGAAGGATCTTTACCTTTTGAAAGAAGAATCACAGCTGAGTGTCTCATGGAAGTGGGAAGCACCCCCTCAGCAAGACAACTGTTAAAAATCTCTACCAAATGTGGGGCCAGAATAGACTTAAAGGCTTTGTAAAACTCAGCTGTCAGACCATCCGGTCCAGGTGACTTCTTGATGGCAAGCTGTTCAATTGCCCTCGTCACCTCTTCAACTGTGATCTCTTCTGTCAAATTCATCAAAGGGACATCTCCACCATTTAGACCTGGAATAGAGTCCAAAAAGCTTTCCATCTTGTCTCGGTCAAGCTCCTTCCTCCCAAGAAGTTCAGCATAAAAAGACCTCACGACCTCCAGGATCCCTGACCTGGACTTTGTCAAGGAACCTGTACTATCCTTAAGGCCAACGACCATCTTAACAGCTACACCCTGTTTGCAGTTCTGGTAAGGGTCAGGCGAGTGGTATTTCCCATAGTCCCGCTCCAGAACCAAAGAGGTATGCCGGTCATATTGACACTTCCTGAGGAGGATTTTCACTTCAGAGATTGCCCCAGGATCTCCTCCTCTCGAGACAAGAATATCCAGCTTCCTCCGCAAACGTTGGTAGGTCATGTATCTATTAAAATGTTTTTTATTGGCTAGGCCCCTGAAGAATCCAGCAATCCTCTTTTTGGTCAGCTCCCACCACTCAGCCTTGCTGCTACAAAAGTCCAGGATGGTCACCTGTGCCTGAAAGAATTCCTCAAAGGATTGTCTAACATGTTCTTCCTCAAGGAGAGTCGAATTTAATCTCCAGATGCCTTTGCCCCTCTGAGGGAAATCTGAAGCATTCAAGACCACAGATAGCATACAGTGATCAGAGAACTCCACCGCCTGCACCACTGGGGGTGAGAAAGCAGAGGCCTCCTTCAAAAAAAACCTATCTATCCTACTCTGACTATTACCTCGATGAAAGGTGAACCCTGTGTCATCCGGAAGGTGCTTAATGTGCACATCCACAAGACCAGCATCCCTAACCATACTATTTAAAAAAACGCTATCATATCCCAGCCGGTCATTGAAGTCCTTCCTGTCCTTGGGCCTAGTCACAGTATTAAAGTCACCTCCAAAAACCACTTGCCGGGATGTAAAAAGAAATGGCTTGATCCTTGTAAAAAGGCATTTCCTGTCCCACTTTGTGTGCGGCCCATAAATATTAATTAGGCGCAGGTCCTGCCCTCCCACAAGAACGTCTAAGACCATACATCTCCCAATCTCCACCTCAATAACCCGCCGGACAGTTACCATGCCGGTTTTAAACAACACCGCCACCCCGCCGTAAGGCTCGGCCGCAAGAGACCAGTAAGATGGACCATACCTCCACTCTCTCTTGGCCATATGAATATCTGCCAAGGAGGTGAGCCTAGTCTCCTGCAAAAATAAAATTTCAGCATCTAATTGGCTGAACAAAAAGAAGGCCATAGAACGAGCTCTTACCGACTTAATGCTGGCGACATTTATTGTCACCACTTTTAACGGAGGGGGAACCGCCATTTGGGTTATTGGGTGGATTGCTTCTTAGCTCCCCTCTGCTGCTCATCACCAGAAGCCTCTCTCTTTCTTGAAGCCTCCTCCAACTCCATTTCAATATCTGAATTCTGCTCAGAAGAATCCCCAGATGAGGAGATATCCCAAGCAGAAGCCCTAGAACGGTTGGAGACAGTCACTGAGGCATCCTGTCCCTGTTCCGTCCTCACCGTCTGTCTCTTCCGCCTCACAACCTTCCTTCTCTCCTCCAGGTACTGAAGGTCAGATTCAGAGATGCTTTCATCTCTTGTTTTCTTCTTCTTCTTTGAAGTCTTCACAGAAGACTTCTTTACAGAGGAAGCCGCAGCAGCACCCTTTTTGGTACCCTCTACCACTCCTGGTGGGTGGGGGGCTTCTTTAAGGTCACACTTAGGAAGGGAAGACTGATCAGGAATAACTGACTCAGGGGGCACAGACTTGGCAGATTCTGACACAAGAGGAGCCGGTACAGTAGGCTGGGGGGACACAGGGGCAGACACAGAAGGAAAACTTACAGATACAGGAGGGGTGGGCACAGGGACTAGGGAGGGATCCTGCACAAGACCAGGGGGGTCAGTCACCGCAGAGGAGGGTGGTACAACAGGGGCCTCATCCTCCATCCTGTCCAGCCTTAACAGATCATCTATCACCTCTCTATCCATATTATGCTAGGCTTCAGGACATCGGCTGTAGGGGTGGCCAAGGCGCAGGCACAGGTTGCACCTTATCGCCTGGGTGCAGTCCCTGGCCACATGACCCTGTCCCCGACACACTGAACAGATCAGTGCTGAACAAGAGGAGCTAAAATGCCCCTTTTCTCCACAGCGGTGACACAGTTTTGGCTGACCGGGATAAAAGATAGTCATCCTATCCCTCCCTATAAAAGCAGAGGAGGGCAGGTGACGGACAACATTCCCATCCCTAGCCAACCTGACCGTTACCGACCAACCCCCGGTCCAGATGCCACGCTCATCATGAATTTTATCCGGCCTGGTCAAAACATCCCCATAATTTCTCAACCAGACCTCTAAGTCCCGAGCAGGAACACTCTCATTTGTAAGGACAATAGTAATTTTCTTCACTGTTGACCTTTGGGAAACTGTCACTGGCACCAGACCTTCCCATTCGGGTCTTGACCTGCACCGAGCCATATATCGTTCCCAGAACAAGTCAAGACCCTCTGGTCTGGTGAAACTAACTGTGTATTCCCGGCTTCCAGCCACATGTATCAGGGCATATAGGTCATTAGCCCCAAAACCCATATCTAAGATCAGGTCCACCACCATACGCCTTGCTAGAGGGACTGCACCACCTTCCCATTTAAGGAGGACTACGTTCCGCCTTGGACCCCCAGCAGAAGCCATAGATCCAATACCAGATCCAATGGTGCTCATAGTGGCAGCCTGCGAGGGAAAACCCTGATTAGAAGCAGAGCTCCTCCTTGATTGTAACCCTGGCTTGGTGATATTGCCAGGAGCACAGCTTACCACCTGTGCAAATGTAGGTTTTTTAGGGCCAAGACCCCACACTGATGTCACATTATCAGGTACACTACTATTATTATTTTTACCAGCTTGGCCTAAACAAGCAGCATTATCAGTTCCACATATAATGGTGGGATCCACCATGCCTGCAATGTTATTAGGGATAACTGTTTCTGATGCAGTACCAGATGTTTCCTGCTGCTGCGCTGTAGAGTCCTGTTCAACAGTGACTGAAATAGTTTTAAGCTCAGCAGAAGGGGGGTTAATCGGCTCTTCTGGGTTTTGTGGTTCTTCAGCAGAAATGTCATTTTTTAAACACAACTTTTCCTGTTTAGAGACATCAGCAGCAGGCACAACATTGCTGAGCATAGGGGAATCACCCTGAGTGTCATTAGGAAACCCATCATTAGGCAAGGTGCTAAAAGGCACAAAAACTGTTTTATCTGTAAGCTGGGGCTTTATATACTTTACTTTATCAGGCACACTCTCAGGTAAGTCCTCCACATCACCAAACACCAGCTGATCTTCCTGCATTGGAGACTCCATTACCTGTATAACTTTCAACATGCCTCCTGAGCCCTGAGATGGCAATGGGCTGCTTACCTCACCTTGAGGGGGAAGGGGGTCAGAACCGGGGGTCTCCTCCTCCACCTCCATCTTTGCAGACCTCCGTTCATTGCAAAACTTCTCCCTGAAGGGACCATCCCTGCCTTCCATCATGGCCACGATAGTTTCTTGATGATCCACACGGACTTTCGCTAATTGGACCTCTGAATCCATTGATCCACGGTTCTTGCTGAACAAGCCTTCACGCTGCTTTCTCAGGCGCTTTAAATCCGCTCTAAGCTTGTAGAGCTTGTCTCTCTCCTTATTGAGGACTTTGATCCCGGCCACCACTCGCTCCCGAATGGATCCAGCATCTTCATCCTCACCAGGTGCAGAGAGATCACCAACCACGGGCTGCACAGGAGCAGGGGTGCCATCCATCCGCCCAGGGGATATCTGAGAGCCTCCAGCAGGAGAGGCCCTGCTGGCCTCCATGGCTTCCCCAGAAGGGGGCCAGGAGAGCTGGGAGGGATTTCACCTCACACCCTCTTACACAGATCACCTGGAGCAGCAACAGACACACAGCCAGAGAACCTTCCAGCAGCCACACCCGAAGCTGAATGATGGGAAACGACTCCTCCCACTGACACCAATGATGGGGCACTATTCCTTCCCCTGACACCAACAATGGGGCACTATTCCTCCCACTGACACCAATGATGGGTCACTATTCCTCCCCCTGACACCAATGATGGGGCACTATTCCTCCCACTGACACCAATGATGGGGCACTATTCTTCCCACTGACACCAATGATGGGACACTATTCCTCCCACTGACCCCAATGATGGGGCATCAATTCAAGGCTAGTTGTGGGAAACCCCCCTCTCTCTCATAAACAAAGAGAACCAAGTAGAATTGCTTAGTGCCGGAGGTTCTAGGGAAGAGCACCTAAAGAAGTTCTGCTCTGTGACTGGGAAAGATGTAACCATAAGAGGTCCTCATTGTCCCTTAGGGGTCTATTTACTAAAGCTACAGAGGTGAAAATGAGTCACAAACCTTCCAGAGAAACCAATAAACTTCTCACTTCAGCCTGTTTGATGAACCATCAGCAATAAAACCTGGAAGCTGATTGGTTTCTCTGCAGAAATGGGACTAAATTTGCCCGCTCTAGCTTTAGTAAAAACACCCCAATGTGGCTGAAAAAGTGGGAAACCCCTATAAGGATCTTCCACATGAGAGAAAGAAGATTGTCTGAAAAATGACTGCGTCCGGTCAGTGATCTCCCCTCACCTGTGTCAGTTATTGCCTCTCACCTGTGTCAGTTATCTCCTCTCACCTGGGCAAGTTATCGCCTCTCATCTGTGTCAGTTATCTCCTCTCACCTGTGCAAGTTATTGCCTCTCATCTGTGTCAGTTATCTCCTCTCACCTGTATCAGTTATCTCCTCTCATCTGGTCAGGTCTCTATTCTCACCTGTGTCAGTTATCTCCTCTCACCTGTGTCAGTTATCTCCTCTCATCTGGTCAGGTCTCTCCTCTCACCTATTTCAGTCATCTCCTCTCACCTGTGTCAGTTATCTCCCCTCACCTGTGTCAGTCATCTCCCCTCACCTGTGTCAGTTATCTCCTCTCACCTGCATCAGTTATCTCCTCTCACCTGTTGCACTTATCTCCTGTCACCTGTGTCAGTTACCTCCCCTCACCTGCGTCAGGTATCTCCCCTCACTGGTGTCAGTTATCTCCCCTCACCTGTGCAAGTTATTACTTCTCACCTGTGTCAGTCATCTCCTCTCACCTGTGTCAGTTTTTTCCTCTCACCTGTGTAAGTTATCTCCCCTCACCTGTGTCAGTTATCTCCTCTCACCTGTGTCAGTTTTTTCCTCTCACCTATGTCAGTTATCTCCCCTCATCTGTGTCAGTTATCTCCTCTCACCTGTGTCAGTTATCTCCCCTCACCTGTGTCAGTTATCCCCTCTCATCTGTGACAGTTATCTCCCCTCAACTGTGTCAGGTCTCTCCTCTCACCTGTGTCAGTTATCCCTGCTCACCTGTGTGAGTTATGCCTCTCACCTGTGTCAGTTATCTCCCCTCACCTGTGTCAGTTATCTCTTCTTACCTAAGTCAGTTATCTCCTATCACCTGTGTCAGTTATCTCCTCCCACTTGTGTCAGGTCTCTCCTCTCACCTGTGTCAGTTATCCCTCCTCACCTGTATCAGATATCCCCTCTCACCTGTGTCAGTTATCTCCTCTCACCTGTGTCAGTTATTTCCCCTCACCTGTGTCTGTTATCTCCCCTCACCAGTGTCAGTTATCTCTCCTCACCTGTGTCAATTATCTCCCATCACCTGTGTCAGTTATCTCCGCTCACCTGTGTCAGTAATCTCCTCTCACCTGTGTCAGTTATCTCCTCACCTGTGTCAGTTATCCCCTCTCACCTGTTTCAGTTATCTCCTCTCAACTCTGTCAATTATCTCCCCTCACCTGTGTCAGTCATATCCTCTCACCTGTGTCAGTTATCTCCTCTCACCTGTGTAAGTTATCTCCCTCACCTGTGTCAGTCATCTCCTCTCACCTGTGTCAGTTATTTCCTCTCACCTATGTCAGTTATCTCCCCCTCATCTGTGTCAGTTATCTCCTCTCACCTGTGTCAGTTATACCCTCTCATCTGTGACAGTTATCTCCCCTCAACTGTGTCAGGACTCTCCTCTCACCTGTGTCAGTTATCCCCGATCACCTGTGTGAGTTATGCCTCTCACCTGTGTCAGTTATCTCCCCTCACCTGTGTCAGTTATCTCTCCTTACCTAAGTCAGTTATCTCCTATCACCTGTGTCAGTTATCTCCTCTCACTTGTGTCATGTCTCTCCTCTCACCTGTGTCAGTTATCCCTCCTCACCTGTATCAGATATCCCCTCTCACCTGTGTCAGTTATTTCCCCTCACCTGTGTCTGTTATCTCCCCTCACCAGTGTCAGTTATCTCCCCTCACCTGTGTCAATTATCTCCCATCACCTGTGTCAGTTATCTCCACTCACCTGTGTCAGTAATCTCCTCCCACCTGTGTCAGTTATCTCCTCACCTGTGTCAGGTATCTCCCCTCACCTGTGTCAGTTATCCCCTCTCACCTGTTTCAGTTATCTACTCTCAACTCTGTCAATTATCTCCCCTCAACTCTGTCAGTTATCCCCTCTCACCTGTGTCAGTTATCTCCTATCTTCTGTGTCAGTTATCTCCTCTCACCTGTGTCAGTTATCTCCCCCTCACCTGTGTCAGTTATCTCCTCTCACCTGTGTCAGTCATCTCCTCTCACCTGTGTCAGTTATCTCCTCTCACCTGTGTAAGTTATCTCCCCTCACCTGTGTCAGTCATTTCCTCTCACCTGTGTCAGTTTTTTCCTCTCACCTATGTCAGTTATCTCCCCTCATCTGTGTCAGTTATCTCCTCTCACCTGTGTCAGTTATCTCCCCTCACCTGTGTCAGTTATCCCCTCTCATCTGTGACAGTTATCTCCCCACAACTGTGTCAGGTCTCTCCTCTCACCTGTGTCAGTTATCCCTGCTAACCTGTGTGAGTTATGCCTCTCACCTGTGTCAGTTATCTCCCCTCACCTGTGTCAGTTATCTCTCCTTACCTAAGTCAGTTATCTCCTATAACCTGTGTCAGTTATCTCCTCCCACTTGTGTCAGGTCTCTCCTTTCACCTGTGTCAGTTATCCCTCCTCACCTGTATCAGATATCCCCTCTGACCTGTGTCAGTTATCTCCTCTAACCTGTGTCAGTTATTTCCCCTCACCTGTGTCTGTTATCTCCCCTCACCAGTGTCAGTTATCTCTCCTCACCTGTGTCAATTATCTCCCATCACCTGTGTCAGTTATCTCCGCTCACCTGTGTCAGTAATCTCCTCTCACCTGTGTCAGTTATCTCCTCACCTGTGTCGGTTATCCCCTCTCACCTGTTTCAGTTATCTCCTCTCAACTCTGTCAATTATCTCCCCCTCACCTGTGTCAGTCATATCCTCTCACCTGTGTCAGTTATCTCCTCTCACCTGTGTAAGTTATCTCCCTCACCTGTGTCAGTCATCTCCTCTCACCTGTGTCAGTTATTTCCTCTCACCTATGTCAGTTATCTCCCCTCATATGTGTCAGTTATCTCCTCTCACCTGTGTCAGTTATACCCTCTCATCTGTGACAGTTATCTCCCCTCAACTGTGTCAGGACTCTCCTCTCACCTGTGTCAGTTATCCCTGATCACCTGTGTGAGTTATGCCTCTCACCTGTGTCAGTTATCTCCCCTCACCTGTGTCAGTTATCTCTCCTTACCTAAGTCAGTTATCTCCTATCACCTGTGTCAGTTATCTCCTCTCACTTGTGTCATGTCTCTCCTCTCACCTGTGTCAGTTATCCCTCCTCACCTGTATCAGATATCCCCTCTCACCTGTGTCAGTTATCTCCTCTCACCTGTGTCAGTTATTTCCCCTCACCTGTGTCTGTTATCTCCCCTCACCAGTGTCAGTTATCTCTCCTCACCTGTGTCAATTATCTCCCATCACCTGTGTCAGTTATCTCCACTCACCTGTGTCAGTAATCTCCTCTCACCTGTGTCAGTTATCTCCTCACCTGTGTCAGGTATCTCCCCTCACCTGTGTCAGTTATCCCCTCTCACCTGTTTCAGTTATCTACTCTCAACTCTGTCAATTATATCCCCTCAACTCTGTCAGTTTTCCCCTCTCACCTGTGTCAGTTATCTCCTCTCACCTGTGTCAGTTATCTCCCCCTCACCTGTGTCAGTTATCTTGTCTCACCTGTGTCAGTTATCTCCTCTCACCTGTGTCAGTTATCTCCTCTCACCTGTGTCAGTTATACCGCCTCACCTGTGTTAGTTATCTCCCCTAACCTGTGTCATTTATCTCCTCTCACCTCTGTCAGTTATCCCCTCTCACCTGTGTCAGTTATCTCCTTGCACCTCTGTCAGTTATCCCCTCTCACCTGTGTCAGTTATCCCCTCTCACCTGTGTCAGTTAGCTCCCAACACCTGTGTCAGTTATCTCCCCTCACCTGTGTCAGTTATCTCTCCTCACCTGTGTCAATTATCTCCTATCTCCTGTGTCAGTTCTCTCCATTGCCATGTGCCTGTTATCTCCTCTCACCCGTGTCAGTTATCTCCTCTCAACTGTGTCAGTGAGCTCCCCTCACCTGTGTCAGTTATCTCCTCACCTGTGTCGGTTATCCCCTCTCACCTGTTTCAGTTATCTCCTCTCAACTCTGTCAATTATCTCCCCCTCACCTGTGTCAGTCATATCCTCTCACCTGTGTCAGTTATCTCCTCTCACCTGTGTAAGTTATCTCCCTCACCTGTGTCAGTCATCTCCTCTCACCTGTGTCAGTTATTTCCTCTCACCTATGTCAGTTATCTCCCCTCATATGTGTCAGTTATCTCCTCTCACCTGTGTCAGTTATACCCTCTCATCTGTGACAGTTATCTCCCCTCAACTGTGTCAGGACTCTCCTCTCACCTGTGTCAGTTATCTCCCCTCACCTGTGTCAGTTATCTCTCCTTACCTAAGTCAGTTATCTCCTATCACCTGTGTCAGTTATCTCCTCTCACTTGTGTCATGTCTCTCCTCTCACCTGTGTCAGTTATCCCTCCTCACCTGTATCAGATATCCCCTCTCACCTGTGTCAGTTATCTCCTCTCACCTATGTCAGTTATTTCCCCTCACCTGTGTCTGTTATCTCCCCTCACCAGTGTCAGTTATCTCTCCTCACCTGTGTCAATTATCTCCCATCACCTGTGTCAATTATCTCCACTCACCTGTGTCAGTAATCTCCTCTCACCTGTGTCAGTTATCTCCTCACCTGTGTCAGGTATCTCCCCTCACCTGTGTCAGTTATCCCCTCTCACCTGTTTCAGTTATCTACTCTCAACTCTGTCAATTATCTCCCCTCAACTCTGTCAGTTATCCCCTCTCACCTGTGTCAGTTATCTCATATCTCCTGTGTCAGTTATCTCCTCTAACCTGTGTCAGTTATCTCCCCCTCACCTGTGTCAGTTATCTAGTCTCACCTGTGTCAGTTATCTCCTCTCACCTGTGTCAGTTATACCGCCTCACCTGTGTTAGTTATCTCCCCTAACCTGTGTCATTTATCTCCTCTCACCTCTGTCACTTATCCACTCTCACCTGTGTCAGTTATCTCCTTGCACCTCTGTCAGTTATCCCCTCTCACCTCTGTCAGTTATCCCCTCTCACCTGTGTCAGTTAGCTCCCAACACCTGTGTCAGTGATCTCCCCTCACCTGTGTCAGTTATCTCTCCTCACCTGTGTCAATTATCTCCTATCTCCTGTGTCAGTTATCTCCATTGCCATGTGCCTGTTATCTCCTCTCACCTCTGTCAGTTATCTCCTCTCAACTGTGTCAGTGAGCTCCCCTCACCTGTGTCGGTTATCTCCACTTACCTGTGTAAGTTATCACTCGTCACCTGTATCAATTATCTCCTATCTCCTGTGTCAGTTATCTCCTCTCACCTGTGTCAGTTATCTCCCCCTCACCTGTGTCAGTTATCTCCTCTACACTGTGTCAGTTATCTCCTCTCACCTGTGTCAGTTATCTCCTCTCACCTGTGTCATTTATCTCCTCTCACCTGTGTCAGTTATGTCCCCCTCACCTGTGTCAGTTATCTCCTCTACACTGTGTCAGTTATCTCCTCTCACCTGTGTCATTTATCTCCTCTCACCTGTGTCAGTTATACCCCCTCACCTGTGTTAGTTATCTCCCCTAACCTGTGTCATTTATCTCCTCACACCTTTGTCAGTTATCTCCTCTCACCTGTGTCAGTTATCTCCTCTCATCTGGTCAGGTCTCTCCTCTCACCTGTGTCAGTTATCCCCTCTCACCTGTGTCAATTATGTCCTTTCACCTGCGTCAGTTATCCCCTCTCATCTGTGTCAGTTATCTCCTCTCACCTGTGTCAGTTATCTCCTATCACCTGTGTCAGTTATCTCCTCTTCCATGCGCCAGTTATCTCTTCTCACCTGTGTCAGGTCTCTCCTCTCAACTGTGTCAGTTATCCCTCCTCACCTGTGTCAGATATGCCCTCTCACCTGTGTCAGTTATCTCCTCTCACCTGTGTCAGTTATCTCTTATCACCTGTGTCAGTTATCTCTTATCACATGTGTCAGTTATCTCCTATCACCTGTGTCAGTTATCTCCCCTCACCTGTGTCAATTATCTCTTATCACCTGTGTCAATTATCTCCTCTCACCTGTGTCAGTTATGTTCCCTCACCTGTGTCACTTATCTCTTCTCACCTGTATCAGGTCTCTCCTCTCACCTGTGTCAGTTATACCTCATCACCTGTATCAACTATCTCCTGTGTCAGTTATCTCCCCTCACCAGTGTCTTGTCTCTCTCAGCAGTATCAGCACAGTCTTTTCTCTCTGGTAGATCTGGGGTCTGTACGTAGTACATTTATAGGGAATGTTGGGATCGCTAAAGAGCTCCTCCAGGTATCAGTCATTTGTTTGGGGATATGGGAGCTCCTCCAGGTATCAGTCACCTTTTTGGGGATCAGGGAGCTCCTCCAGGTATCAGTCACCTGTTTGGTGATCAGGGAGCTCCTCCATGTATCAGTCACATGTTCGGGGATCAGGGAGCTCCTCCAGGTATCAGTCACCTGTTTGGGGATCAGGGAGCTCCTCCAGGTATCAGTCACCTGTTCGGAGATCACTGAGGAGGTCCTTCAGGTATCAGTCACCTGTTTGGGGATCAGGAAGCTCCTCCAGGTATCAGTCACCTGTTCAAGGATCAGGGAGCTCCTCCAGGTATCAGTCACCTGTTCGGGGATCAGGGAGCTCCTCCAGGTATCAGTCACCTGTTTGGGGATCGCTGAGGAGGTCCTCCAGGTATCAGTCAACTTTTCTGGGATCAGGGAGCTCCTGCAGGTATTCAGTCACCTGTTTGGGGATCAGGGAGCTCCTCCAGGTATCAGTCACCTGTTCGGGGATCAGGGAGCTCCTCCGGGTATCAGTCACCTGTTCTGGGATCGCTGAGGAGGTCCTCCAGGTATCAGTCACCATTTTGGGGATCAGGGAGCTCCTTTAGGTATCCGTCACCTTTTCAGGGATCAGTGAGCTCCCCCCCGTTATCAGTCACCTGTTGGGGGTTCCGGGAGCTCCTCCAAGTATCAGTCACCTGTTCGGGGATCAGGGAGCTCCTCCAGGTATCAGTCACGTGTTCACGATCAGGGAGCTCCTCCTGGTATCAGTCACCTGTTCAGGATCAGGGAGCTCCTCCAGGTATCAGTCTCCTGCTCGGGGATCAGGGAACTCCTCCAGGTATCAGTCTCCTGTTCTGGGATCAGGGAGCTCCTCTAGGAATCAGTCACCTGTTTGGGGATCGCTGAGAAGGTCCTCCAGGTATTAGTCACCTTTTCAGGGTTCAGGGAGCTCCTCCATGTATCAGTCACCTGTTCGGGGATCAGGGAGCCCCTGCAGGTATCAGTCACCTGTTCGGGGATCAGGAAGATCCTCCAGGTATCAGTCACCTGTTCAGGATCAGGGAGCTCCTTCAGGCATCAGTCACCTGTTCAGGATCAGGGAGCTCCTCCAGGTATCAGTCACCTGTTCAGGGATCAGGGAGCTCCTCCAGGAATCAGTCACCTATTCGGGGATCAGGGAGCTCCTCCAGGTATCAGTCACCTGTTTTGGGATTGCTGAGGAGGTCCTCCAGGTATCAGTCACCATTTTGGGGATCAGGGAGCTCCTTTAGGTATCCGTCACCTTTTCAGGGATCAGTGAGCTCCCCCCCGTTATCAGTCACCTGTTGGGGGTTCCGGGAGCTCCTCCAAGTATCAGTCACCTGTTCGGGGATCAGGGAGCTCCTCCAGGTATCAGTCACGTGTTCACGATCAGGGAGCTCCTCCTGGTATCAGTCACCTGTTCAGGATCAGGGAGCTCCTCCAGGTATCAGTCTCCTGCTCGGGGATCAGGGAACTCCTCCAGGTATCAGTCTCCTGTTCTGGGATCAGGGAGCTCCTCCAGGAATCAGTCACCTGTTTGGGGATCGCTGAGAAGGTCCTCCAGGTATTAGTCACCTTTTCAGGGTTCAGGGAGCTCCTCCATGTATCAGTCACCTGTTCGGGGATCAGGGAGCCCCTGCAGGTATCAGTCACCTGTTCGGGGATCAGGAAGATCCTCCAGGTATCAGTCACCTGTTCAGGATCAGGGAGCTCCTTCAGGCATCAGTCACCTGTTCAGGATCAGGGAGCTCCTCCAGGTATCAGTCACCTGTTCAGGGATCAGGGAGCTCCTCTAGGAATCAGTCACCTATTCGGGGATCAGGGAGCTCCTCCAGGTATCAGTCACCTGTTTTGGGATCGCTGAGAAGGTCCTCCAGGTATCAGTCACCTTTTCAGGGTTCAGGGAGCTTCTCCAGGTATCAGTCCCCTGTTCGGGGATCAGGGAGGTCCTGCAGGTATCAGTCACCTGTTTGGGGATCAGGGAGCTCCTCCAGGTATCAGTCACCTGTTCAGGATCATGGAGCTCCTCCAGGCATCAGTCACCTGTTCAGGATCAGGGAGCTCCTCCAGGTATCAGTCACCTGTTCAGGATCAGAGAGCTCCTCCAGGTATCAGTCACCTGTTCGGAGATCAGGGAGCTCCTCCAGGTATCAGTCACCTGTTCGGGAATCAGGGAGCTCCTCCAGGTATCAGTCTCCTGTTTGGGGATCAGGGAGCTCCTCCAGCTATCAGTCACCTTTTTGGGGATCGCTGAGGAGGTCCTCCAGGTATCAGTCACCTGTTCGGGGTTCAGGGAGCTCCTCCAAGTATCTGTCACCTGCTCGGGGATCAGGGAGCTCCTCCAGGTATGAGTCACCTGTTCGGGGATCAGGAAGCTCCTTCAGGTATCAGTCACCTGTTCAGGATCAGGGAGCTCCTCCAGGCAACAGTCACCTGTTCAGGATCAGGGAGCTCCTCCAGGTATCAGTCACCTGTTCAGGATCAGGGAGCTCCTCCAGGCATCAGTCACCTGTTCAGTATCAGGGAGCTCCTCCAGGCATTAGTCATCTGTTCAGGATCAGGGAGCTCCTCCAGATATCAGTCACCTGTTCAGGATCAGGGAGCTCCTCCAGGTATCAGTCACCTGTTCGGGGATCGCTGAGGAGGTTCTCCAGGTATCATTCACCTGTTCAGGATCAGGGAGCTCCTCCAGGTATCAGTCACCTGTTCAGGGATCAGGGAGCTCCTCCAGGAATCAGTCACCTATTCGGGGATCAGGGAGCTCCTCCAGGAATCAGTCACCAGTTTGGGGATCACTGAGGAGGTCCTCCAGGTATCAGTCACCTTTTCAGGGTTCAGGGAGCTTCTCCAGGTATCATTTACCTGTTCAGGGATTAGGGAGCTCCTGCAGGTATCAGTCACCTGTTCAGGATCATGGAGCTCCTCCAGGCATCAGTCACCTGTTCAGGATCAGAGAGCTCCTCCAGGTATCAGTCACCTGTTCAGGATCAGGGAGCTCCTCCAGGTATCAGTCACCTGTTCAGGATCAGGGAGCTCCTCCAGGTATCAGTCACCTGTTGGGGAATCAGGGAGCTCCTCCAGGTATCAGTCTCCTGTTCGGGGATCAGCGAGCTCCTCCAGGTATCAGTCACCTTTTCGGGCATCATGGAGCTCCTCCAGGTATCAGTCACCTGTTTGGGGATCGCTGAGGAGGTCCTCCAGGAATCAGTCACCTATTCAGGGATCAGGGAGCTCCTCCAGGTATCAGTCACCAGTTTTGGGATCGCTGAGGAGGTCCTCCGGGTATCAGTCACCTTTTCAGGGTTCAGGGAGCTTCTCCAGGTATCAGTCACCTGTTCGGGGATCAGGGAGCTCCTGCAGGTATCAGTCACCTGTTTGGGGATCAGGGAGCTCCTCCAGGTATCAGTCACCTGTTCAGGATCATGGAGCTCCTCCAGGCATCCGTCACCTGTTTGGGGATCAGGGAGCTCCTCCAGGTATCAGTCACCTGTTCAGGACCAGGGAGCTCCTCCAGGTATCAGTCACCTGTTCAGGATCAGGGAGCTCCTCCAGGTATCAGTCACCTGTTCGGGAATCAGGGAGCTCCTCCAGGTATCAGTCTCCTGTTCGGGGATCAGCGAGCTCCTCCAGGTATCAGTCACCTTTTCGGGCATCATGGAGCTCCTCCAGGTATCAGTCACCTGTTTGGGGATCGCTGAGGAGGTCCTCCAGGAATCAGTCACCTATTCAGGGATCAGGGAGCTCCTCCAGGTATCAGTCAACAGTTTTGGGATCGCTGAGGAGGTCCTCCGGGTATCAGTCAGCTTTTCAGGGTTCAGGGAGCTTCTCCAGGTATCAGTCACCTGTTCGGGGATCAGGGAGCTCCTGCAGGTATCAGTCACCTGTTTGGGGATCAGGGAGCTCCTCCAGGTATCAGTCACCTGTTCAGGATCATGGAGCTCCTCCAGGCATCAGTCACCTGTTCAGGATCAGGGAGCTCCTCCAGGTATCAGTCACCTGTTCAGGATCAGAGAGCTCCTCCAGGTATCAGTCACCTGTTCGGAGATCAGGGAGCTCCTCCAGGTATCAGTCACCTGTTCGGAAATCAGGGAGCTCCTCCAGGTATCAGTCTCCTGTTTGGGGATCAGGGAGCTCCTCCAGCTATCAGTCACCTTTTTGGGGATCGCTGAGGAGGTCCTCCAGGTATCAGTCACCTGTTCGGGGTTCAGGGAGCTCCTCCAAGTATCTGTCACCTGCTCGGGGATCAGGGAGCTCCTCCAGGTATGAGTCACCTGTTCGGGGATCAGGAAGCTCCTTCAGGTATCAGTCACCTGTTCAGGATCAGGGAGCTCCTCCAGGCAACAGTCACCTGTTCAGGATCAGGGAGCTCCTCCAGGTATCAGTCACCTGTTCAGGATCAGGGAGCTCCTCCAGGCATCAGTCACCTGTTCAGTATCAGGGAGCTCCTCCAGGCATTAGTCATCTGTTCAGGATCAGGGAGCTCCTCCAGATATCAGTCACCTGTTCAGGATCAGGGAGCTCCTCCAGGTATCAGTCACCTGTTCGGGGATCGCTGAGGAGGTTCTCCAGGTATCATTCACCTGTTCAGGATCAGGGAGCTCCTCCAGGTATCAGTCACCTGTTCAGGGATCAGGGAGCTCCTCCAGGAATCAGTCACCTATTCGGGGATCAGGGAGCTCCTCCAGGAATCAGTCACCTGTTTGGGGATCACTGAGGAGGTCCTCCAGGTATTAGTCACCTTTTCAGGGTTCAGGGAGCTTCTCCAGGTATCATTTACCTGTTCAGGGATTAGGGAGCTCCTGCAGGTATCAGTCACCTGTTCAGGATCATGGAGCTCCTCCAGGCATCAGTCACCTGTTCAGGATCAGAGAGCTCCTCCAGGTATCAGTCACCTGTTCAGGATCAGGGAGCTCCTCCAGGTATCAGTCACCTGTTCAGGATCAGGGAGCTCCTCCAGGTATCAGTCACCTGTTCGGGAATCAGGGAGCTCCTCCAGGTATCAGTCTCCTGTTCGGGGATCAGCGAGCTCCTCCAGGTATCAGTCACCTTTTCGGGCATCATGGAGCTCCTCCAGGTATCAGTCACCTGTTTGGGGATCGCTGAGGAGGTCCTCCAGGAATCAGTCACCTATTCAGGGATCAGGGAGCTCCTCCAGGTATCAGTCACCAGTTTTGGGATCGCTGAGGAGGTCCTCCGGGTATCAGTCACCTTTTCAGGGTTCAGGGAGCTTCTCCAGGTATCAGTCACCTGTTCGGGGATCAGGGAGCTCCTGCAGGTATCAGTCACCTGTTTGGGGATCAGGGAGCTCCTCCAGGTATCAGTCACCTGTTCAGGATCATGGAGCTCCTCCAGGCATCCGTCACCTGTTTGGGGATCAGGGAGCTCCTCCAGGTATCAGTCACCTGTTCAGGACCAGGGAGCTCCTCCAGGTATCAGTCACCTGTTCAGGATCAGGGAGCTCCTCCAGGTATCAGTCACCTGTTCGGGAATCAGGGAGCTCCTCCAGGTATCAGTCTCCTGTTCGGGGATCAGCGAGCTCCTCCAGGTATCAGTCACCTTTTCGGGCATCATGGAGCTCCTCCAGGTATCAGTCACCTGTTTGGGGATCGCTGAGGAGGTCCTCCAGGAATCAGTCACCTATTCAGGGATCAGGGAGCTCCTCCAGGTATCAGTCACCAGTTTTGGGATCGCTGAGGAGGTCCTCCGGGTATCAGTCACCTTTTCAGGGTTCAGGGAGCTTCTCCAGGTATCAGTCACCTGTTCGGGGATCAGGGAGCTCCTGCAGGTATCAGTCACCTGTTTGGGGATCAGGGAGCTCCTCCAGGTATCAGTCACCTGTTCAGGATCATGGAGCTCCTCCAGGCATCAGTCACCTGTTCAGGATCAGGGAGCTCCTCCAGGTATCAGTCACCTGTTCAGGATCAGAGAGCTCCTCCAGGTATCAGTCACCTGTTCGGAGATCAGGGAGCTCCTCCAGGTATCAGTCACCTGTTCGGGAATCAGGGAGCTCCTCCAGGTATCAGTCTCCTGTTTGGGGATCAGGGAGCTCCTCCAGCTATCAGTCACCTTTTTGGGGATCGCTGAGGAGGTCCTCCAGGTATCAGTCACCTGTTCGGGGTTCAGGGAGCTCCTCCAAGTATCTGTCACCTGCTCGGGGATCAGGGAGCTCCTCCAGGTATGAGTCACCTGTTCGGGGATCAGGAAGCTCCTTCAGGTATCAGTCACCTGTTCAGGATCAGGGAGCTCCTCCAGGCAACAGTCACCTGTTCAGGATCAGGGAGCTCCTCCAGGTATCAGTCACCTGTTCAGGATCAGGGAGCTCCTCCAGGCATCAGTCACCTGTTCAGTATCAGGGAGCTCCTCCAGGCATTAGTCATCTGTTCAGGATCAGGGAGCTCCTCCAGATATCAGTCACCTGTTCAGGATCAGGGAGCTCCTCCAGGTATCAGTCACCTGTTCGGGGATCGCTGAGGAGGTTCTCCAGGTATCATTCACCTGTTCAGGATCAGGGAGCTCCTCCAGGTATCAGTCACCTGTTCAGGGATCAGGGAGCTCCTCCAGGAATCAGTCACCTATTCGGGGATCAGGGAGCTCCTCCAGGAATCAGTCACCTGTTTGGGGATCACTGAGGAGGTCCTCCAGGTATCAGTCACCTTTTCAGGGTTCAGGGAGCTTCTCCAGGTATCATTTACCTGTTCAGGGATTAGGAAGCTCCTGCAGGTATCAGTCACCTGTTCAGGATCATGGAGCTCCTCCAGGCATCAGTCACCTGTTCAGGATCAGAGAGCTCCTCCAGGTATCAGTCACCTGTTCAGGATCAGGGAGCTCCTCCAGGTATCAGTCACCTGTTCAGGATCAGGGAGCTCCTCCAGGTATCAGTCACCTGTTCGGGAATCAGGGAGCTCCTCCAGGTATCAGTCTCCTGTTCGGGGATCAGCGAGCTCCTCCAGGTATCAGTCACCTTTTCGGGCATCATGGAGCTCCTCCAGGTATCAGTCACCTGTTTGGGGATCGCTGAGGAGGTCCTCCAGGAATCAGTCACCTATTCAGGGATCAGGGAGCTCCTCCAGGTATCAGTCACCAGTTTTGGGATCGCTGAGGAGGTCCTCCGGGTATCAGTCACCTTTTCAGGGTTCAGGGAGATTCTCCAGGTATCAGTCACCTGTTCGGGGATCAGGGAGCTCCTGCAGGTATCAGTCACCTGTTTGGGGATCAGGGAGCTCCTCCAGGTATCAGTCACCTGTTCAGGACCAGGGAGCTCCTCCAGGTATCAGTCACCTGTTCAGGATCAGGGAGCTCCTCCAGGTATCAGTCACCTGTTCGGGAATCAGGGAGCTCCTCCAGGTATCAGTCTCCTGTTCGGGGATCAGCGAGCTCCTCCAGGTATCAGTCACCTTTTCGGGCATCATGGAGCTCCTCCAGGTATCAGTCACCTGTTTGGGGATCGCTGAGGAGGTCCTCCAGGAATCAGTCACCTATTCAGGGATCAGGGAGCTCCTCCAGGTATCAGTCACCAGTTTTGGGATCGCTGAGGAGGTCCTCCGGGTATCAGTCACCTTTTCAGGGTTCAGGGAGCTTCTCCAGGTATCAGTCACCTGTTCGGGGATCAGGGAGCTCCTGCAGGTATCAGTCACCTGTTTGGGGATCAGGGAGCTCCTCCAGGTATCAGTCACCTGTTCAGGATCATGGAGCTCCTCCAGGCATCCGTCACCTGTTCAGGATCAGGGAGCTCCTCCAGGTATCAGTCACCTGTTCAGGATCAGAGAGCTCCTCCAGGTATCAGTCTCCTGTTCGGGGATCAGGGAGCTCCTCCAGCTATCAGTCACCTTTTTGGGGATCGCTGAGCAGGTCCTCCAGGTATCAGTCACCTTTTCAGGGATTAGTGAGCTCCTCCAGGTAACAGTCACCTATTCGGGGTTCAGGGAGCTCCTCCAGGCAACAGTCACCTGTTCAGGATCAGGGAGCTCCTCCAGGTATCAGTCACCTGTTCAGGATCAGGGAGCTCCTCCAGGCATCAGTCACCTGTTCAGGATCAGGGAGCTCCTCCAGGCATTAGTCACCTGTTCAGGATCAGGGAGCTCCTCTAGGTATCAGTCACTTGTTCAGGATCAGGGAGCTCCTCCAGGTATCAGTCACCTGTTCAGGGATCAGGGCGCTTCTCCAGGTATCATTCACCTGTTCAGGATCAGGGAGCTCCTCCAGGTATCAGTCACCTGTTCAGGGATCAGGGAGCTCCTCCAGGAATCAGTCACCTATTCAGGGATCAGGGAGCTCCTCCAGGTATCAGTCACCTGTTTGGGGATCGCTGAGGAGGTCCTCCAGGTATCAGTCACCTTTTCAGGGTTCAGGGAGCTTCTCCAGGTATCAGTCACCTTTTCGGGGATCAGGGAGCTCCTGCAGGTATCAGTCACCTGTTCAGGATCATGGAGCTCCTCCAGGCATCAGTCACCTGTTCAGGATCAGGGAGCTCCTCCAGGTATCAGTCACCTGTTTGGGGATCAGGGAGCTCCTCCAGGTATCAGTCACCTGTTTGGGGATCAGGGAGCTCCTCCAGGTATCAGTCACCTGTTCAGGATCAGGGAGCTCCTCCAGGTATCATTCACCTGTTCGGGAACCAGGGTTCTCCTCCAGGTATTAGTCACCTGTTCGGGCATCATGGAGCTCCTCCAGGTATCAGTCACCTGTTTGGGGATTGCTGAGGAGGTCCTCCAGGTATCAGTCACCTGTTCGGGGATCTCTTAGGAGGTCCTCCAGGTATCAGTCACCTGTTTGGGGATCTCTTTGGAGGTCCTCCAGGTATCAGTCACCTGTTTGGGGATCGCTTAGGAGGTCCTCCAGTTATCAGTCACCTGTTCGGGGATCTCTTAGGAGGTCCACCAGGTATCAGTCACCTGTTCGGGGGTCAGGAAACTCCTCCAGGTATCAGTCACCTGTTCAGGATCAGGGAGCTCCTCCAGGTATCAGTCACCTGTTCGGGGATCAGGGAGCTCCTCCAGGTATCAGTCACCTGTTCAGGATCAGGGAGCTCCTCCAGTTATCAGTCACCTGTTCGGGGATCAGGGAGCTCCTCCAGGTATCAGTCACCTGTTCGGGGATCAGGGAGCTCCTCCAGGTATCAGTCACCTGTTCGGGGATCAGGGAGCTCCTCCAGGTATCAGTCACCTGTTCGGGGATCAGGAAGCTCCTCCAGGTATCAGTCACCTTTTCAGGATCAGGGAGCTCCTCCAGGTATCAGTGACCTGTTTGGGGATCAGGGAGCTCCTCCAGGTATCAGTCACCTGTTTGGGGATCAGGGAGCTCTTGGCTCTCTTGCTCGTTATTAAGCACATACGTCTCTGGGACCTGTACAAACCCCCATCTAATGGTGAACGTGTCCAGTCCTAGGAGTGTCCCTGCAAGAAAGTCCCTGAACTGAATACAAGAGTAAAAACGTACGCTTTGAAGACATACATAAATTGGTACTGCAGCACATGCTGGTTCAGAGTTTGGCTTAGCCATCCAGATGCATGGGGATTGGGGAAGGATGATTTGTGGTAGGAGAGGGGGGTTTGGAAAGGATGATTTCTGTTAGGAGGGGGATTGGGAAGGATGATTTGTGATGGGAGGGGGAGGATGATTTGTGGTAGGAGAGAGGGGGATTGGGGACAGATAATTTGTGCTAGGAGAAGGGAGGGGGGATTGGGAGGGATGATTTGTGCTAGGAGGGAGATTGGGGAAGGATGATTTGTGCTGGGAGGGGGGATTAGGGAGGGATGATTTGTGGTGGAAGGGGGAGGGGGAATGTTAAAGGATGATTTGTGCTGGGAGGGGGGGAATGTGGAAGGATGATTTCTGCTGGGAGGGGGGAATGTGGAAGGGTGATTTGTGGGGGGAGGGGGGATTAGGGAAGGATGATTTGTGTGGGGAGGGGGAATGTGGAAGCCTATGTCACTGCTGAGATGTTATTGAAGCCCAGGTTGCTTTGATAGTGGCCTTCAGCTGGTGGCATGGAGGCGATCAGCCTGTGGCACTGCTGAGGTGTTATGGAAGCCCAGGTTGCTTTGATAGCGGCCTTCAGCTCATCTGCATTGCTGGGTCTGGTGTCTCTCATCTTCCTCTTGACAATAGGAATAGAGCATGACAGGTCCTCTTTATGGGGAGATGTGGGGTCTATACCTCACATCTCTCCTCCAGACTGAAAAGCTTGTTGATTGCATGGGGGAGCCCGGAGAAGCACCGGAGGGTGGCAGACGGGGAGGAGGAGTCCCCCTCCCAACTGACTGTAAAAGCAATCAAGTGCCTAAACACTACTGAGGCGTTATAGAAGTCCAGGTTGCTTTGATAGCGGTCTTCAGCTCCTCTGCATTGTTGGGTTTGGTGTCTCTCATCTTCCTCTTGACAATCCCCCACAGATTCTTTATGGGGTTTAGGTCAGGCGAGTTTGCCGGTCAATCAAGCACAGTGATCCCATGATCATGTGACCAGGTATTGGTAGATTTGGCAGTGTGGGCGGTGTCCTGCTGGAAAATGAAATCAGCATCTCCATAAAGATGGTCAGCAGAGGGAAGCATGAAGTGCTCTAGAATTTCCTGTTTTCCAGAGAGTGAGAGCAATAATTCTATCACCAGACCTCCTCTGTAACTCTAAACTGGGAACCTGGAAACATTTTTAAAGTGTCGCCAATGCAGATTTTTAAGTACCGTAGTTTGGCGTCATTCCACGGGTGTGGGCAATTTTAAAGCGTGACATGTTAGGTATCTATTTACTCGGGGTAACTTCATCTTTTACATTATACAAAAAAATCGTGCTAACTTTACTGTTTATTTTATTTTTTTTTAATTCATAATTCATAAAAGTGTGTTTGAAAAATTGCTGCGCAAATATCATGTGACATAAAAAATTGTAACGACCGCCATTTTATTCCCTAGGGTCTCTGCTAATATATATATATATATATATATATATATATATATATATATATATATATATTTTTTTTTTTTTTTTTTTTTTTTTTAATGTTTGAGGGTTTTTAGTACTTTTCAAGCAATAAAATGATGATTTTTTACATGTAGGAGAGGAATGCCGGAATTGGTTTTGTGGTAAGTAGAATAAAATTACATTTTTTATGTCACATGATATTTGCACAAATTTTTAGGGAAATAAAAAATATGGCCAAAAGAATTTTAGCGCATGAAAATGCAATATAATACCCAGTTTTTTTTTTTTTTTGGTTAAAACATAAAAGATGACGTTACACCGAGGAAAAAGATACCTAACACGTCACGCTTTCAGATTGCGCACACCTGTAGAACGTCACCAAAACTTTATCTTTATTTTTAGGTTTTAGACTTTATTGCTATCACAATGGATGAGTAACATCCCCGGGGAGTGACGGGTCCTCTTTATGGAGAGATCTATTAGACCCTAAATCACTCCTCTGGCCCCCCCATGCAGCCGAATAGTCTGAGACTCACATGAAGGGGACCTCATTGTCTCCTCGGGTGGGTGGTATTGGTAGAACCCTCAGATGGTGAATGGGGGTGTCTTGGTGCCCAATGAGGGGGATGACGGTTGTTCTCCAGCCAGGGGACCTCATTGTCTCCTCGGGTGGGTGGTATTGGTAGAACGCTCAGATGGTTGGTGAATGGAGTGTCTTGGTGCCCAATGAG
Source organism: Pelophylax lessonae (assembly GCF_965119305.1). Lineage (NCBI taxonomy): Eukaryota > Metazoa > Chordata > Amphibia > Anura > Ranidae > Pelophylax > Pelophylax lessonae. The sequence continues at coordinate 750,717,205 of NC_138769.1, read as the reverse complement.
GGGGGTAATGGTTGTACTCCAGCCAGGGGACCTTATTGTCTCCTCGGGGGGATGGTATTGGTAGAACGCTCAGATGGTTGGTGAATGGGGGTGTCTTGGTGCCCAATAAGGGGGAAGGCAGTTGTTCTCCAGCAAGGGGACCTCATTGTCTCCTCGGGTGGATGGTATTGGTAGGACCCTCAGATGGTGAATGGGGGTGTCTTGGTGCCCAATGAGGGGGATGACGGTTGTTCTCCAGCCAGGGGATCTAATTGTCTCCTTGGGTGGATGGTATTGGTAGGACCTTCAGATGGTGAATGGGGGTGTCTTGGTGACCAATGAGGGGGATGACGGTTGTTCTCCAGCCAGGGGATCTCATTGTTTCCTCGGGTGGATGGTATTGGTAGAACCCTCAGATGGTGAATGGGGGTGTCTTGGTGCCCAATGAGGGGGAAGACTGTTGTTCTCCAGCCAGGGGCTCTCATTGTTTCCTTGGGTGGATGGTATTTGTAGAACCTTCAGATGGTGAATGGGGGTGTCTTGGTGACCAATGAGGGGGATGACGGTTGTTCTCCAGCCAGGGGATCTCATTGTCTCCTTGGGTGGATGGTATTGGTAGGACCTTCAAATGGTGAATGGGGGTGTCTTGGTGACCAATGAGGGGGAAGACTGTGGTTCCCCAGCCAGGGGATCTCATTGTTTCCTCGGGTGGATGGTATTGGTATAACCTTCAGATGGTGAATGGGGGTGTCTTGGTGCCCGATGAGGGGGATGACGGTTGTTCTCCAGCCAGGGGACCTCATTGTCTCCTTGGGTGGATGGTATTTGTAGAACCTTCAGATGGTGAATGGGGGTGTCTTGGTGACCAATGAGGGGGAAGACAGTTGTTCTCCAGCCAGGGGATTTCATTGTCTCCTCGGGTGGATGGTATTGGTAGGACCCTCAGATGGTGAATGGGGGTGTCTTGGTGCCCAATGAGGGGGATGACGGTAGTTCTCCAGCCAGGGGATCTCATTGTCTCCTCGGGTGGATGGTATTGGTAGGACCCTCAGATGGTGAATGGGGGTGTCTTGGTGCCCAATGAGGGGGATGACGGTTGTTCTCCAGCCAGGGGATCTCATTGTCTCCTCGGGTGGATGGTATTGGTAGGACCCTCAGATGGTGAATGGGGGTGTCTTGGTGCCCAATGAGGGGAATGACGGTTGTTCTCCAGCCAGGGGATCTCATTGTCTCCTCGGGTGGATGGTATTGGTAGGACCCTCAGATGGTGAATGGGGGTGTCTTGGTGCCCAATGAGGGGGATGACGGTTGTTCTCCAGCCAGGGGACCTCATTGTCTCCTTGGGTGGATGGTATTGGTAGAACCTTCAGATGGTGAATGGGGGTGTCTTGGTGACCAATGAGGGGGATGACGGTTGTTCTCCAGCCAGGGGATCTCATTGTCTCCTCGGGTGGATGGTATTGGTAGGACCTTCAGATGGTGAATGGGGGTGTCTTGGTGCCCAATGAGGGGGAAGACTGTTGTTCTCCAGCCAGGGGATCTCATTGTTTCCTCGGGTGGATGGTATTGGTAGAACCCTCAGATGGTGAATGGAGGTGTCTTGGTGCCCAATGAGGGGGAAGACTGTTGTTCTCCAGCCAGGGGATCTCATTGTTTCTTCGGGTGGATGGTATTGGTAGGACCCTCAGATGGTGAATATAGGTGTCTTGGTGCCCAATGAGGGGGATGACGGTTGTTCTCCAGCCAGGGGACCTCATTGTCTGCTTGGGTGGATGGTATTGGTAGAACTTGGTATTGGTAGAACCTTCAGATGGTGAATGGGGGTGTCTTGGTGCCCAATGAGGGGGATGATGGTTGTTCTCCAGCCAGGGGACCTCATTGTCTCCTTGGGTGGATGGTATTTGTAGAACCTTCAGATGGTGAATGGGGGTGTCTTGGTGACCAATGAGGGGGAAGACAGTTGTTCTCCAGCCAGGGGATTTCATTGTCTCCTCGGGTGGATGGTATTGGTAGGACCCTCAGATGGTGAATGGGGGTGTCTTGGTGCCCAATGAGGGGGATGACGGTTGTTCTCCAGCCAAGGGATCTCATTGTCTCCTCGGGTGGATGGTATTGGTAGGACCCTCAGATGGTGAATGGGGGTGTCTTGGTGCCCAATGAGGGGGATGACGGTTGTTCTCCAGCCAGGGGATCTCATTGTCTCCTCGGGGGGATGGTATTGGTAGGACCCTCAGATGGTGAATGGGGGTGTCTTGGTGCCCAATGAGGGGGATGAGGGTGGTTCCCCAGCCAGGGGACCTCATTGTCTCCTTGGGTGGATGGTATTGGTAGAACCTTCAGATGGTGAATGGGGGTGTCTTGGTGACCAATGAGGGGGATGACGGTTGTTCTCCAGCCAGGGGATCTCATTGTCTCCTCGGGTGGATGGTATTGGTAGGACCTTCAGATGGTGAATGGGGGTGTCTTGGTGCCCAATGAGGGGGATGACGGTAGTTCTCCAGCCAGAGGATCTCATTGTCTCCTCGGGTGGATGGTATTGGTAGGACCCTCAGATGGTGAATGGGGGTGTCTTGGTGCCCAATGAGGGGGATGACGGTTGTTCTCCAGCCAGGGGATCTCATTGTCTCCTCGGGTGGATGGTATTGGTAGGACCCTCAGATGGTGAATGGGGGTGTCTTGGTGCCCAATGAGGGGGATGACGGTTGTTCTCCAGCCAGGGGACCTCATTGTCTCCTTGGGTGGATGGTATTGGTAGAACCTTCAGATGGTGAATGGGGGTGTCTTGGTGACCAATGAGGGGGATGACGGTTGTTCTCCAGCCAGGGGATCTCATTGTCTCCTCGGGTGGATGGTATTGGTAGGACCTTCAGATGGTGAATGGGGGTGTCTTGGTGCCCAATGAGGGGGAAGACTGTTGTTCTCCAGCCAGGGGATCTCATTGTTTCCTCGGGTGGATGGTATTGGTAGAACCCTCAGATGGTGAATGGAGGTGTCTTGGTGCCCAATGAGGGGGAAGACTGTTGTTCTCCAGCCAGGGGATCTCATTGTTTCTTCGGGTGGATGGTATTGGTAGGACCCTCAGATGGTGAATGGAGGTGTCTTGGTGCCCAATGAGGGGGATGACGGTTGTTCTCCAGCCAGGGGACCTCATTGTCTGCTTGGGTGGATGGTATTGGTAGAACTTGGTATTGGTAGAACCTTCAGATGGTGAATGGGGGTGTCTTGGTGCCCAATGAGGGGGATGATGGTTGTTCTCCAGCCAGGGGACCTCATTGTCTCCTTGGGTGGATGGTATTTGTAGAACCTTCAGATGGTGAATGGGGGTGTCTTGGTGACCAATGAGGGGGAAGACAGTTGTTCTCCAGCCAGGGGATTTCATTGTCTCCTCGGGTGGATGGTATTGGTAGGACCCTCAGATGATGAATAGGGGTGTCTTGTGCTCAATGATGGGGAAGATGGTTGTTCTCCAGCCAGGGGACCTCATTGTCTGCTCGGGTGGATGGTATTGGTAGGACCCTCAGATGGTGAATGGGGGTGTCTTGGTGCCCAATGAGGGGGATGACGGTTGTTCTCCAGCCAAGGGATCTCATTTTCTCCTCGGGTGGATGGTATTGGTAGGACCCTCAGATGGTGAAAGGGGGTGTCTTGGTGCCCAATGAGGGGGAAGACAGTTGTTTTCCAGCCAGGGGACCTCATTGTCTCCTCGGGTGGATGGTATTGGTAGGACCCTCAGATGGTGAATGGAGGTGTCTTGGTGCCCAATGAGGGGGATGACGGTTGTTCTCCAGCCAGGGGATCTCATTGTCTGCTTGGGTGGATGGTATTGGTAGAACTTGGTATTGGTAGGACCCTCAGATGGTGATTGGGGGTGTCTTGGTGCCCAATGAGGGGGATGACGTTTGTTCTCCAGCCAGGGGACCTCATTGTCTCCTCGGGTGGATGGTATTGGTAGGACCCTCAGATGGTGAATGGGGTTGTCTTGGTGCCCAATGAGGGGGATGACGGTTGTTCTCCAGCCAGGGGATCTCATTGTCTCCTCGGGTGGATTGTATTGGTAGGACCCTCAGATGGTGAATGGGGGTGTCTTGTGCTCAATGATGGGGAAGATGGTTGTTCTCCAGCCAGGGGACCTCATTGTCTGCTCGGGTGGATGGTATTGGTAGGACCCTCAGATGATGAATGGGGGTGTCTTGGTGCCCAATCAGGGGAATGACGATTGTTCTCCAGCCAGGGGACCTCATTGTCTCCTCGAGTGGATGGTATTGGTAGGACCCTCAGATGATGAATGGGGGTGTCTTGGTGCCCAATCAGGGCGATGACGGTTGTTCTCCAGCCAGGGGACCTCATTGTCTCCTCGGGTGGATGGTATTGGTAGGACCCTCAGATGGTGATTGGGGGTGTCTTGGTGCCCAATGAGGGGGATGACGGTTGTTCTCCAGCCAGGGGACCTCATTGTCTCCTCGGGTGGATGGTATTGGTAGGACCCTCAGATGGTGAATGGGGGTGTCTTGGTGCCCAATGAGGGGGAAGACAGTTGTTCTCCAGCCAGGGGACCTCATTGTCTCCTCGGGTGGATGGTATTGGTAGGACCCTCAGATGATGAATGGGGGTGTCTTGGTGCCCTATCAGGGGGATGACGGTTGTTCTCCAGCCATTTCCATGGCCCTGGAGGAGGACCAGGAGGATGTAATATCTCTCTGACTAATGGCCATACTGACATCATCTGAGTGGATGGAAGAGACGTTCTCTGCCGGTGTCTGGCTCGGTGTGAAGTGCATATTACGGCTCCGGCAGTTCCTATCCCCCTCCCCCCCTTATTATAAATAAATACTTCATAAGTGCTGCTTTCTCTTCTATGGACTGTCTAGTGTCTGGGTGACAGCAGCCCCTTCCCCCACCCAGCCGCAGCAGAGGATTACTACACACCGGAGAAGGGGGAATTTCAGGCTCCCATCTAGTGGGGCCCAGATTTTATTTTAGTTGCACCCCCCAGATTTTAGTTGCACCTCCAACACCCCCCCAGGTCTCTAAGACCTCTGCATCCTCTGATCCATGAGCCAGTCTGATATGAACAATTGATGTAAGGGGGCACTCTGGTGGGGGAAACTGCTGTAAAGGGGGACTCCTGATGTAAGGGAGGCTATGATGGGGACCCCTTTTGTATGGAGGGGCTCTGATAGGGACTCCTGGTGTAAGGGAGGCTATGATGGGGACCCATTTTGTAAGGAGGGGCTCTGATAGGGACTCCTGGTGTAAGGGGGCACTATGATGGGGGGGTCACCCGATGTAAGGGGGGCAATATGATGAGGACAATCCTTGTAAAGGGGCAATATGTTGGGGGCACCTGATGTAAAGGGGGCACTCCTGATGTAAGGGAGGCTGTGATGGGGACTCCTGATGTAAGGGGGCAATATGACGGGGACACCTGATGTAAGGGGGCAATATGACGGGGACACCTGATGTAAGGGGGCAATATGACGGGGACACCTGATGTAAGGGGGCAATATGACGGGGACACCTGATGTAAGGGGGCAATATGACAGGGACACCTGATGTAAGGGGGCAATATGACGGGGACACCTGATGTAAGGGGGCAATATGACGGGGACACCTGATGTAAGGGGGCAATATGACAGGGACACCTGATGTAAGGGGGCAATATGATGGGGACACCTGATGTAAGGGGACAATATGACGGGGACACCTGATGTAAGGGGGCAATATGATGGGGACACCTGATGTAAGGGGGCAATATGATGGGGACACCTGATGTAAGGGGGCAATATGATGGGGACACCTGATGTAAGGGGACAATATGACGGGGACACCTGATGTAAGGGGGCAATATGATGGGGACACCTGATGTAAGGGGGCAATATGACGGGGACACCTGATGTAAGGGGACAATATGACGGGGACACCTGATGTAAGGGGGCAATATGATGGGGACACCTGATCTAAGGGGACAATATGACGGGGACACCTGATGTAAGGGGGCAATATGATGGGGACACCTGATGTAAGGGGACAATATGACGGGGACACCTGATGTAAGGGGGCAATATGATGGGGACACCTGATGTAAGGGGACAATATGACGGGGACACCTGATGTAAGGGGGCAATATGACGGGGACACCTGATGTAAGGGGGCAATATGATGCGGACACCTGATGTAAGGGGACAATATGACGGGGACACCTGATGTAAGGGGGCAATATGACGGGGACGCCTGATGTAAGGGGGCAATATGATGGAGACACCTGATGTAAGGGGGCACTATGAGGGGGGGGGGGTCACCACGATGTAAGGGGGACAATATGATGAGGACATTTCTTGTAAAGGGGCAATATGTTGGGGGCACCTGATGTAAAGGGGGCACTCCTGATGTAAGAGAGGCTGTGATGGGGACCTCTCATGTAAGGAAAGACTCTGATGGAGAACACTTGATGTAAGGGGCAATATGATGGGGACACCTGATGTAAGGGGGCAATATGATGGGGACACCTGATGTAAGGGGGCAATATGATGGGGACACCTGATGTAAGGGGGCAATATGATGGGGACACCTGATGTAAGGGGGCAATATGATGGAGACACCTGATGTAAGGGGACACTAGATTGGGGACAGCTGATGTAAGGGGGCAATATGATAGGAACTCCTGATGTAAGGGGGCAATATGATAGGGACACCTGATGTAAGAGGGCAATATGATGGGGACACCTGATGTAAGGGGGCATTAGATTGGGGACACCTGATGTAGGGGGCAATATGATGGAGACTCCTGATGTAAGGGGGCAATATGACAGGGACACCTGATGTAAGGGGGCAATATGATGGAGACACCTGATGTAGGGGGCAATATGATGGAGACACCTCATGTAAGGGGGCAATATTATAGGGACTCCTGATGTAAGGGGGCAATATGATAGGGACACCTGATGTAAGGGGGCAATATGATAGGGACTCCTGATGTAAGGGGGAAATATGATGGGGACACCTGATGTAAGGGGGCAATATGATGAGGACACCTGATGTAGAGGGCAATATGATGGAGACTCCCGATGTAAGGGGGCAATATGATGAGGACACCTGATGTAGGGGGCAATATGATGGAGACTCCTGATGTAAGGGGGCAATATGATGGGGATATCTCATGTAAGGGGGCAATATGATGGGGACACCTGATGTAAGTGGGCAATATGATGGGGACACCTGATGTAGGGGGCAATATGATGGAGACTCCTGATGTAAGGGGGCAATATGATGGAGACACCTGATGTAAGGGGGCAATATGATGAGGACACCTGATGTAGGGGGCAATATGATGGAGACTCCTGATGTAAGGGGGCAATATGATGGAGACACCTGATGTAAGGGGGCAATATGATGGGGACACCTGATGTAAGTGGGCAATATGATGGGGACACCTTATGTAAGGGGGCAATATGATGAGGACACTCGATGTAGCGGGCAATATGATGGGGGCACCTGATGTAAGGGAGGCTGTGATGGGGACCTCTCATGTAAGGAGAGACTCTGATGGAGAACACTTGATGTAAGGGGGCAAAATGATGGGGACACCTGATGTAAGGGGGCAATATGATGGGAACACCTGATGTAAGGGGGCAATATGATGGGAACACCTGATGTAAGGGGGCAATATAATGGGAACACCTGATGTAGGGCGCAATATGATGGGGATATCTGATGTAAGGGGGCAATATGATGGGAACACCTGATGTAAGGAGGCAATATGATGGGAACACCTGATGTAAGGGGGCAATATGAGGGGGACAATCCATCCAAGGGGCAATATGAAGGGGACACCAGATGTTAGGGGGCAATATGAAGGGGACACCAGATGTAAGGGGGCACTCTGATGGAGACAACAGATGAAAGGGGGACATCTGATGTAAGGGGGGGTATTGTGATGGGGACACCTGATGTAAGGGGGCAATATGATGGGGACACCTGATGTAAGGGGGCAATATGATGGGGGACACCTGATGTAAGGGGGTAATATAATGGGGACACCTGATGTAAGGGGGACAATATGATGGGGACACCTGATGTGAGGGGGCACTCTGATGGGTGCACCTGGTGTAAGGGGGAGGGGGAATAATCCCGCACCCTTTAGGTGCGTCCTCTGTAGGTATCTGACAGTAGATTTATAAGTGTCAGCTCCTTGTGTTACAATGGAGATAGAACAAAGATGCCAATTAGGAATGAGCAAATCTGCCCTGGGTCCAGTCGCTGAACCCAAACCCCAATGAAATCAGTGGGAGCCCAATCTAATAAAAAAAGGGGTGAAGAAAAAAGTTCCATGGGGGGTGGGCACTGCCCTGGAGAACATGCACCAGTGCAAAACATTAAATAAATAAATAAACAATTCCTTGCAGCTTGGCACGGTGGCAAAGCACCCGGTCCCCATGTTGATGAGAACAAGGGCCTCTTCCCCACAACCCTGGCTGGTGGTTTTGGGGGGGTCTGTGGGTGGGGGACTAATTGGAATCTGGAGTCCTGCAGATAATGCCCATCCCCCAAATGTGAATAAGTATGGGGTACATAGTACTTGTGTGTGTGGCCAGGCGGTTTGTGGTCGTGTTTTAGGGGTGGTGGTGGGGCATGTGTGAAGATTTATATGGACCCAACTGAAGGAGCCGTCTGCGGGGAGCGGAGGCGGTCAGACAGCTGGTGGGAAGCCGGTAGCCTTGGCTGGGCTGTTCTGGGAGATGAGAGGAAGAGTTCTGCTGGGAAGAGTTGGAAGCTGAGTAGAAGGAAGCTCTTGGAGTAAAGCTGGAGCTCCAGGGTAACATTCTATCCTGAAGACCCCTTCCTCGTGTTGGGAGGGGGGGGTGGCTATTGCCTTTAAAGCAGTAAAATTGTGTACTGTAAGCCAGTTATCTGCAGGGGGGGGGGTGCACAATACATTGTTGTCATTAGTAAATATCACTCCCAGTATGGAAATTAGGTCCCATGTGGGATCTGACTGGAACCTCAGCTGCTGTGCAAATATTGAGCGGCTGAGATGATTGTCACCTCGCTGGTGCACCGGGCCACCGCCTGCGGCTGAGATGATTGTCACCTCACTGGTGCACCGTGCCACCGCCTGCGGCTGAGATGATTGTCACCTCACTGGTGCACCGGGCACCGCCTGCGGCTGAGATGATTGTCACCTCCCTGGTGCACCGTGCCACCGCCTGCGGCTGAGATGATTGTCACCTCACTGGTGCACCGGGCACCGCCTGCGGCTGAGATGATTGTCACCTCCCTGGTGCACCGTGCCACCGCCTGCGGCTGAGATGATTGTCACCTCCCTGGTGCACCGTGCCACCGCCTGCGGCTGAGATGATTGTCACCTCGCTGGTGCACCGGGCCACCGCCTGCGGCTGAGATGATTGTCACCTCACTGGTGCACCGGGCCACCGCCTGCGGCTGAGATGATTGTCACCTCCCTGGTGCACCGGGCCACCGCCTGCGGCTGAGTCATCTCGGTATTTGATCACCTATGAAGGCCGTGGCTCTTTATATTTCCTGTGCTATGTACTAATAATGGGAATTATCTTTATGACGTGTGTGGTATGTGAAGGAACCAGGCTTGGGTCTAGGGGGTGCCCCCCCCCCTGATTTTACTTGTGCCCCTCCATATCTCTGAGAGTGCATCCACTGACCCATGAGCCAATATGATGGGAAAACTTGATGTAAGGGGCCACATTGATGGGGGCATTGGATGTTAGGAGACATTTTGATAGGGGAAATTGATGTAAGAGGGCAGTTAATGTAAGAGGACACTTTGAGGGGCCAACTATTTTAAGGGGGCACATTGATGGGGCAACTGATGTAAAAGCGCATTGATGGGGGCATTTGATGTAAGAAGGCACATTGATGGGGCAACTGATATAAGGGGGCACTCTGATGGGGACAATCCATTGATGGGGACATTTGATGTAAGAAGGCACTTTGATGAGGGCAGTTAATGTAAGAGGACACTTTGAGGGGACAACTCTTTTAAGGGGGCACATTGATGGGGCAACTGATGTAAAAGGGCATTGATGGGGGCATTTGATGTAAGAAGGCACTATGATGGGGACACCTGATGCAAGGGGGCACTCTGATGGGAACAATCCATGGAAGGGGGCAATATGATGGGGATACCTGATGTAAGTGAGGCTGTGACGGGGACCCCTCATTTAAGGGGGGGCTCTGATGGGGGACACTTGATGTAAGGGGGCACTCTGATGGAGATAATTCATGTAAGGGGGGCAATGTGATGGGGGTCACCCGATGTAAGGGGGCACTCTGATGGGAACAATCCATGGAAGGGGGCAATATGATGGGGATACCTGATGTAAGTGAGGCTGTGACGGGGACCCCTCATTTAAGGGGGGGCTCTGATGGGGGACACTTGATGTAAGGGGGTACTCTGATGGAGATAATTCATGTAAGGGGGCAATGTGATGGGGGGTCACCCGATGTAAGGGGGCACTCTGATGGGAACAATCCATGTAAAGGGGCAATATGATGGGGATACCTAATGTAAGGGAGGCTGTGATGGGGACCCCTCATTTAAGGGGGGGCTCTGATGGGGGATGATGGGGGCACTCTGATGGAGATAATTCATGTAAGGGGGCAATGTGATGGGGGGGTCACCCGATGTAAGGGGGCACTCTGATGGGGACAATCCATGCAAGGGGGCAATATGATGGGGGAATTTGATGTAAAGGTGCACTCTGATGGCAACTCTGATGTAAAAGGGGACTCTAATAGGGGCACCTGATACTGTATAAGGGGGCACATGTTCTGTGTATTCATCCTAATCTAATGACAACCCAATACATACTAATGTTCCCTCTACACGTCTGCATTGCCTCTATACTACCAATCAGACATTGGTTCGGGGTCGTGACTTGTGTTACAGAAGCACCTCGGATGAAGAAGAGAATACGGGGTCCCTACATCTGTGACAGACTGTTAGTGACTCTGACTAAAAGGGGCCTAGCCCCTGATTACACTGCTTTCCGTAACCAGACACTATTCTGGAACAGAGCCACCTAGTGGCAGACTAGCTAACTGCCTATAGGGGTAATTGTGTAGAGAGTCTCTGTTTCTTGGGGAATATTTCTGAGGCTCTTTCATGGTTTGCAAAAGTACCCCCGCAATTACCAAAAAAATCCCACCAAGGATTCCACTTCCTGAGGTCACTGAGGAAGAATGGTTTAGGGAGCAAAGTATTGGAAAGGTCTCAACCCAGCAGCCATGCACATGACGGCAGAAAAGACCTGTGTACAGGGGGGGGGGGGGGAGTTGCATGGGTTGGCACAAGAAGCAGCAATGGGTGACCCACCTACATATGGATTCATTATTTTTTTCAATGTTTGATGGCAGAGAGATGGGCTCCACAGCTTCCTGAAGAAGGAGGAAAATAGCCCATGAAGATAGGGGTGATGAAAAAGATACCCCTACCCCAAAGCTAAACCTGGCAGCCATCACAAGGCGAAATGCATGGTTAATGGGTATTCTGAGGATATTTCAATGGGCAAGACTAATTTGTAGGCAGGTGCAGTTTGTTTTCTCCACTGCAGGTGGCGCTTCACCAGAGTGGCTCTGAAGCTAGAAAGGAAATCATGAGGAACATAGAAACATAGAATGTGTCGGCAGATAAGAACCATTTGGCCCATCTAGTCTGCCCAATCATGACATGAAAACATGATTCCTCTATGGTTTCCTGGGTCACTGGGGAAGCAATCTGGTTAAATACTGTTGCCCAATCTGACTCGAGCAGCCATCTTGGGTCAGGGAGAGCCTACTTAAGGCCCTGGTTCCCAGGTTTTCGCACAATATGTGAGTAGGTAGTGCAGGGAAAGGTACCCCGCCTGTTAGGGACAGTACTAGGGGTAGGGAAAGGTACCCCGCCTGTTAGGGACAGTACTAGGGGTAGGGAAAGGAACCCGCCTGTTAGGGACAGTACTAGGAGTAGGGAAAGGTACCCCGCCTGTTAGGGATAGTACTAGGGGTAGGGAAAGGTACCCAGCCTGTTAGGGACAGTACTAGGGGTAGGGAAAGGTACCCCGCCTGTTAGGGACAGTACTAGGGGTAGGGAAAGGAACCCACCTGTTAGGGACAGTACTAGGGGTAGGGAAAGGTACCCAGCCTGTTAGGGACAGTACTAGGGGTAGGGAAAGGTTCCCCCGCCTGTTAGGGACAGTACTAGGGGTAGGGAAAGGTACCCAGCCTGTTAGGGACAGTACTAGGGGTAGGGAAAGGTACCCAGCCTGTTAGGGACAGAGCTAGGGGTAGGGAAAGGTACCCCGCCTGTTAGGGACAGTACTAGGGGTAGGGAAAGGTACCCCGCCTGTTAGGGACAGTACTAGGGGTAGGGAAAGGTACCCAGCCTGTTAGGGACAATACTAGTGGTAGGGAAAGGTACCCCGCCTGTTAGGGACAGAGCTAGGGGTAGGGAAAGGTACCCCGCCTGTTAGGGACAGTACTAGCAGCAGGGAAAGGTACCCCGCCTGTTAGGGACAGTACTAGGAGTAGGGAAAGGTACCCCGCCTGTTAGGGACAGTACTAGGGGTAGGGAAAGGTATCCCACCTGTTAGGGACAGTACTAGGGGTAGGGAAAGGAACCCACCTGTTAGGGACAGTACTAGGGGTAGGGAAAGGTACCCAGCCTGTTAGGGACAGTACTAGGGGTAGGGAAAGGTTCCCCCGCCTGTTAGGGACAGTACTAGGGGTAGGGAAAGGTACCCCGCCTGTTAGGGACAGTACTAGGGGTAGGGAAAGGTACCCAGCCTGTTAGGGACAGTACTAGGGGTAGGGAAAGGTACCCGCCTGTTAGGGACAGTACTAGGAGTAGGGAAAGGTACCCCGCCTGTTAGGGACAGTACTAGGGGTAGGGAAAGGTATCCCACCTGTTAGGGACAGTACTAGGGGTAGGGAAAGGTACCCAGCCTGTTAGGGACAGTACTAGGGGTAGGGAAAGGTACCCCGCCTGTTAGGGACAGTACTAGGGGTAGGGAAAGGTACCCCGTCTGTTAGGGACAGTACTATGGGTAGGGAAAGGTACCCCGCCTGTTAGGGACAGTACTAGGGGTAGGGAAAGGTACCCAGCCTGTTAGGGACAGTACTAGGGGTAGGGAAAGGTACCCGCCTGTTAGGGACAGTACTAGGAGTAGGGAAAGGTACCCCGCCTGTTAGGGACAGTACTAGGGGTAGGGAAAGGTATCCCACCTGTTAGGGACAGTACTAGGGGTAGGGAAAGGTACCCAGCCTGTTAGGGACAGAACTAGGGGTAGGGAAAGGTACCCCGCCTGTTAGGGACAGTACTAGGGGTAGGGAAAGGTACCCCGCCTGTTAGGGACAGTACTAGGGGTAGGGAAAGGTACCCCTTCTGTTAGGGACAGTACTATGGGTAGGGAAAGGTACCCCGCCTGTTAGAGACAGTACTAGGGGTAGGGAAAGGTACCCAGCCTGTTAGGGACAATACTAGGGGTAGGGAAAGGTACCCAGCCTGTTAGGGACAATACTAGTGGTAGGGAAAGGTACCCCGCCTGTTAGGGACAATACTAGTGGTAGGGAAAGGTAAGTGACAAGAAGGGAAAGCGTAGGGTTGCATCTCTTCTGGTCATCTTCCTGACTGGGCACGAGATGTCCACGCCCCATTCTGCCCCTCCCTACAGATGTTGTCAGTCTGGCTGGAACCCGCACTGTTCACGTTGCTGAAACCGTCAGTGCACCCAGTTGGGGAGTCTTCCCACCAGGATTGTTGTGAACATCACTTCAATACAAGTTTATTTTTGCACCTGACTGTAAATTACTGCAGCCAGGCCATGCTGCATCCAGGGCCGGGACAAGGGGTGGGCAGAAGGGAGGGCTGCCCTGGCTACTTTGGTATTTTGTGAGGTCGGGGGGGGGGGGCTACGAGGAGATTGGGGGGAGGAAATTTGTGTTAGGAGGGGGAATTTGGAGGGTGGCAGTGGGCAAAAAATTTTCTAGGAGGGGGGAATTTGGGGGTTTGTGTTTAGGAGTGATGATTTAGGGGGATTTATGTTGGGGGGAGGGGGGGGGATTTGTGTTAGGACAAAGGATTTGGCAGGTTTGTGCTAGAAAAGGTGATATGGTAGAGGGGTGAAGGGAATTGTGCTGGGGGGGGGGGGGGCGGGATTTGCGTTACTAGGGATGATAGGGGGGTATGTGTGCTAGGAGGGGAAATTGGAGGGGGGGGGATTTGTGCTGAAAAGGGTGGATTTAGAGTGGGGGGGGGCAGAGGAGAGGAGGACATTTGACGGATTTGAAGGGTAGCGGATTTGTGATAGGAGGGGCGGTTTTCATTTGGGGAGGGGCGTTTGTGCTGGGGGGGAATTTAACAGAGAAAGCATTTATGGTTAGAAGGTAAGCATGCAGATTAGTGCAGAATTGTTTTTATTTGGTGGGGGGGGTTACTGACACATAATGCTCATACATATTGGGAGGGCGCAGCTTGACATGTTTACCCTGGGCTCTAGATGATGTCCCAGGCACTGGCTGAATCCCACCTACAAATTGTCCTCTAAACATTTTTTTTTTAATTCTGTGATTTTAGTGTAGCACCCTTCTAAGTAGATGCTAGTGAGGACATGGCTTGGTTTGGTGAGGGGTGAGTGTAGTGCCCTCCTAGGTAGGTGCTAGGGAGGACATGGCTCAGTTTGGCGGGGGGGAGTGTAGCACCCTCCTAAGTAGGTGCTAGTGAGGACATGGCTCCGTTTGGCGGGGGGTGAGTGTAGCACCCTCCTAAGTAGGTGCTAGTGAGGACATGGCTCGGTTTGGCAGGGGGTGAGTGTAGTGCCCTTCTAGGTAGGTGCTAAGGAGGACATGGCTCGGTTTGATGGGGGGTGAGTGTAGTGCCCTTCTAGGTAGGTGCCAGTAAGGACATGGCTTGGTTTGGTGGGGGGTGAGTGTAGCACCCTCCTAGGTAGGTGCTTGTGAGAGAGTATAGTTTTGAGCTCTGTCTGCCTATTAGAGGGGCTTCAGGTAAATCTATATTGCTCTCTGCCTATCAGAGATCAGGATCTGTTAGTGAGGTCTGCTCAATGTGCTCAGGATGTGATTCATTCAGTCTGGAGAGTGTTTCACGCTGGTCCAATAGGGAGGCATGTTGGACAGTGGGAGGAAACCTGACGAATGGGTGCATGGGCTTTTGATACAGTCCTGATGATTGGCAGAGACTGGCTGTCTCTGTGCTTGTTGGGATACTGCATAAAAGCCAGGAGCACATGTGCTCGGGGTCTTTCGTTGGAGAGTCCCAGAGGAACTCCTCTGTAGAGGTGCCATGCGGTCTCAGAAAGTCGTTCTGAGAACCGGAGGAGTGGTCAACAGAATCTGAACCCAGAGGTCCAGGGAAGCTGACTGAGAGGAGAGACACTGGAGGTCCTGTTACTGCAGTATCGTGAGTACAGGAACTCATGTCAAGGGACCTGACCTGAGGAGGGCCACCCCTGTTCATAGGATAGTCAGTAGATGGGTGTCAGCAGGAAAGAGGATGCTAGTGAGAGTGTCCTGAAGATCGGTGATTGTCCATCAAGTCTCCTTGTTAGAGAGAGTAAAGAAAATAAGAGACTGAACCCCATTCATCCCAGTGGTAGGGTGAATTAACAGCCTGGCTGTTACATATCTATCAGTAGAGGGGCATTTTTCGGGGCGGAGCCGGCAGCCGGAGCGGATGGACGCCTGATCACGCCGCTCTGCTACAACGGGACTGATTAAGCCTTCCTAAGCGATCACTCAGCTTTTCCTTTCGGTCGGTTACCCCGTTAAAGGTGCCTGGAATCGGTATGGCCTCCACCGGGAAGCGCAAACAGCGTGACAAGCCCAAAAAACTGACTGAATTCTTCAGCCCTGCATCGGGCCGCCTCAACCAAAATGGCGCCGGCGCGAGGTCCGGCACTCCCGCCACGAGCAAGGGAGGATCAAGCCACTCCACTACGGCAACCCTGGACACTGGTGAGTCCTCAACAGACCCTACTACACAGCCTTTCTCTCCCTTTACAAGCCCTCTCAAGCAGCAGAGACGGCTGACGGGAGATAGTGAGGACAGGGAGCAGGATGGCCCTGATATGGAGGAGGGGGAGGATATGGAACAGACCGTTTCATATGGCCAGCAACTTGATGCTTATCCCACCACTGGACAGGCTATTACAGATACGGCAATGAAGGACATGATGAGGACACTGAGGGGGGCTCTACAGCAGGACATGGCAGCTTTCATGAGGGCTACTAAGAGGGAAATAGCTTCTTTGGGAGACAGGGTTAACTATACAGAAAATAAGCTGTGTGAATTCACTGGAGCTCATAATGACTTAGTGGATGCCCACTTTGAACTGGAAGACAAGCTCAAAAATCTTAAACTGAAGGTAGCTGATCTGGAGGATAGAGCACGCAGAAATAACATTAAATTCCGGGGGATCCCAGAATCAGTGAAGCCAGCGGAGCTCACCCCCTTCCTGCAACAACTTATGCAAGCTGCTCTACCCACGCTTAGCCCTGCGGACCTTCTCATTGATAGGGCTCACAGATTACCGAAGCCGTCTCATATCCCTGATGCGGTCCCTAGGGATGTGATTGCCCGCATTCATTTTTTTCATGTAAAGGACCAATTAATGCGCTTCTCCAGGCAACATCCTGCTCTCCCAGACCCGTACGCAGGTATCTCTCTGTTCACTGACCTATCTCAGGCTACCCTCTCAGCCAGACACAATTTGGTTCCTATAACCAAGATACTCAGGAATCACAAAATCCTGTACAAGTGGGGTTTTCCTGCTAAAATCACAGTTACAGTTAACAACATGTCCCACACTATCTCATCACTACCCAAGGGTCTGGAACTTCTCCGGAAGTGGGGATATCTTCCTCAGGATGAAGACAGGAATGCAGTCCCACCCCAGGGACACCCACGTCACGCATCCACCTCCCAGACAGCAACTACTTGAACCTACTACATGCCATCCAGGCATCATCAACCTTTTCAAATCCACCAGCCGATCGGATAACAGCGCACCCGTTGTGCGGTTCATCTGACTTGGTTTCCCCCTATGTCTGTGTGCGGGATTGCCCGCACCCTTGTTGGAACTCTTTTGTTTTGCCTAACTACTTGTTTCTTTTTTTTTTTTTGATTATTTTGCACTACTCCAGGTTCTGTGTTTCCCGTGTGAATTCCTGACACTCTCCATGTCTACCTGGCCTTGGATGGGCTGCATTGGCGCCCAATGTTCCTTTTTCTTCCCTACCCTTCTTTTCCCTTCTGCCACCAGGAGCTATACTCGCTTTGTCTCTCGCAGCAATGGTCGTTAGAGTGATGTCCCTCAATGTCAGGGGTCTCAACAGCCCTTACAAGAGAAGAAGCCTCTGGAAAACGGCATTACAGCAACACTGTGACGTTCTCTGCGTACAGGAAACACATTTTGCAGGTACTAAAGCCCCTTTATGCTCTCACCCTAAATTCCCTCACGTCTTCATATCTATCAGTAGAGATGTGAAGAAAGAAGTCCTCAAATATTGTGAATAGTTCAATTGGAGTATCTCACTATTCCCTTCCCCTATCCCAGTGATGGCAAACCTTGGCACCCCAGATGTTTTGGAACTACATTTCTCATGATGCTCAGCTACACTGCACCGCAGAGTGCATGAGCATTATGGGAAATGTAGTGCCAAGACATGTGAGGTGCCAAGGTTTGCCATCACTGCCCTATCCCAATTACCAATAAAGAACAAAAAAACCAACACCCCTAGACTGTTCATTTCTGCCAAGAGCCAACAGGAGTAAGGAAGGGTTCAGGAGCTTTATTTAACCATACCCATGTGTTGGTAACCAGTGGAGCCCGTAGGGACAGTATCCAGCGGTCCTTATGGGGGCAGCAATACATTAGTGAGAAATATGTGATAATAAAGTGAGTTTTTTTATCTTTATATTTGGTTTATAAATTTGTTTAGTTACCGGCAGTCCCTTTCTATCAATGGTGATATGAACGTTCATGGATGTGGTGCAACCATCTTGGAGGCCAGTCACTCATAGAGCTTCTTCAGTAAGTGCTTTGTTCTCTATGAACTGACAGCAGCCACTTCCCATTCCAAGGGGCAGCAGAAGTCTAGTTTGGACCGGAGAGGTGTGAATTTGTAGATTTCGCTCATTCCTTCTTGATTATTCTGTTTCAGTGAGGTTCTAGTAGAATTGTCCCAGTATTATAAGTCCCCCTTTGACTTTAATACTTTACTGAACAGTCTGCCAAGCCTGATGCGGATTTGCTTTGTTTTAATTCCATAAATGACGGGGTTAATCACAGGAGAAAACAGGAGATATATATTCCCAAACAGGACATGAAGATTGGGGGCTGTGGTACTCGGAAACCGGTGCACTACGGCAATGCCAATGAAGCCCATGTGGAAGACGATGACAGCGCATATATGGGAGACACACGTACTGGTGGCCTTCAGACTGGCCTTGGCCACCACACTAACCACCATTTTTAAAAGTAGAAGGTACGAGATGATGATGAACAGAAAGTCGATGCCCACGGTTGAGAGGGCAATAAACAGGCCATAGACGATATTGATCCTTATGTCAGCACAGGCCAATTTCATGACCTCTTGGTGGAGACAGTAGGAATGAGTTAAAAAATTGTTCTTAAACAATGGAAACCTTTTAAGAAGCAGCGGGAGAGGTATCATGCCAGCCGCTCCCCTGGTTATAATGACCAAGGTGATATTTTTAATGGTCTTGTTGGTTAAAATGGAAGAATATCTAAGAGGGTGGCATATTGCCACATACCGGTCTATAGCCATGGCCACCAGTATCCCAGACTCCAGGGCAGACAGGAAATGGATGGAGAACATCTGGGTCAAACACATGTCAAAGATGATCTTCCGGTTATCAGACCAGAAGATCCAAAGCATTTTTGGCATGACTGTGGAGGCTATCAAGATGTCCAATACTGACAGCATGAAAAGGAAGGTGAACATGGGTTCATGAAGCTTTTGGTCCACCTTAATGATATAGAGAATGGTGATGTTCCCAAGGATAGCGACCGTATATAGTAAGGCAAGAGGAAAACCAAACCAGAAATGAAAGTCATCTAGATTTGGTATACCACTGAGAGAGAAATCACTGATACTGCTGCATGTTAAGTTGAGTGGCTCCATGATGACCTCTGTGCCACCACGCCCAATCACAGGTGGCTCAATGATGACCCGTGTGCTGAAATGTCCAATCATAGATGGCTTTATGATGACTTGTGTACCGAGACGTCCAATCATAGATGGTTTCATGATGACTTATGTTACATAGTATTCAATCACAAAAGCCTCATCTTCTCCTGAAACAGAAATAACAAAACATTTAAGCAAAGCGTGATGAATCATCTACTCACTGGCAAACTTTTTGTGTTGACTAGGGATGATCGAACTTTTGAAAAGTTTGGTTCGGCCAGAACACCCGAACTTCCCGAAAGTTCGGTTCGGATTCCAGAACCCCATTGAAATCAATGGGACCCGAACTTTGGTAATCAAAAAACACCATTTTGAAGCCCTAAAACCCAATAAATGCCCCTAAAAAGTGCCTAGGGTTCTGGGACATGCCACAGGGGCTATGAAACAGGCAAAATAAAGTTCTTAAAAATCGTCGTTTTATATAGAAAACCAATTATTGAAAAAATTAAAAAAAAAAAAAAATGAGATTTCTTTGCATTTAGTGTCTGGGGGATCTAAAAAGTGTACCTGTGAAGTTTCAGCTCTGTAGCATGTCCAGAACCAGAAAAAAAAACAGATTATATTTCTTAGAATTTCAGTAGCGCAGGGACGGTGTTACCCTCCATTCACACCTGGGCGTTTTTGTTTCAGGCGTTTTTCAGGCGTTTTTTTGGGCATTTGGAGGCAGGCATGACATCTGAACTTCTGTATAGGGGTATAAATATATATATATATATATATATATATATATATATATATATATATATATATATATATATATATGTGTATATATATATATATATATATATATATGTGTATATATGTATATATATATATATATATATATATATATATACTGTACATAAAAAGTACAGTAAAAATGCAGGAAAGTCCACTGGGGGGCATACTAATGTGAATTTATTTTCTTTTGCAATGAATCAGTGTGTTTGGTGTGTTTTACTTTTTGATATATATATATATATATATATATATACCCCTAACCCAAAATCTGCATAGTGGGGTCACCCTGACATGTTAGAGTTCGGTTACCCTGGTATGGCAGCCTCAGGCAGAGTCACCTAAACTACACTACGGTCACCCTGACACTTAAAGGTATCCCTACAGAAACTATATTATTGAATCTAACTATAGTGGTATATAGTACCCTAACTACACTGCATATCCCTTTCCTCACACTAAAAGAACAGCTCCATACAACAGGAGTAACAGAAATGCTTCCACTCTCTTCCACAGCCCCTGTATTACAGTGCTAGAGATTTGGCGGGGCTCTGTTATATACTGTGGGGCGTATTCACTACTGATTGGCCTCTGGACCCCCTAGTCACTCCAATCACATTCCTAGCATCCTCCTGCCCCCTCAATTGGCTTTTACTGACGTTTCTGGTCCAATCACGGGCTTTTAAAGCCCAGTTCCTGTCCCATTGCATTTTGAGCGGTTCTGGTGGCCGAATTCCGAACTTTTACCGCAAAAAGTTGGTAATTCGGCCGAATTTTGAACAGCCAATGTTCGGATTGAACTGATGGTCAACACGAACCATTCGATCATCCCTAGTGTTGACCTTTTTGGTAGGTGCTTTGTGTTATGGAAAGGGATGACCAACGTTGAGAGCTGTTTTTTTGCCCTAAATGTCAGTGAAAATTGTGAGATTTCAATGAATTTTTGCCATTTTTGGTGAAATGCTGGTATAGGTGACACAAAATAAATGGTGGTTTGTAAAGCAAAACTTTTTTAGTTCAGCTTTGGATAGAGTAGGAAAGGGGTAAAACTTTTTTGCTACCTATGTGTAGGCAGGTGCCTACAAGGGGAATGTTCTATAGTAGAAAGTGAGTTGAGGCTGCCCAGGTTAGGGAATTGTTAAATCCTGGACCACTGACTTCAGGCTTTTTGGGTCCTGCCTTACTACTTGGCTCATATATACACTACAGCCCTCAAATTTTTCACTCGCCTGCTCGCATTTTGTGAGTGGAAAATGATTTCGGGCGAGATAGGAGAGGAAGAGGAAGAGGAAAGGCGGGGGATAATCAGAGCGGGGATCGCTGCACTGTAACATCTTTCATTTGAATTGCCGGGCGCTCAGCTTCACACGTAGTCCCGCCTCCTGGCTCGGCTCCTTTGATAGACAGAACACCGCCGGTACATGTGACGTCTATCATAGGAGCCGAGCCAGGAGGCGGGACTACGTGTGAAGCTGAGCGCCCGGCAATTCAAATGAAAGATGTTACAGTGCAGCGATCCCCGCTCTGATTATCCGGCCGCCTCTCCTCTTCCTCTCTCTTCTCCTGCACAGGTGAGGCTGCAATCCATATTTATAGTCACATGGTTGGGGGGGTCTCATATAGGATTACAAGGCTCAGCATGTCTTATTTATGGTCACATGATGGGGGGGGCATCTACTATAGGACTACAAGGCTCAGCATTCCATATTTCTAGTCACATGGCTAAGGGGGGGGGGGTCTCATATAGAACTACAAGGCACAGCATGTCTTATGGTCACATGATGGGGGGGGGGGTCTCATATAGGACTACAAGGCTCAGCATTCCATATTTCTAGTCACATGGCTAAGGGGGGGTCTCATATAGGGCTACAAGGCTCAGCATGTCTTATTTATGGTCGCATGATGGGGGGGGTCTCATATAGGACTACAAGGCACAGCATGTCTTATTTATGGTCGCATGATGGGGGGGGGTCTCATATAGGACTACAAGGCACAGCATGTCTTATGGTCACATGATGGGGGGGGGGTCTCATATAGGACTACAAGGCTCAGCATGTCTTATTTATGGTCACATGATGGGGGGGCGTCTACTATAGGACTACAAGGCTCAGCATTCCATATTTCTAGTCACATGGCTAAGGGGGGGGGGTCTCATATAGGCAGAGATGTATAGTAACGAAGTAGAACTACTTAAGTACTGTACTTAAGTACCGAAATGCGGTATCTGTACTTTCCTAGAGTAGAATTTTTTTCTCCTACTTCTACTTTTACTTCACTACATTTTTTCGATGATTTTGATACTTCTACTCAAGTATTTTTTTTTGTGCTGCATAGTTACTCGTTACTTTTAAAAAAATTACCACTGCCAGAACAGTAGATGGCAGGTTGCATAAAGCTCAAAAAAATGTGTATAATGTCATTTGTAAATCAGCGCATAGGAAAATAAAGGCTGTGTATAATAAAAGCTGCTATACCAAATCTTTCCAATAAAAAGAAAATATGAAACAAACAAATAAATGGTGCTACAGCGCTTAAAGTGCATCAAGAAACTACTAACAAACACAGGTTAATCATTTGAATAAATCATTTGAAATAATAAAAAACAATATGATGTTCAAACTTTTGACTTCTTTCTTTAATAACTACATAACACAGTACTTGTACTTCTACTTTCAGTACTTGAGTAGAAATTTTTTTTCAAAACTACTGGTACTTTTTACTTTTAGTACTTAAGTAGCACATTTTTTGAAAAAACTACTTGCAATACTTAAGTAAAAAAAATGTTGAATACTTTAGTACTTCTACTTAAGTAACTTTTTCTGTGAGCACTTCCACTTCTACTCAAGTCACTTTTTGATCGAGCACTTGTACTTTTACTCAAGTAGAATTTTCGAGTACTTTATACAAGTCTGCATATAGGATTACAAGGCTCAGCATGTCTTATTTATGGTCACATGATGGGGGGGGGGGGGTCTAATATAGGATTACAAGGATCAGCATGTCTTATTTATGGTCACATGATGGGGGGGGGTCTAATATAGGATTACAAGGATCAGCAGGTCTTATTTATGGTCACATGATGGGGGGGGGGGTCTCATATAGGATTACAAGGATCAGCATGTCTTATTTATGGTCACATGATGGGGGGGGTCTAATATAGGATTACAAGGATCAGCATGTCTTATTTATGGTCACATGATGGGGGGGGGTCTCATATAGGATTACAAGGATCAGCATGTCTTATTTATGGTCACATGATGGGGGGGGGGGGGTCTCATATAGGATTACAAGGATCAGCATGTCTTATTTATGGTCACATGATGGGGGGGGGGTCTCATATAGGATTACAAGGATCAGCATTCCATATTTATGGTCACATGATGGGGGGGGGGGGGTCTAATATAGGATTACAAGGCTCAGCATGTCTTATTTATGGTCACATGATGGGGGGGGGCGTCTACTATAGGACTACAAGGCTCAGCATTCCATATTTCTAGTCACATGGCTAGGGGGGGGGGTCTCATATAGGACTACAAGGCACAGCATGTCTTATGGTCACATGATGGGGGGGGTCTCATATAGGACTACAAGGCTCAGCATGTCTTATTTATGGTCGCATGATGGGGGGGGTCTACTATAGGACTACAAGGCACAGCATGTCTTATTTATGGTCGCATGATGGGGGGGGGTCTCATATAGGACTACAAGGCACAGCATGTCTTATGGTCACATGATGGGGGGGGTCTCATATAGGACTACAAGGCACAGCATGTCTTATTTATGGTCGCATGATGGGGGGGGGGGACGTCTCCTATAGGTGGGGCAACTGGTGGCGAGTAGCTCAGGACTTGAAATTTTGAGCCCTGTACACTATTTTGTCAAAAGTATTGAGACACCTGCCCTTACACACACATGAACTTTAATGACCCCCCCAGTCTTAGTCCGTAGGGTTCAATATTGAGTTGGCTCCGCCCTTTGCAGCTATAACAGCTTCAACTCTTCTGGGAAGGCCGTCCACAAGGTTTAGGAGTGTCTATGGGAATGTTTGACCATTATTCTGTCGAGTTGTACTCAGGACTCTGTGCAGGCCAGTAAAGTTCCTCCACCCCCAACTCGCTCATCCATGTCTTTATGGACTTTGGGAAGAAGCACCCATGCTTCAAACACCTCCCACTCCACCTTCTATCCGGAAGAGAAGTCAGCGGCTCTTCTCTGAGGGACACCGCGTATCCGGATGTGCTGGGAGCCACCAACACAGCCGGAACCAGCGAAGATTCCCTGGATCTCCGGATCCCCGCTGCTCGTCCTCCCACTGGAGTAGATGAACCCTTTACATGCCGGTTTATCATGCCCATCCTGTGAGTTTACATTTGTCTGTTGTTATTAAACGCATCTTTTATACTGCACTTAGATGGCGCTGCACTCCTTTCTCTTTTGTTGTACATTTTCACAGAGTTTCTTCTAGCTCTAATCAGAGCCTGCAGCCTTCTACAGCCAGTATTTCTCCATTGTCCAGCAATCAGCCCATGCTTGAACTTTATTAACATTTCAACCAGAACTTACTCCTGCATATGCCCTGCTTTTCTCAGCCTATAGAGCGCTTATGTTTTTGTTGTTTCTACTACCCCATCTTCCTCCACTGCCACTACCATTTCTTCCTCCACTGACGCTATCACATATCCACATGTTAGTAATGGTCCGAACACCTCTCTGTTCGGTTCGCACAGAACATCTGGAACAGGGAAATGTTCTAGTGAACATGTGAACTCCATTAAAGTCTATGGAACACGAAAAATCAAAAGTCCTCATTTTAAAGGCTTATATGCAAATTATTGCCATAAAAAGGGAATGGGGGTCCGGGAACTGCCCTGGGGGACATGAATCAATGCAAAAAAAAATGTTTTTACAGGAGCAGAGATTTTAATAATGCTTAAAGTGAAACAATAAAAATGAAAAATTACCATGCCTGGGAGGTCCCTTAGTGTGCCTGTAAAGTGGGGCATCTGTACAATGTATAGATCTTGCTGCAGCAATACTGACATTTCGAAAGGAAATTATGTATTTTAAACTTGCTCGCGGCTGTACTGTATTGTCGGCTCATGTGATGTCAAAAGGGGGCGGTGCTAACTGGTGACGTAACATGGGTGGCCCTGCCCCTTGCCTATAAAACAGCTGTCAAAGCTCAAGAGTGGCATATGGTGGGACACCTCAGAAGAGGCGGAAGCGTCTGAATTTTTTTCTGTTTTTCGGGTCGTCGTGATTGACGATGGATTTACAGCGAGGGACTCTATTTTTTTATTTTTCAAAAAAAAGACTTTTCAAAAACTGTCTTTTTTTTTTTTTGTATACTTTTTTGTTGAATGGGTAGGGATACGATGTACCCAATACACATTCACATGAGGCAGGGGAGGATCTGGGGGCCCCCTTGTTAAAGGGGACTTCCAGATTCTGATAAGCCCCCCACCTGCAGGGTTGTCAGGAAGAGGCCCTTGTCCCCCATCAACATGGGGACAAGATGCTTTGGGGGGCACCATGCAGCACGTTGAGGGCAAACGGCCTGGTATAGTTCAGGAGAGGGGTGGCGCTCGCTCGTCCCCCCTCCCATCCTGGCCTGCCAGGCTGCATGCTCGGATAAGGGTCTGGTATAGATTTTGGGGGAGAGGAACCCTACGCTGCTTTTTCTTTAAATTTTGGCGTGGAGTTCCGGTTAAAGTCCATACCAGATCCAAAGGGGGGGGGGATGCTGTTTTCTTTAAAAATTCTGTCATAGGGTTCCCCTAATCACTTAAATACAGGGAGCTTTGACCCCCTTCCTGCCTAGACCAATTTTCAGCTTTCAGTGCTCATTGGTAGCTACGATAATTATTGGTCAGCTTGGCATGGCACTGCTCCCCCATCTTTAACATTGACGTCTATAGGAAATATTGGTCAGCTTGGCGTGGCACTGCTCCCTGTCTTTAACATTGGCATCTATGGGAAATATTGAACAGCTTGGCATGGCACTGCTCCCCATCTTTAACATTGAAAGTTGAAAGGATTAAAAGAGGTGCATGGAAGCCAGCCAGTCCCCACTATGAAATTAGGGATGGAGGCACTGTGCTTTACAGGCCAATGCCTCATATAAATTCCCAATCTGTGTTTTATACTGCATCTGCCATGGGGATGGAGGTGTATGCTTCTCAGCTGGTCCTTTTCAGTTTGTACCATCGCTACAACATCGCGATTAGATTTTTGATATATATTTTTTTTTAAAAAAAAGTGCACACACGCAAACGTGAGAAACACAAGAACTGCACTAGGTGTGCGAAATGGTCGTTCCCTCCGAAGAGGTTGGACCCTGACCTTGATCCCCTGGGGCGCAAAACTCCTGACAGGGACTGAGGTACTTCCAAATGGTTTGCCTGGCCGAAACCTGGCAAACCCCGTTCTCTAGGGGGACTGCCAAAACAGCCCACCCCAAGTACTAGGTGGGGCTCCCCCAAAGGGAGACCCCATGAGAGAAGGCGAACTAAGCCAGAAGGCCATGTCCACCCCCTCCCAAGACGTTCAAGGTAGGCCCGAAGACCCACACCTTACTTGTCGTGCAGGAAGAAAAGGTGAAAGGGCATTGCTGTAGAACCTACTGCCACTTCTTCTTCCACCGCCACTACCACTCCTTCCTCCACTGCCGCTACCACTTTTTCCTCCATTGCCGCTATTATTTCTTCCTCCATTGCCACTAACACTTCTTCCAATGCTACTATAACTTCTTTCTCCATCCCTGCTAACACGTCTTCCTCCACCTCTGCTACAACCAGTGGCGTAGCGTGGGGGGTGCAGGGGGGCCAGCCGCACCGGGCGCAACATCTGGGAGTGCGCATCTGCAGTGTCACTCTGTCTGACTCTGACATACACAGTTCACACACTGTCTGCGGCTGCCTCCATCTTTAGGCTGGGAAATATCCAGCGTGGCCGCCCTATGGCTGAAAATGGCGGGTCGGGGCGGGGCTGGACTGTGCCTCACCTGTCCATTGGTCAGTGGCGGCCGGTTCGTTGGGGGCGCAGGGGCGTCGCCCCCCTATCCATGCGTCCGGCCCCCTAATTTACATGCGGGCGCCAGACGCATGGAGTTTAATGGGTTTTTTTTTAAATCACCTGATTAGAGCCAGAGGCTCTAATAGGCTTCAGAAAAGGGTGGACCCGGGGCGCAGAGCAGTGCGCCCCGAGCCCACCCATTATGTGACAATAGCGAATGAAAATTTGCTATTGTCACACGGATCCTCCTCCTGGCCAATCAGGAAGTGGGTCAGAGACCCGCTTCATGATTGGCCGAAAGGGGAATGCATGCCATTGGCCGAGAAAGAGGCGGGAGGACTTGAGGAGACGCGGGGAACTGAGGAGAAGCTGCCACTTCAGGTAAGTCTCTCTGCATTGAAGGGGATACGCTGGTCACTCTGCATTGAACGGGGGCACGATGATCTCTCTGCATTGAAGGGGGGGCACGACACGCTGGTCACTCTGCATTGAATGGGGGCATGCTGGTCTCTCTGCATTGAAGGGGGCACGCTGGTCTCACTGCATTGAAAGGGGGCACGCTGGTCTCTCTGCATTGAAAGGGGGCACGCTGGTCATTCTGCATTGAAAGGGGGCACGCTGGTCATTCTGCATTGAAAGGGGGCATGCTGGTCATTCTGCATTGAAGGGGGCACGCTGGTCATTCTGCATTGAAAGGGGGCACGCTGGTCACTCTGCATTGACCACTCCGCTACCACTTCTTCCTTCACCTCTGCTACCACTTCTTCCTCCACCTCTGCTACCACTTCTTCCTCCACCTCTGCTACAACTTCTTCCTCCACCTCTGCTACAACTTCTTCCTCCATCTCTGCTACAACTTCTTCCACCACCTCTGTTTCCACATCTTCCTCCACCTCTGCTACCACTTCTTCCTCCACCTCTGCTACAATATCTTCTGGGTCCCCGTACCTCTTAAACAATCTTCCAAGGGAAATGTAAACTTGTACTAAATGATCCCAGCCCACACCCCAGAATGAAACCCAACAGAGAATCCAAATCTTTTCCTCTCCAAAGAAAACAGTTTGTGACAAAAATAAATGGAAATGTTCAGTAGTGAGAACATCAACATTGCTGGAAAACATCAGGAGAGCGGAGCACAGCGGACACCAGGCTGAGGACACAGCGATATAACACACACACACATATATACAGTATATATACGGTAACCTAGAGAAGAATTAAAAAAAAAAAGATATATATGATAAGGCCGGCCAGTGGTGATATCACAGCCAGTTTTGTTTGTTCAGCTGTGTGAGCAATCTATTCTCACCTGAGTCAGTTATCCCCTCTCACCTGTTCCAGCAATTTCCCTCACCTGCATCAGTTATTCTCTCTTACCTCTGTCAATTATCTCCTATCACCTGTGTTAGTTATTCCCTCTCACCTGTGTCAGTTATCCCCTCTCACCTGTGTCACTTATCCCCTCTTCCCCTTGTCAGTTATAGCCTCTCACCTGTGTCAGTTATCTCCTCTCACCTTTGTCAGTTATCTCCTCCCACCTGTGTCAGTCATCTCCCCTCATCTGTGTCAGTTATCCCCTCTTACCTGTGTCAGTTATAGCCTCTCACCTGTGTCGGGTATCTCCTCTCACCTGTGTCAGTTATCTCCTCTCACCTGTGTCAGTTATCTCCTCTCACCTGTGTCAGTAATCTCCCCTCATCTGTGTCAGTTATCCCCCTCTCACCTGTTTCAGTTATCCCCTCTCACCTGTGTCAGTTATCCCCCTCTCGCCTGTTTCAGTTATCCCCTCTCACCTGTGTCAGTTATCTCCTCTCACCTGTGTCAGTTATCTCCACTCACCTGTGTCAGTTATCTCCTCTCACCTGTGTCAGTAATCTCCCCTCATCTGTGTCAGTTATCCCCCTCTCACCTGTTTCAGTTATCCCCTCTCACCTGTGTCAGTTATCTCCCCTCATTTGTGTAAGTTATCCCCTCTCACCTGTGTCAGTTATTTCCCCTCACCTGTGTCAGTTATCTCTTCTCATCCGTATCATTTACCTCCTCTCACCTGTGTCAGTTATCCCCCTCTCGCCTGTTTCAGTTATCTCCTCTCACCTGTGTCAGTTATCCCCTCTCACCTGTGTCAGGTATCTCCTCTCACCTGTGTCAGTTATCTCCTCTCACCTGTGTCAGTTATCTCCTCTCACCTGTGTCAGTTATCTCCCCTCGCCTGTGTCAGTTGTCTCCTCTCATCTGTGTCAGTTATCTCCTCTCACCCGTGTCAGTTATTTCCCCTCGCCTGTGTCAGTTGTCTCCTCTCATCTGTGTCAGTTATCTCCTCTCACCTGTGTCAGGCATCTCCCCTCACCTGTGTCAGGCATCTCCCCTCACCTGTGTCAGGCATCTCCCCTCCCCTGTGTCAGGTATCTCCCCTCACCTGTGCCAGTAATCTCCTCTCACCTGTGTAAGTTATCTCCTATCACCTGTGTCAGGTATCTCCCCTCACCTGTGTCAGTTATCTCCCCTCACATGTGTCAGTTATCCCCCCTCATCTGTGTCAGTTATCTCCTCTCACCTGTGTCAGTTATCTCCCCTCACCTGTGTCAGTTATCACCTCTCACCTGTGTCAGTTATCTCTCCTCACCTGTGTCAGGTATCTCCCCTCACCTGTGTCAGTTATCTCCTCTCAATTGTGTCAGTTATCTCCTCTCACCTGTGTCATTTATCTCCCCTCACCTGTGTCAGTTATCTCCTCTCACCTGTGTCAGTTATCTCCTCTCACCTGTGTCAGGTATCTCCCCTCACCTGTGTCAGTTATTTCCTCTCACCTGTGTCAGTTATCCCCCTCACCTGTGTCAGTTATCTCCCCTCACATGTGTCAGTTATCCCCTCTCACCTGTGTCAGGTAACTCCCCTCACCTGTGTCAGTTATCTCCTCTCACCTGTGTCAGTTATCTCCCCTCACCTGTGTCAGTTATCCCCTCTCACCTGTGTCAGGTATCTCCCCTCACCTGTGTCAGTTATCTCCTCTCACCTGTGTCAGTTATCTCCTCTCACCTGTGTCAGTTATCTCCCCTCACCTGTGTCAGGTATCTCAGTGCAGTCTCTCCTCTGTCTGTCTCTGGCAGGTCTGGGATCTCCTCGGTGACGGATGATTTATAGGGAATGTTGGGATCTCAGAGGACTCTATAATTATGACTTCCGTTGCTCATTATGGGATGTGAGAGTCTCCAGAGCCTGATTAACCCCCGGGAAAGGAAGTTTTTATATTATAATCAAATCATGAAATAAAACTGTTATGAATATACATATTGTCACTTAGATTGTCATTGTCATAGTCAGCCCTCCTCCTCCCCCCCCCCAAACACACACACACTGACCCCCGTTCTGTTCTCACCCATTTTATCACACAGGTTTAGAATCATCCATGGCGGGGAAGAGAATTCACAGCAGAGCCAAACCACCCTGCAGGAAGTTTTTTGACTGCTGGAAGAAACCAGAGCACCCCTTTAAGGTAGTTTTGACCCTTCAATGTCCATCTTCGTTGCCTCTATTGTAGTAAATAAACCAGAATTTAGCTAAAAGAAAAAGAATAACTCAATAAAATAGATAATAAAAAATCCAGCTGGGGTCATTCAACTTAGTTCCTCCTAGACACATCCCCTGGGAGGACTGTCCTGAGGAATATTATACAGTATATAAACTATATTCCCAAAAGTATTGGGACACCGGCCTTTACACTTACATGAACCTTAATGGCATCCCAGTCTTAGTCCGTAGGGTTCAATATTGAGTTGGCCCACCCTTTGCAGCTATAACAGCTTCAACTCTTCAGGGAAGGCTGTCCACAAGGTTTAGGAGTGTGTCTATGGGAATGTTTCACTATTCTTCCAGAAGAGCATTTGTGAGGTCAGGCACTGATGTTGGACAGGAAGGGGTGCCAGCCAGCCAGCCACCCACCACAGGGTGCCAGCCAGCCACCCACCACAGGGTGCCAGACAGCCAGCCACCCACCCACCACAGCGATCCAGCCAGCCAGCCACCATAGGGTGCTAGACAGCCAGCCACCCACCACAGGGTGCCAGACAACCAGCCACCCACCCACCACAGCGATCCAGCCAGCCACCACAGGGTGCCAGACAGCCAGCCACCCACCACAGGGTGCCGGCCAGCCAGCCACCACAGGGTTCCAGACAGCCAGCCAGCCACCACAGGGTGCCAGACAGCCACCACAGGGTGCCAGCCAGCCATCCACCACAGGGTGCCAGCCAGCCAGCCAGCCACCACAGGGTGCCAGCCAGCCAGCCACCACAGGGTGCCAGCCAGCCAGCCACCACAGGGTTCCAGCCAGCCAGCCACCCACCACAGGGTGCCAGCCAGCCACCACAGGGTGCCAGCCAGCCAGCCAGCCACCACAGGGTGCCAGCCAGCCAGCCACCACAGGGTGCCAGCCAGCCAGACATCCACCACAGGGTGCCAGCCAGCCAGCCATTAAGCATTAAACAAAAATTAACATGTTCAGTACCAGATTTGTGTCAAAAATTGTCTTTATTTTTCAAAACGTTAAATGTACAAAATATGGGCCCATAACGGCCGATACCGATACGTTGTGACCAAAATATCGGCTCCAAAAAATCCATATCGGTCTATCTCTACTGAAAAACCTATGGTCAGGGAGAGCAGAGCTGTTGAAGTGTAGCAAGGTGGGCTAGCATTTTTTGGTTAATATTTGCTGGAGAAGAACCCCGGCCTGGGCATCGTGCTGTAAAGACTTTTTGTTCATTTTCTTTTAGGATAAAAGTGGGCTGCAGTGCCCTTACAGTTTTTACTGACATAGACTCACTTTAAAAACTGCTCACTGCCTATGAGCTAACCATCTTCCATTAACAATAGGTACATGGGTAGCTGAATTAGAAAGGAATCAGATGATCAGAAAAAAAAAAACTTAAAATTTGAAAGAAGAGTCCGACCTGCTTGCAGGGCAATGAAGGAGCCTTTAGGTGGTTATGAACCCTTAGATACGGGTCTACGACATGCTTTGTTCGGTCCTAGACACAAATCTTGCCCGAAACCAATGGGAGACCCTTCTGTACAAACCCTTCTGTCAGGAGACTAGCCAGAGGAGAGTTGCCCGTAGGCCTGGCATGGTGGCCATTTTGCAAAAGGCCGCACTCACACAAATGCGCGCACACGTATTGCGAACGCAAGTTCACCACGGCAAAGACGCGTCCGACCTCCTACTTCTAACCGTCCGTGAGTCATTTACATGTTTGTTGTTGCCTGAGTTTGCTTGTTGCACTTTCATTTGAGGTCCCGATATTCGGCTGCAGGACCCCATCTGCTCCTCCACCTGATACCGGGATAACAAGGCTACTGGCCAGGAAACCGGAGGGGCGGTTGGCGTCTCTGGCAGGCCTAACAGTGGTCAAACCCAAGAGCACTAATAGGCCTTGTGGGTGTATCTAAAACAAAAAACTTTTGGGGGTTTTGAATTCAGTAAGAAATATGTAGGACCCCATGTTTGTTTTTTTTTAATAAAGGAATTGTCAAAAACTTGCGTTGTGTTTTTGTTTACTTTTTACACTTTTTTGGGTAATGGGTAGGGGTAAACTCATTCACATAGGAGGGGCCAGGATCTGGGGGCCCACTTGTTAAAAGGGAATTCCAAAATTCTGATAAGCCCCCCTGCCCGCAGATCCCCACAACCCCCAGCCAGGGTTGTGGGGAAGAGGCTCTTGTCTGCATCGAGGGGACAAGGTGCTTTGAGGGGGACAGGCCCTGTCCCAGAGCACCCCCCCCATGTTGAGGGCATGTAGTCTGTTATGGTTTGGGGGAGGTGGGGGCACTCGCTTATCCCCCCCCCTTTCCTGGCCTGCCAGGCTGCATGCTCGGATAAGGATCTTCAATGGATTTTGGGGGACCCCACGCAATTGTTTTAAAAATTGTGGCATGAGGGTTCCCTTCAAAATCTACAAGACCTAAGGACCTGGTATGAATTGGGGGGGGGGGGGCATGCCATTTAAAAAAAAAATTATTGTCATTAGTGATAGACGAACATCGGCCGGGGCGGTTCGCGAACGTCAGCCGCAAATTTTCTCAAAAGTCCGCGAACCGCGAATTTGCAGCTGGCCCCATTGACTTTAATGGGAGGCGAACTTTAAAAACCTTTAGGTCATATTTGCAGCCACAAAACACTTACTAGCTGTGCACAAATAATCCCAGCACATGGACAATGTCATAACAGAAGTATTGCAATAGGAAAAGTTGCCCTAATTTTTTTTTTTTTACAGCAAAAAATATATATATTTTTTTTCCATAAATCAGCCAGAACTGACAGCAGCCGGTAAATACATGTCTAATACATATAAGGTCCATTCACACATCTGTAAAATGGGTCCGCATCCATTCCACAATTTGGCGGAACCTTTACAGACCCATTGATTTTCATTTCCAGTCTGAAAAATTAGGCATTCACAGGATACAGAAGTAAGTGTCGGCCATTCCAGGCCCCAAAAATTAGACCACATGGGTTTACCTGACAGCTAAGAACATTGTATTCTGTGGCTGGAGGTACATTAGGCATTCACACAGGATACAGAAGTAAGTGTCGGCCAGTATTGGCCCCAAAAATTAGCCCACATGGGTTTACCTGACAGCTAAGAACATAGTATTTTGGGGCTGGAGGTACATTACGCATTCACAGAATACAGAAGTAAGTGTTGGCCTGTATAGGCCCCAAAAATTAGCCCACATAAAGGGGCACTCTGATGGGGACACACTGGATACAAAGGGGCACTCTGACAGGGACACACTGTCAGCCTGTGTCCCCCCTCATCCAGTCTGTGTCCCCCCTTATCCAGTCTGTGTCCCCCCTCATCCAGTCTGTATTCCCCTGTCATTCAGCCCATGTCACTGCTGTCATGCAGCCCGTGTCCCCCGCCGTGATTCAGCCTGTGTCCGTGTCCCCATCAGAGTCCTCCTTTACATCCAGTGTGTCCCTGTCAGAGTCCCTCCTTTACATCCATGTCCCCATCAGAGTGCTCCTTTAGATCCAGTGTGTCCCCGTCAGAGTGCCCCTTTACATCCAGTGTGTCCCCGTCAGAGTGCCCCTTTACATCCAGTGTGTCCCCATCAGAGTGCCCCTTTACATCCAGTGTGTCCCCATCAGAGAGCCCCTCTATGTGTCCCGCTGAGAATTCCCCTTTATTATTCCAGTCAGAGTGCCCCTTTATTATTCCAGTCAGAGTGCCCCTTTAATATTGCGGTGCGGTCAAAGTGCCCCTTTAAAGAGGAAGTAAACCCTCCTCTGTAACTTGTACCTATAGGTAAGCCTATGATAAGGCTTACCTATAGGTACTGTAAATATCTCCTAAACATGTACCGTTTAGGAGATATTTACCTTACATGCAGCCAGTGACGTCACTGGCGCATGCGCTCTGAAGGAACGGCCGCTGGAGCCGTTCCTTCAGAGACCCGTGCCATGACCGTCAGCTCCTGCGCGCGTGTGCGATCCCGGAGTGATGATCCCGGAAGACAGGCGACTGGACATGTCGCCCGTCATACAGGTAAGCGGGCGGCACGGCGGGGGCTCGTTCTAAGGTAAGTATTTCATAATGAGCTAGTATGCGTTGCATACTAGCTCATTATGTGTTTCTCTTTCAGGTTGCAAAAAGAAAAAAAAATTCTGGTTTACAACCTCTTTAATATTGCGGTCAGATTGCCACTTTAATATTGCGTTTAGAGTTCCCCTTTATTATTCCCGTCAGAGTGCCCCTTTAATATTGCGGTCAGAGTGCCCCTTTAATATTGCGGTCAGAGTGCCCCTTTATTATTCCCGTCAGAGTGCCCCTTTAATATTGCGGTCAGAGTGCCCCTTTATTATTCCCGTCAGAGTGCCCCTTTAATATTGTGGTCAGAGTTCCCCTTTATTATTGTGGTCAGAGTTCCCCTTTAATATTGCGGTCAGAGTGCCCCTTTATTATTGTGGTCAGAGTTCCCCTTTAATATTGCGATCAGAGTTCCCCTTTAATATTGCGGTCAGAGTTCCCCTTTAATATTGCGATCAGAGTTCCCCTTTAATATTGCGGTCAGAGTTCCCCTTTAATATTGTGGTCAGAGTTCCCCTTTATTATTGTGGTCAGAGTTCCCCTTTAATATTGCGGTCAGAGTTCCCCTTTAATATTGCGGTCAGAGTTCCCCTTTAATATTGCGGTCAGAGTTCCCCTTTAATATTGCGGTCAGAGTGCCCCTTTAATATTCCCGTCAGAGCTGCAGCAACGCTCAGTCACCACACCTGTCACAATGCTGCACAGTGCACAATAATACTACTAATCCACTATAATATGCTTTCTATAAAGTATATTATACTGTGGATTATCCCCCTCCCCCCTATATAGTGCACTGCACAGCAATACCAAAAAAATTGCAGCCCTTTAAATGACTTTTGTGGACATTAACAGAGCGATTTGTGTGACTGCCGCCGATCTCTAACTGCCCCTACAGCAACAACTGGATACCTGTACCTATACTGAAGAGAGACTGGGCCTATACCGAAATACCAGCCCTGAAAAGGACTTTTGTGGATCTTCACAGAGCTATTTGTGTCTAGCAAACTCTCCCTGATGAGCCCAGCAGACCTCTCCCTACACTGGCAGAAAACTGAATGTGAAATGGCTGACAGCCCAGGTCTATTTATAGGGTAGGGGGCATGTCCATGTGCTGGAATGTTTCAATTGGCTGTCCCGTTCCACCTGACGGCTGTGTCATGGGTCAAAGTTCTTCTGAATGAAAAAGAAAATGGCGGCGCGGACATATTCGCGAACATCGACAAAAGTCTGACTTTTTGCGAATTTGCTAACAAGCAAAATTTGCCACGAACCGACCGCTGGGCGAACCGCAAGGCCATCTCTAATTGTCATGGGGTTCCCCTTAAAATCCATACCAGACCCAGAGGGTCTGGTGTGGATTGGGAGGGGGGGGGGGCACGGACCTCACGTATGCACTCAATTAACTGCTTACTCTCCCTTACCTGCAACTAGGTCCATGGGGTCTCCGTATCGTAGGTTTGGTTCCGATTGTTTTTGGGATACGGACCACTAAGGAGGGAATCAGAGTACTAACCCCTATCACCCATGTCAGGCACCACTCTCCGCTGTCCAACTGCTTTACCATTCCCATGGGTTCCTGGTTACCCGTTACAACTTCACACTTCCAACCCACTCTTCTGCTGAGTTTACCTTTTGTGGTTGCCTTCCATTCTTTCTTCTTTGACCCATTACTGTATGTGCTTACAGACCTTGTTCTTCAACATACGCCATGTACCACCATGCAGCCCTTTAACCAGTGGTGGGATTCAAAAATTTTAGTAACCAGTTCCGACTTTCCCAGCAGAATGACCAGCGTGCCCCCTTTCAATGCACAGTGACCAACGTGCCCCCTTTCAATGCACAGTGACCAGCGTTCCCCCTTTCAATGCACAGTGACCAGCGTGCCCCCTTTCAATGCACAGTGACCAGCGTGCCCCCTTTCAATGCACAGTGACTAGTGTACATGCCCCCTTTAATGCACAGTGACCAGCGTGCCCCCCTTTCAATGCAGAGAGACCAGCGTGCCCCCTTTCAATGCACAGTGACCAGCATGCCCCCTTTCAATGCACAGTGACCAGCGCTGCGTGCCCCCATTTCAATGCACAGTGACCAGCGTGCCCCCCTTTCAATGCAGAGAGACCAGCGTGCCCCCCTTTCAATGCAGAGAGACCAGCGTGCCCCCCTTTCAATGCAGAGAGACCAGAGCATTGCCCCCAATCATTGCAGAGTGCCAGCCACAGCATTGCCCCCAATCATTGCAGAGTGCCAGCCACAACATTGCCCCCAATTGCAGAGCGCCAGCCACAACATTGCCCCCAATTGCAGAGTGCCAGCCACAACATTGCCCCCAATTGCATAGCGCCAGCCACAACATTGCCCCCAATTGCAGAGCGCCAGCCACAACATTGCCCCCAATTGCAGAGTGCCAGCGATCCCCCCGCGAGACCCATGCACTTACCTCACGGAAGGTCTCGCAGTCGGCTCCCCGCGTCTCCGAGTCCTCCCGCGGCACCTCCTTCTCGTCCAACGGCACGGTGTTTGCCTTTTGGCCATTTAGGACCCGCTCCCTGATTGGCCAGGAGGAGGATCATGTGACAATAGCGAATTCTCATTTGCTATTGTCACAGAATGGGCGGGTCGGGCGCACTGCTCCGCCCCCCGGCCACCACGTCTGCCCGAGCGCGGGACATTCAATTGTCCTGCGCGTCCTCAGACGCGCAGAGGGATTCAGCCGGTTCTGCGAACTTGCAGAAAGTTAGCAATCGGTTCTATGGAACCGGTGCGAACCGGCTGAATCCCACCACTGCCTTTAACCCTTTCACACAGTACACAAATATACATCCTCTTGGTGGGTGAGCCTTAACACAGAGTGGCCGCATATTTGCGTACCATACTATAAATACAGCTTGGCCTATAGTGTGTGCCCTGCTCACTCCCGGCACACTTACCGGGATCTTGCTACTTGCAATCATGAGCTTTCTGATCATGCGACCGCTGTGACAGACAATCATGCTGGTCACATGATCATAAACCCCACCCCACCTCCCAGAATCCGAAACCCCTTACAGGGCCAGGAGGCACTGGCAAAAATGGGTTAAGTAACTTCAGCCCAGGCTTTGAACAATTAACAAAACTTTACTGAATACATTCAGCATCACAGTCCAACAGTGCAGTTTTTCCATAGCTGCCCAGTTCCAGGCTGCCCAATTGCATACCCTCCCAAGGGTGAGAGTCCATAACATGGAATAGTCTTGGTCCAGGAGGATTCCCTTGAGGGTACTTTGCGGGCCGCTGTAGGTTACATCTTTCTGGTTGAGCCTATTGATCTTCTCATTGGGCTACAGGCGGAGAGCTCCTGAGCAGAGCCGTTCCCCATTTTATTAGCAGCACGGGGTGGAAAGCAGAACTTGAGTTAACCATTTCCAACCTGGGCAGCCTGGAGTACCTAGCTAAACACCAGCAATATTTGTAAGCACCTGATTACACATGGAGCAGTGGTTGATTGCTCAGGCCTGCTCAGTGTCTTACAGGCCACTGCTCTGATTGCTTCCCCCTATATTCTAGAGGAATTATAGAGTTGTGATAGAAGAAAGAACAGCCTGAGTATTTATGGGGAGTCTAACCAATCCCTGGGGAGGTGTGCCCAGCAGGTGGCTGATGAGCCCATAAATAGAGGGAGAGAGTTTTTGGGCCCAGGCCTGCTGGAAGAGACCCCCTGGGGCAGGATTACCTGAGGTGCCATCTAGAAGACATCAATGTCCCAGGTAAAGATTTAGCTGCGGGGCTATTCACAAAGGTTAGTGAGTCTCAGAGTCTGTTTGGGTCTGGAGAGGCTCACTGGAGAGTGCCAGGTGAAACTTGGGGGAATGGTGTCTAGTTGTTCTATAGTGATGTGAGCTGGGCCGGCCCTACCATGATTCCCGGTGGGACCATGGGATCCAAGCGGCACTTAGAGAGGGGCGGCCCCCAGCCGGCTCTTCTCTTCTTCGGCTCATACTCGAGTAAAAAAAAAAAAAGGTCAGCGGCCGGCCCGACATGCACACTGTGCATGCGTTACCGCCGCTCGGGTTAGCCCATACACGTTTGGCTATTTCCGGGAATTTCCCAAGTGGTGGCGGCGCATGCGCAGTGACGTGTGGGCGTCGGGCGGAGCCATTTTTAAATCTAAGGAGCCTTTAGGAACATGTAAGTGAGACTCCTCCACAGCCACACTACCTGCCATTATGCGGGGCTGCGGGCATACTACAGAAGATGCAGTGCCATGCCCGCAGCACTGCAGGGCATTTTGGCACTAAAGACAGGAGAAAGCCTGGTGCGCTCATCTGCCAAGTATCTAACTGCTCTGTCCTGCTCCTGTTGTCACTCCATACACACTCACACACCTCTGACTGCTTTCATAGTCCTATAGAATGTGGGCGTCTTTTGGAGGGCGTGAATTTTTTTTGGGGGGGAGGGGGGGGCAGCATTTCATTCTTGGACCCAGGCAGCACAATGTTTTGGGACAGCCCTAGATGTGAGGCTATGTCTCTTTAATTGAAGAATGCCTGGTGGATATCGGAATAAGGCAGACG
Organism: Pelophylax lessonae; assembly: GCF_965119305.1. Taxonomy (NCBI): domain Eukaryota; kingdom Metazoa; phylum Chordata; class Amphibia; order Anura; family Ranidae; genus Pelophylax; species Pelophylax lessonae. The sequence continues at coordinate 750,678,120 of NC_138769.1, read as the reverse complement.
ATGATCCTGTGGCCGTGTGAGTAGATGACCCCGGTGCTGGAAGTTAGTGACTGGTCTTGGTGTCTTGGGAAAAGTCCTAGTCACCTGTTACCTGTCAGCATTAGAGATTCTGTGGGATATTGTGTACAGTAAGATAGAGAAGGAGTTCTCAAAGTGCTAATTTCCCCAGTTTTTTTTTCTTTTTGGGGTATCCCATGCTCTCTTTCCCCCATCCAAGTTCAAGGTTATAACAACCCCCCCCCCCCCCAAAAAAAAAAAAAAAAAAAAAGATTCCCCTAGACTGTTCCTTTTTGAGCCGTTGAAAGGGTGAAGAAGATGCTGTGTGCCTAGATGTGTGTGGTCCACCCAGGGCCGGTGCAAGGATTTTTGGCGCCCTAGGCAAAATAAAAATTGCCGCCCCCCCATATGCTCGGCCCACGATGTGAAAAGAGAATTACAATATGAAGGGAAATTTTTCTTTCTTTAATCATATACTGTGTGTTGTTATTAGGGGAAAAAATATTGTTACCTCTTGGATAAGAAAAATAGCCTTTTCCCTTAGTTTAGTGAATGTGGGGGAAAATCCTGTGCTCCCTGTTTGTATTCGGCAGCAAGATTGTCTTAGGTCTTTATCCTTCATCAGAGGCTCTCCTCCCTCACCGCTATCCATCATAGGCTCTCCTCCCCCACCTCTATTCTTCATCATAGGCTCTCCTCCAGCACCACTATCCATAGGAGAGCCTATTAATGAAGAATAGAGGTGGTGGAGAAGAGTCTATGGGGAAAAATAGTGGTGGTGGAGGAGAGCCTATGATGGATAGCGGTGCTGGAGGAGAGCCTATGATGGAGGATAGCGGTGCTGGAGGAGAGCCTATGATGAAGGATAGCGGTGCTGGAGGAGAGCCTATGATGAAGGATAGCGGTGCTGGAGGAGAGCCTATGATGAAGGATAGCGGTGCTGGAGGAGAGCCTATGATGAAGGATAGCGGTGCTGGAGGAGAGCCTATGATGGAGGATAGCGGTGCTGGAGAAGAGCCTATGATGAAGGATAGCGGTGCTGGAGGAGAGCCTATGATGAAGGATAGCGGTGCTGGAGGAGAGCCTATGATGGATAGTGGTGCTGGAGGAGAGCCTATGATGAAGGATAGTGGTGCTGGAGGAGAGCCTATGATGAAGGATAGTGGTGCTGGAGGAGAGCCTATGATGGAGGATAGCAGTGGTGCAGGAAAACCTATGATGGAGGATAGCAGTGGTGCAGAAAAACCTATGATGGACGATAGCAGTGATGGAGGGGAGCCTAAGATGAAGGATAGCGGTGGTGCAGGGAAAACCTATGATGGAGGATAGCAGTGGTGCAGAAAAACCTATGATGGAGGATAGCAGTGATGGAGGGGAGCCTAAGATGAAGGATAGCAGTGGTGCAGGGAAAACCTATGATGGATAGCAGTGGTGGAGGGGTTAAAACCCCTTTAGACAGTGAGTAAGTCTCCTATAACTATTTATAATAGTGAAGTCTTTATCAGAACCTATTGGACCCCCCCCCCTCGAGGTGTGCGCTGTGCTTGGGGCTCACTGAGAGTTGTAGTTTTATGTCAGTCATGTGACCCCCCCAGCCCCCTCACCTGGATGATCTGGAACCCCTGGTGCTCCTCCACATACACAGCCATGTGTGGGGGGATTCTCAGGGTCTTGTTGCTGGCGTCCATGTCTCCTCAGATCTCCGAGTTGCAGGCCTCAGATTCCCCGGACAGGCAGCAGTACTCCTTGGCAGCACAAGCAGCTCCCTCTATCACATTTCCCTACCCCGGCGCTGAGTCAAACTTCCTGACTCGCTCATTGGTTCTCCCCCCGCCCTTTCTCCTCCGACGGCTGACGTCATCTGCAGGGGAAACCTAATGCGCATGCGCGGCATCGCCGCTACGAAGATTTCCGACGCTGGAGCCCGGTGTCAGCCCTGAGACTCGCACACATCTCAAAATCGCCCAGGCAGCCGCGGGCGCCGCCGTGCAGGTGGAGCACAACAGGAGGGGCGCCGCCTGCAACCGCCGGTCCATACTGATTCCGGGACCGGGGTGCAGCAGGTAGGATGCTGGCGCCCCCTGCTGAGTTGGCGCCCTAGGCGACTGCCTGGTTCGCCTTACAGGTAGCGCCGGCCCTGGGTCCACCTGGGAGAGTCCACCGGCAGCTCCTTAGGGGGTGCACTGCACATGTAAAGCATTTGTAAAATTGTAGAACCAGTTTATACCAGTGTATACCAGTGTCAGAATGTTCTCTTAGAGAAGAATCATTTTACGACTGAAAGCCGGGAGACTCTGCTATAAGAAACGTCACAGCAAACAGAAGAATGTTTGTTTTATTGATATAAATATTTACTGAACTGCGAACGCTCGCTTGTCTTCCATTATTTCTCCTCTGCAAAGATTTATGTCTTCTTATCATTAAAAATCAAAAATAGTTTTATAGGAAGATTTATATTATCTTGGCAGCCACAGTCTTCTTTCATTTCACCAAAACTATTTTTTTTATTTTTATTTTTTTCTGTCATGACCCCACAGTCCTGAGATGGGTTTTTTGACCAAAAGTTTGCACCAACACCGAGGACAAGCAGACCGACCCCAAGGACGAGAAGGCCGACACCGAGGATGAGAAGACCGACACCGAGAACGAGCAGACTGACAACGAGGATGAGCAGACCGACACCGAGGATGAGAAGACCGACACCGAGGACGAGAAAACTGACACCGAGGACAAGCGGACCGACACCGAGGATGAGAAGACCGACACCGAGGATGAGAAGACCAACACCGAGGACGAGAAAACTGACACCGAGGACGAGCGGACCGACAACGAGGATGAGAAGACTGACACCGAGGATGAGAAGACCGACACCGAGGATGAGAAGACCGACACCGAGGATGAGAAGACCGACACCGAGGATGAGAAGACCGACACCAAGGACGAGAAGACCAACACCGAGGACGAGCGGACCGACAATGAGGATGAGAAGACCGACACCGAGGATGAGAAGACCGACACCGAGGATGAGAAGACCGACACCGAGGATGAGCAGACCGACACCAAGGACGAGAAGACCGACACCGATGGCGAGAAGACCGATACCAATGGCGAGAAGACTGACACCGAGGACGAGAAGACGGACACTGAGGATGAGAAGACGGACACTGAGGATGAGAAGACGGACACTGAGGACGAGAAGACTGACACCAAGGATGAGAAGACTGACACCAAGAATGAGAAGACTGACACCAAGGATGAGAAGACTGACACCAAGGATGAGAAGACCGACACAGAGGACGAGAAGACCAACACTGAGGACGAGAAGACTGACACTGAGGACGAGAAGACTGACACTGAGGACGAGAAGACCGACACCGAGGACGAGCAGACCGACACCAAGGACGAGAAGACCGACACAGAGGATGAGAAGACCGACACTGAGGTCGAGCAGACCGACACCGAGGACAAGGAACTTTAATGGCATTCCAATCTTGGTCCGTAGGGTTCAATATTAAGCTGGCCCACCCTTTGCAGCTATAACAGCTCCAACTCTTCTGGGAAGGCTGTCCACAAGGTTTAGGAGTGTGTCTATGGGAATGTTTGACCATTCTTCCAGAAGCGCTTTTGTGAGATCAGGCACTGATGTTAGGCGAGAAGGCCTGGCTCACCGTCTCCGCTCGAATTCATTCAAAAGCTGTTCTGTCGGGTTCAGGTCAGGATTCTGGGCAGGCCAGTCAAGTTCCTCCACCCCAAACTCACTCCTCCATGTATTTATGGACCTTGCTTTGTGCACTGGTGTGCAGTCATGTTGGAACAGGAAGAGCCACCCCCAAACTCTTACCACAAAGTTGGGAGTCTGAAATTGTCCAAAATGTCTTGGTATGATGACACCTTAAGTGTTCCCTTCACTGGAACCAAGGGGCCAAACCCAACCCCTGAAAAACACCCCCACACCATAATCCCCCATCCACCAAATGATTTTGACCAGTGTACAAAGCAAGGTCCATAAAGACATGGATGAGCGAGTTTGGGGTGGAGAAACTTGACTGGCCTGCACAGATTCCTGACCTCAACCCGACAGAACACCTTTCGGATGAATTAGATTGGGTTGAGGTCAGGACTCTGTGCAGGCCAGTCAAGTTCCTCCACCCCAAACTTACTCATCCATGTCTTTTCCATGTACTTGCTTTGTGCACTGGTCCAAATCATTTGGTGGAGGGGGATTATGGTGTGGGCTTGTTTTTCAGGGGTTGGGCTTGGCCCATTGACTAGTTTCGGAGCATGCTCAGAGGCTCCTTCAAAAAAAAACCCTATATACATACTGCCCTTAGAAGCACCTTTCTCTGCATATCAGGAACAGGAATGGTCTACATACCATGAGGATCACATGCCTGGAACTATATTGACTAAACAGGACAGGATTTGATCCATATTACAGATCAGAAGAAGTGACAGTTGAGATGTTTCGGTGACTAAGAATATTCCCACACAAAGGGTGTCAGTCTTCTGTGCTCTATCTATAGAAGTTCCAGCAAGCTTCCCAAGACATGATTTGTTTGTATGCCCCCCCCCTCACCATTGTAGAGGTACTTCTGGAAGCTGGGTAAGGCTTCTGATGCTTCAGCCATCTGCTTGGGCACACAGTACCGGGTCCCCGGAGACCTCACTCCTTCATTTATAGCTCTGGCCATGTTCTGTGTGCTATTTGTAGAACTTTCTTCATCAGGACTCCCATGAAGACTTCTAGGAGACTTTTGTGGCAAAAATCCAGACAATTCCTCAGGGGCCGCTAATCATTTCTCACTGCTGTTAGAAGAAAGTTGGGAGCCAAAAATACAAGTGTTACGGCTGAACAAGAAAAAAAATGTCTTCATCTGAAAAATGTCAGAGAAGCAGAAAATCCCCCGTGGGCTGATTAACCCTCCGTGAGGGAGAAAATATCCTCTATATATATATATATATATATACAGTATGTTATATTTATCCCAGTGGTGGGAAGAGGGTAAGGCAAGGATGAGTTTTTAAAGCAGAAGCTTCCCGACATCTCATCCACCCACCCAGCATGTTCTGAGCTCACCCCGGTTCTATGCTCTCCTGGGCTAGAAAGGTAGATGATGTTCAGGTAGCCGTGTCACTCCCACCCAATCATAGCTGGGAGGGCTCAACAGTAAAGCACCCTTTTACCCACTTGAAGACCAGGCCTATTTATGACATTTGTTGCTTACGAGTTAAAAATCTGTATTTTTTGCTAGAAAATTACTTAGAACCCCCAAACATTATATATATATATATATATATATATAAATATACACAGTATCTGACAAAAGTAAGTACACCCCTCACATTGAGATATATATATATATATATATATATATATATATACAGTAAAACCTTGGATTGCGAGCATAATTCGTTCTGGAAACATGCTTGTAATCCAAAGCACTCTTATATCAAAGCAAATTTCCCCATAAGAAATAATGGAAACTCAGATGATTTGTTCCACAAGTCCTCCGGTTTATAGTCTATATACAAAGATTATAGCAATGTGATTGGTTGTGTAACCATAAAATGTCCATCCACAATATGCAGCCTTCCCAAGGGGATTAGAAGCAAAATCTAGCAGAGCTACAGAATATAAGAGAGATGAGAGGAGCCTCTAAGTGTAGCAATATGGTTACATTTAATGAAGGTTCAACATTTAGCAACTCACATGGTTGATGATTAAAATAGGCACATCTAAGTATGCAGGCATCCGGGGTAAAGCTGTCCACATAGACCATCTTCTGAACCACCGACTCTCACCACTGTCAGTCTGCAATCCTGACCGGGAAGAATAGCCTGCAGTAGAGTGATCTGAAAGTGAAGCTTTGAATCACTCGTGGAGTGCAGCGGGGAAGGGATGATGAAGATGGCTGTGCAGAGGACGGTCTATGTGGGCGGCTTTACCCCGGATGCCGGCATACTTAGATGGGCCTCTTCTAATCATCATCCATGTGAGTTGCTAAATGTTGAACCTTCATTAAATGTAACCATATTGCTACACTTTAGAGGCTCCTCTCATCTCTTTTATACATGATGCTACTTGTATATCAAGACATCGCTTGTATATCAAGTCAAAATGTATTTAAAAAATGTGCTTGTCTTGCAAAGCGCTCTCAAACCAAGGTTTTACTGTATATATATATATGTATATCTCTCAATGTGAGGGATGTACTTACTTTTGTTAGATATCTGACAAAAGTAAGTACACCCCTCCCATTCTATCTTTTCAAGTTATATTTGTAGGAGGGGTGCAGTCTGGTGTACTGGGGTTATACTTGTAGGAGGGGTGCAGCCTGGTGTGGTGGAGTTATACTTGTAGGAGGGGCTCAGCCTGGTATGACGGAGTTATACTTGTAGGAGGGGTGCAGCCTGGTGTGGCGGAGTTATACTTGTAGGAGGGGTGCAGCCTGGTGTGGCGGAGTTATACTTGTAGGAGGGGTACAGCCTGGTGTGGCAGAGTTATACTTGTAGGAGGGGTGCAGCCTTGTGTGGTGGAGTTATATTTGTAGGAGGGGTGCAGCCTGGTTTGGTGGGGTTATACTTGTAGGAGGGGCGCAGCCTGGTGTGGCGGAGTTATACTTGTAGGAGGGGTGCAGCCTTGTGTGGTGGAGTTATACTTGTAGGAGGGGTGCAGCCTGGTGTGGTGGGGTTATACTTGTAGGAGGGGTGCAGCCTTGTGTGGTGGAGTTATACTTGTAGGAGGGGTGCAGCCTGGTGTGGCGGAGTTATACTTGTAGGAGGGGTGCAGCCTGGTGTGGCGGAGTTATACTTGTAGGAGGGGTGCAGCCTTGTGTGGTGGAGTTATACTTGTAGGAGGGGTGCAGCCTGGTGTGGCGGAGTTATACTTGTAGGAGGGGTGCAGCCTGGTGTGGCGGAGTTATACTTGTAGGAGGGGTACAGCCTGGTGTGGCAGAGTTATACTTGTAGGAGGGGTGCAGCCTGGTGTGGCGGAGTTATACTTGTAGGAGGGGTGCAGCCTGGTGTGGCGGAGTTATGCTTGTAGGAGGGGTGCAGCCTCGTGTGGTGGAGTTATACTTGTAGGAGGGGTACAGCCTGGTGTGGCAGAGTTATACTTGTAGGAGGGGTGCAGCCTTGTGTGGTGGAGTTATATTTGTAGGAGGGGTGCAGCCTGGTTTGGTGGGGTTATACTTGTAGGAGGGGCGCAGCCTGGTGTGGCGGAGTTATACTTGTAGGAGGGGTGCAGCCTGGTGTGGTGGAGTTATACTTTTAGGAGGGGTACAGCCTGGTGTGGCAGAGTTATACTTGTAGGAGGGGCTCAGCCTGGTGTGACGGAGTTATACTTGTAGGAGGGGCTCAGCCTGGTGTGGCGGAGTTATACTTGTAGGAGGGGTGCAGCCTGGTGTGGTGGAGTTATACTTGTAGGAGGGGCTCAGCCTGGTGTGGTGGAGTTATACTTGTAGGAGGGGTGCAGCCTGGTGTGGTGGGGTTATACTTGTAGGAGGGGTGCAGCCTGGTGTGGTGGAGTTATACTTGTAGGAGGGGTGCAGCCTCGTGTGGTGGAGTTATACTTGTAGGAGGGGTACAGCCTGGTGTGGCAGAGTTATACTTGTAGGAGGGGTGCAGCCTTGTGTGGTGGAGTTATATTTGTAGGAGGGGTGCAGCCTGGTTTGGTGGGGTTATACTTGTAGGAGGGGCGCAGCCTGGTGTGGCGGAGTTATACTTGTAGGAGGGGTGCAGCCTGGTGTGGTGGAGTTATACTTTTAGGAGGGGTACAGCCTGGTGTGGCAGAGTTATACTTGTAGGAGGGGCTCAGCCTGGTGTGACGGAGTTATACTTGTAGGAGGGGCTCAGCCTGGTGTGGCGGAGTTATACTTGTAGGAGGGGTGCAGCCTGGTGTGGTGGAGTTATACTTGTAGGAGGGGCTCAGCCTGGTGTGGTGGAGTTATACTTGTAGGAGGGGTGCAGCCTGGTGTGGTGGGGTTATACTTGTAGGAGGGGTGCAGCCTGGTGTGGTGGAGTTATACTTTTAGGAGGGGTACAGCCTGGTGTGGCGGAGTTATACTTGTAGGAGGGGCTCAGCCTGGTGTGACGGAGTTATACTTGTAGGAGGGGCTCAGCCTGGTGTGGCGGAGTTATACTTGTAGGAGGGGTGCAGCCTGGTGTGGTGGGGTTATACTTGTAGGAGGGGTACAGCCTGGTGTGGGGGAGTTATACTTGTAGGAGGGGTACAGCCTGGTGTGGTGGGGTTATACTTGTAGGAGGGGTGCAGCCTGGTGTGGCGGGGTTATACTTGTAGGAGGGGCTCAGCCTGGTGTGGTGGAGTTATACTTGTAGGAGGGGTACAGCCTGGTGTGGAGGAGTTATACTTGTAGGAGGGGTGCAGCCTGGTGTGGCGGGGTTATACTTGTAGGAGGGGTACAGCCTGGTGTGGCGGAGTTATACTTGTAGGAGGGGTGCAGCCTGGTGTGGCGGAGTTATACTTGTAGGAGGGGTGCAGCCTCGTGTGGTGGAGTTATACTTGTAGAAGGGGTACAGCCTGGTATGACGGAGTTATACTTGTAGGAGGGGTGCAGCCTGGTGTGGCGGAGTTATACTTGTAGGAGGGGTGCAGCCTCGTGTGGTGGAGTTATACTTGTAGGAGGGGTACAGCCTGGTGTGGCGGAGTTATACTTGTAGGAGGGGTGCAGCCTCGTGTGGTGGAGTTATACTTGTAGGAGGGGTACAGCCTGGTATGACGGAGTTATACTTGTAGGAGGGGTGCAGCCTGGTGTGGCGGAGTTATACTTGTAGGAGGGGTGCAGCCTCGTGTGGTGGAGTTATACTTGTAGGAGGGGTACAGCCTGGTGTGGCGGAGTTATACTTGTAGGAGGGGTGCAGCCTGGTGTGGCGGGGTTATACTTGTAGGAGGGGTGCAGCCTGGTGTGGTGGAGTTATACTTGTAGGAGGGGTACAGCCTGGTATGACGGAGTTATACTTGTAGGAGGGGTGCAGCCTGGTGTGGCGGAGTTATACTTGTAGGAGGGGTGCAGCCTCGTGTGGTGGAGTTATACTTGTAGGAGGGGTGCAGCCTGGTGTGGCGGAGTTATACTTGTAGGAGGGGTGCAGCCTGGTGTGGCGGAGTTATACTTGTAGGAGGGGTACAGCCTGGTGTGGCGGAGTTATACTTGTAGGAGGGGTGCAGCCTGGTGTGGCGGGGTTATACTTGTAGGAGGGGTGCAGCCTGGTGTGGCAGAGTTATACTTGTAGGAGGGGCTCAGCCTGGTATGACGGAGTTATACTTGTAGGAGGGGTACAGCCTAGTGTGGCGGAGTTATACTTGTAGGAGGGGTGCAGCCTGGTGTGGCGGAGTTATACTTGTAGGAGGGGTGCAGCCTCGTGTGGTGGAGTTATACTTGTAGGAGGGGTACAGCCTGGTGTGGCGTAGTTATACTTGTAGGAGGGGTGCAGCCTCGTGTGGTGGAGTTATACTTTTAGGAGGGGTGCAGCCTGGTGTGGTGGAGTTATACTTTTAGGAGGGGTGCAGCCTGGTGTGGTGGAGTTATACTTGTAGGAGGGGCTCAGCATGGTGTGGCGAAGTTATACTTGTAGGAGGGGTGCAGCCTCGTGTGGTGGAGTTATACTTGTAGGAGGGGTACAGCCTGGTGTGGCAGAGTTATACTTGTAGGAGGGGTGCAGCCTTGTGTGGTGGAGTTATATTTGTAGGAGGGGTGCAGCCTGGTGTGGTGGGGTTATACTTGTAGGAGGGGCGCAGCCTGGTGTGTCGGAGTTATACTTGTAGGAGGGGTACAGCCTGGTGTGGCAGAGTTATACTTGTAGGAGGGGGTGCAGCCTTGTGTGGTGGAGTTATACTTGTAGGAGGGGTGCAGCCTGGTGTGGTGGGGTTATAATTGTAGGAGGGGTGTAGCCTGGTGTGGTGGAGTTATACTTTTAGGAGGGGTACAGCCTGGTGTGGCGGAGTTATACTTGTAGGAGGGGCTCAGCCTGGTGTGACGGAGTTATACTTGTAGGAGGGGTGCAGCCTGGTGTGGCGGAGTTATACTTGTAGGAGGGGTGCAGCCTGGTGTGGCGGAGTTATACTTGTAGGAGGGGTACAGCCTGGTGTGGCAGAGTTATACTTGTAGGAGGGGTGCAGCCTTGTGTGGTGGAGTTATATTTGTAGGAGGGGTGCAGCCTGGTTTGGTGGGGTTATACTTGTAGGAGGGGCGCAGCCTGGTGTGGCGGAGTTATACTTGTAGGAGGGGTGCAGCCTTGTGTGGTGGAGTTATACTTGTAGGAGGGGTGCAGCCTGGTGTGGTGGGGTTATACTTGTAGGAGGGGTGCAGCCTTGTGTGGTGGAGTTATACTTGTAGGAGGGGTGCAGCCTGGTGTGGCGGAGTTATACTTGTAGGAGGGGTGCAGCCTGGTGTGGCGGAGTTATACTTGTAGGAGGGGTGCAGCCTTGTGTGGTGGAGTTATACTTGTAGGAGGGGTGCAGCCTGGTGTGGCGGAGTTATACTTGTAGGAGGGGTGCAGCCTGGTGTGGCGGAGTTATACTTGTAGGAGGGGTACAGCCTGGTGTGGCAGAGTTATACTTGTAGGAGGGGTGCAGCCTGGTGTGGCGGAGTTATACTTGTAGGAGGGGTGCAGCCTGGTGTGGCGGGGTTATACTTGTAGGAGGGGTGCAGCCTGGTGTGGCAGAGTTATACTTGTAGGAGGGGCTCAGCCTGGTATGACGGAGTTATACTTGTAGGAGGGGTACAGCCTGGTGTGGCGGAGTTATACTTGTAGGAGGGGTGCAGCCTGGTGTGGCGGAGTTATACTTGTAGGAGGGGTGCAGCCTCGTGTGGTGGAGTTATACTTGTAGGAGGGGTACAGCCTGGTGTGGCGTAGTTATACTTGTAGGAGGGGTGCAGCCTCGTGTGGTGGAGTTATACTTTTAGGAGGGGTGCAGCCTGGTGTGGTGGAGTTATACTTTTAGGAGGGGTGCAGCCTGGTGTGGTGGAGTTATACTTGTAGGAGGGGCTCAGCATGGTGTGGCGAAGTTATACTTGTAGGAGGGGTGCAGCCTCGTGTGGTGGAGTTATACTTGTAGGAGGGGTACAGCCTGGTGTGGCAGAGTTATACTTGTAGGAGGGGTGCAGCCTTGTGTGGTGGAGTTATATTTGTAGGAGGGGTGCAGCCTGGTGTGGTGGGGTTATACTTGTAGGAGGGGCGCAGCCTGGTGTGTCGGAGTTATACTTGTAGGAGGGGTACAGCCTGGTGTGGCAGAGTTATACTTGTAGGAGGGGTGCAGCCTTGTGTGGTGGAGTTATACTTGTAGGAGGGGTGCAGCCTGGTGTGGTGGGGTTATACTTGTAGGAGGGGTGTAGCCTGGTGTGGTGGAGTTATACTTTTAGGAGGGGTACAGCCTGGTGTGGCGGAGTTATACTTGTAGGAGGGGCTCAGCCTGGTGTGACGGAGTTATACTTGTAGGAGGGGCTCAGCCTGGTGTGGCGGAGTTATACTTGTAGGAGGGGTGCAGCCTGGTGTGGTGGAGTTATACTTGTAGGAGGGGTGCAGCCTGGTGTGGCGGAGTTATACTTGTAGGAGGGGCTCAGCCTGGTGTGGCGGGGTTATACTTGTAGGAGGGGTACAGCCTGGTGTGGGGGGGTTATACTTGTAGGAGGGGCTCAGCCTGGTGTGGTGGAATTATACTTGTAGGAGGGGTACAGCCTGGTGTGGGGGAGTTATACTTGTAGGAGGGGTACAGCCTGGTGTGGGGGAGTTATACTTGTAGGAGGGGTGCAGCCTGGTGTGGCGGGGTTAAACTTGTAGGAGGGGTGCAGCCTGGTGTGGTTGAGTTATACTTGTAGGAGGGATGCAGCCTGGTGTGGCGGAGTTATACTTGTAGGAGGGGTGCAACCTGGTGTGGCGGGGTTATACTTGTAGGAGGGGCTCAGCCTGGTGTGGTGGAGTTATACTTGTAGGAGGGGTACAGCCTGGTGTGGGGGAGTTATACTTGTAGGAGGGGTGCAGCCTGGTGTGGCGGGGTTAAACTTGTAGGAGGGGTGCAGCCTGGTGTGGTGGAGTTATACTTGTAGGAGGGGCTCAGCCTGGTATGATGGAGTTATACTTGTAGGAGGGGTACAGCCTGGTGTGGCGGAGTTATACTTGTAGGAGGGGTGCAGCCTGGTGTGGCGGAGTTATACTTGTAGGAGGGGTGCAGTCTCGTGTGGTGGAGTTATACTTTTAGGAGGGGTACAGCCTGGTGTGGCGGAGTTATACTTGTAGGAGGGGCTCAGCCTGGTGTGACGGAGTTATACTTGTAGGAGGGGCTCAGCCTGGTGTGGCGGAGTTATACTTGTAGGAGGGGTGCAGTCTGGTGTGGCGGAGTTATACTTGTAGGAGGGGCTCAGCCTGGTGTGGTGGAGTTATACTTGTAGGAAGGGTGCAGCCTGGTGTGGTGGAGTTATACTTGTAGGAGGGGTGCAGCCTGGTGTGGTGGGGTTATACTTGTAGGAGGGGTGCAGCCTGGTGTGGTGGGGTTATACTTGTAGGAGGGGTACAGCCTGGTGTGGCGGAGTTATACTTGTAGGAGGGGCTCAGCCTGGTGTGGCGGAGTTATACTTGTAGGAGGGGTGCAGCCTGGTGTGGCGGAGTTATACTTGTAGGAGGGGCTCAGCCTGGTGTGGCGGGGTTATACTTGTAGGAGGGGTACAGCCTGGTGTGGGGGAGTTATACTTGTAGGAGGGATGCAGCCTGGTGTGGCGGAGTTATACTTGTAGGAGGGGTGCAGCCTGGTGTGGTGGGGTTATACTTGTAGGAGGGGCTCAGCCTGGTGTGGTGGAGTTATACTTGTAGGAGGGGTACAGCCTGGTGTGGGGGAGTTATACTTGTAGGAGGGGTGAAGCCTGGTGTGGCGGGGTTAAACTTGTAGGAGGGGTGCAGCCTGGTGTGGTGGAGTTATACTTGTAGGAGGGGTGCAGCCTGGTGTGGTGGAGTTATACTTGTAGGAGGGATTCAGCCTGGTGTGGCGGAGTTATACTTGTAGGAGGGGTGCAGCCTGGTGCGGTGGGGTTATACTTGTAGGAGGGGCTCAGCCTGGTGTGGTGGAGTTATACTTGTAGGAGGGGTACAGCCTGGTGTGGGGGAGTTATACTTGTAGGAGGGATGCAGCCTGGTGTGGCGGGGTTAAACTTGTAGGAGGGGTGCAGCCTGGTGTGGTGGAGTTATACTTGTAGGAGGGGTACAGCCTGGTGTGGCAGAGTTATACTTGTAGGAGGGGTGCAGCCTGGTCTGGCGGAGTTATACTTGTAGGAGGGGTGCAGCCTCGTGTGGTGGAGTTATACTTGTAGGAGGGGTACAGCCTGGTATGACGGAGTTATATTTGTAGGAGGGGTACAGCCTGGTGTGGCGGAGTTATACTTGTAGGAGGGGTGCAGCCTGGTGTGGCGGAGTTATACTTGTAGGAGGGGTGCAGCCTCGTGTGGTGGAGTTATACTTGTAGGAGGGGCTCAGCCTGGTGTGGCGGGGTTATACTTGTAGGAGGGGCTCAGCCTGGTGTGGTGGAGTTATACTTGTAGGAGGGGTGCAGCCTGGTGTGGTGGAGTTATACTTTTAGGAGGGGTACAGCCTGGTGTGGCGGAGTTATACTTGTAGGAGGGGCTCAGCCTGGTGTGACGGAGTTATACTTGTAGGAAGGGTGCAGCCTGGTGTGGCGGAGTTATACTTGTAGGAGGGGCTCAGCCTGGTGTGACGGAGTTATACTTGTAGGAGGGGTACAGCCTGGTGTGGCGGAGTTATACTTGTAGGAGGGGCTCAGCCTGGTGTGGCGGGGTTATACTTGTAGGAGGGGTACAGCCTGGTGTGGGGGAGTTATACTTGTAGGAGCGGTGCAGCCTGGTGTGGTGGGGTTATACTTGTAGGAGGGGTGCAGCCTGGTGTGGCGGAGTTATACTTGTAGGAGGGGTGCAGCCTGGTGTGACAGAGTTATACTTGTAGGAGGGGTGCAGCCTGGTGTGGTGGGGTTATACTTGTAGGAGGGGTGCAGCCTGGTGTGGCGGAGTTATACTTGTAGGAGGGGTGCAGCCTGGTGTGGCGGAGTTTTACTTGTAGGAGGGGCTCAGCCTGGTGTGGCGGGGTTATACTTGTAGGAGGGGTGCAGCCTGGTGTGGGGGAGTTATACTTGTAGGAGGGGTGCAGCCTGGTGTGGTGGGGTTATACTTGTAGGAGGGGTGCAGCCTGGTGTGGCGGAGTTATACTTGTAGGAGGGGGGCAGCCTGGTGTGACAGAGTTATACTTGTAGGAGGGGTGCAGCCTGGTGTGGTGGGGTTATACTTGTAGGAGGGGTACAGCCTGGTGTGGGGGAGTTATACTTGTAGGAGGGGTGCAGCCTGGTGTGGCGGGGTTATACTTGTAGGAGGGGCTCAGCCTGGTGTGGTGGAGTTATACTTGTAGGAGGGGTGCAGCCTGGTGTGGTGGAGTTATACTTTTAGGAGGGGTACAGCCTGGTGTGGCGGAGTTATACTTGTAGGAGGGGCTCAGCCTGGTGTGACGGAGTTATACTTGTAGGAAGGGTGCAGCCTGGTGTGGCGGAGTTATACTTGTAGGAGGGGCTCAGCCTGGTGTGGCGGGGTTATACTTGTAGGAGGGGTACAGATTGGTGTGGGGGAGTTATACTTGTAGGAGGGGTGCAGCCTGGTGTGGTGGAGTTATACTTGTAGGAGGGGCTCAGCCTGGTGTGGCGGAGTTATACTTGTAGGAGGGGTGCAGCCTGGTGTGGCGGAGTTATACTTGTAGGAGGGGTACAGCCTGGTGTGGGGGAGTTATACTTGTAGGAGGGGTGCAGCCTGGTGTGACGGAGTTATACTTGTAGGAGGGGCTCAGCCTGGTGTGACGGAGTTATACTTGTAGGAGGGGTACAGCCTGGTGTGACGGAGTTATACTTGTAGGAGGGGCTCAGCCTGGTGTGACGGAGTTATACTTGTAGGAGGGGTACAGCCTGGTGTGGGGGAGTTATACTTGTAGGAGGGGTGCAGCCTGGTGTGGTGGGGTTATACTTGTACGAAGGGTGCAGCCTGGTGTGGTGGGGTTATACTTGTAGGAGGGGTGCAGCCTGGTGTGGTGGAGTTATACTTGTAGGAGGGGTGCAGCCTGGTGTGGTGGAGTTATACTTGTAGGAGGGGTGCAGCCTGGAGTGGTGAAGTTATACTTGTAGGAGGGCTGCAGCCTGGTGTGGCGGGGTTATACTTGTAGGAGGGGTGCAGCCTGGTGTGGTGGAGTTATACTTGTTGGAGGGGTGCAGCCTGGTGTGGTGGGGTTATACTTGTAGGAGGGGTGCAGCCTGGTGTGGTGGAGTTATACTTGTAGGAGGGGTGCAGCCTGGTGTGGTGGAGTTATACTTGTAGGAGGGGTGCAGCCTGGTGTGGTGGAGTTATACTTGTAGGAGGGGCTCAGCCTGGTGTGGCGAAGTTATACTTGTAGGAGGGGTGCAGCCTGGTGTGGCGGATGTTATACCTGTAGGAGGGGTGCAGCCTTGTGTGGCAGGGTTATACTTGTAGGAGGGGTGCAGCCTGGTGTGGTGGAGTTATACTTGTAGGAGGGCTGCAGCCTGGTGTGGCGGAGTTATACTTGTAGGAGGGGTGCAGCCTGGTGTGGCGGAGTTATACTTGTAGGAGGGGTGCAGCCTGGTGTGGCGGAGTTATACTTGTAGGAGGGGTGCAGCCTGGTGTGGCGGAGTTATACTTGTAGGAGGGGTGCAGCCTGGTGTGGTGGAGTTATACTTGTAGGAGGGGTGCAGCCTGGTGTGGCAGGGTTATACTTGTAGGAGGGGTGCAGCCTGGTGTGGTGGAGTTATACTTGTTGGAGGGGTGCAGCCTGGTGTGGTGGGGTTATACTTGTAGGAGGGGTGGAGCCTGGTGTGGAGGAGTTATACCTGTAGGAGGGGTACAACCTGGTGTGACGGAGTTATACTTGTACGAAGGGTGCAGCCTGGTGTGGTGGGGTTATACTTGTAGGAGGGGTGCAGCCTGGAGTGGTGGAGTTATACTTGTAGGAGGGCTGCAGCCTGGTGTGGCGGAGTTATACTTGTAGGAGGGGTGCAGCCTGGTGTGGCGGAGTTATACTTGTAGGAGGGGTGCAGCCTGGTGTGGTGGAGTTATACTTGTAGGAGGGGCTCAGCCTGGTGTGACGGAGTTATACTTGTACGAAGGGTGCAGCCTGGTGTGGTGGGGTTATACTTGTAGGAGGGGTGCAGCCTGGAGTGGTGGAGTTATACTTGTAGGAGGGCTGCAGCCTGGTGTGGCGGAGTTATACTTGTAGGAGGGGTGCAGCCTGGTGTGGCGGAGTTATACTTGTAGGAGGGGTGCAGCCTGGTGTGGCGGAGTTATACTTGTAGGAGGGGTGCAGCCTGGTGTGGCGGAGTTATACTTGTAGGAGGGGTACAGCCTGGTGTGGCGGAGTTATACTTGTAGGAGGGGTGCAGCCTTGTGTGGTGGAGTTATACTTGTAGGAGGGGTGCAGCCTGGTGTGGTGGGGTTATACTTGTAGGAGGGGTGCAGCCTGGTGTGGTGGAGTTATACTTTTAGGAGGGGTACAGCCTGGTGTGGCGGAGTTATACTTGTAGGAGGGGCTCAGCCTGGTGTGACGGAGTTATACTTGTAGGAGGGGCTCAGCCTGGTGTGGCGGAGTTATACTTGTAGGAGGGGTGCAGCCTGGTGTGGCGGAGTTATACTTGTAGGAGGGGCTCAGCCTGGTGTGGCGGTGTTATACTTGTAGGAGGGGCTCAGCCTGGTGTGGTGGAGTTATACTTGTAGGAGGGGTGAAGCCTGGTGTGGTGGAGTTATACTTGTAGGAGGGGTGCAGCCTGGTGTGGTGGGGTTATACTTGTAGGAGGGGTGCAGCCTGGTGTGGTGGGGTTATACTTGTAGGAGGGGTACAGCCTGGTGTGGCGGAGTTATACTTGTAGGAGGGGCTCAGCCTGGTGTGGCGGAGTTATACTTGTAGGAGGGGTGCAGCCTGGTGTGGCGGAGTTATACTTGTAGGAGGGGCTCAGCCTGGTGTGGCGGAGTTATACTTGTAGAAGGGGTGCAGCCTGGTGTGGCGGAGTTATACTTGTAGGAGGGGCTCAGCCTGGTGTGGCGGAGTTATACTTGTAGGAGGGGTGCAGCCTGGTGTGGCGGAGTTATACTTGTAGGAGGGGCTCAGCCTGGTGTGGTGGAGTTATACTTGTAGGAGGGGTGCAGCCTGGTGTGGTGGAGTTATACTTTTAGGAGGGGTACAGCCTGGTGTGGCGGAGTTATACTTGTAGGAGGGGCTCAGCCTGGTGTGACGGAGTTATACTTGTAGGAAGGGTGCAGCCTGGTGTGGCGGAGTTATACTTGTAGGAGGGGCTCAGCCTGGTGTGACGGAGTTATACTTGTAGGAGGGGCTCAGCCTGGTGTGGTGGGGTTATACTTGTAGGAGGGGTACAGCCTGGTGTGGCGGAGTTATACTTGTAGGAGGGGCTCAGCCTGGTGTGGCGGGGTTATACTTGTAGGAGGGGTACAGCCTGGTGTGGGGGAGTTATACTTGTAGGAGGGGTGCAGCCTGGTGTGGTGGGGTTATACTTGTAGGAGGGGTGCAGCCTGGTGTGGCGGAGTTATACTTGTAGGATGGGGGCAGCCTGGTGTGACAGAGTTATACTTGTAGGAGGGGTGCAGCCTGGTGTGGCGGAGTTATACTTGTAGGAGGGGTGCAGCCTGGTGTGGCGGAGTTATACTTGTAGGAGGGGCTCAGCCTGGTGTGGCGGGGTTATACTTGTAGGAGGGGTACAGCCTGGTGTGGGGGAGTTATACTTGTAGGAGGGGTGCAGCCTGGTGTGGTGGGGTTATACTTGTAGGAGGGGTGCAGCCTGGTGTGGCGGAGTTATACTTGTAGGAGGGGTGCAGCCTGATGTGACAGAATTATACTTGTAGGAGGGGTGCAGCCTGGTGTGGTGGGGTTATACTTGTAGGAGGGGTGCAGCCTGGTGTGGCGGAGTTATACTTGTAGGAGGGGTGCAGCCTGGTGTGGTGGGGTTATACTTGTAGGAGGGGTGCAGCCTAGTATGGTGGAGTTATACTTGTAGGAGGGGTACAGCCTGGTGTGGGGGAGTTATACTTGTAGGAGGGGTGCAGCCTGGTGTGGCGGGGTTATACTTGTAGGAGGGGCTCAGCCTGGTGTGGTGGAGTTATACTTGTAGGAGGGGTGCAGCCTGGTGTGGTGGAGTTATACTTTTAGGAGGGGTACAGCCTGGTGTGGCGGAGTTATACTTGTAGGAGGGGCTCAGCCTGGTGTGACGGAGTTATACTTGTAGGAAGGGTGCAGCCTGGTGTGGCGGAGTTATACTTGTAGGAGGGGCTCAGCCTGGTGTGGCGGAGTTATACTTGTAGGAAGGGTGCAGCCTGGTGTGGCAGAGTTATACTTGTAGAAGGGGTGCAGTCTGGTGTGGCGGGGTTATACTTGTAGGAGGGGTACAGCCTGGTGTGGGGGAGTTATACTTGTAGGAGGGGTGCAGCCTGGTGTGGTGGAGTTATACTTGTAGGAGGGAGCAGCCTGGTGTGGCGGAGTTATACTTGTAGGAGGGGTGCAGCCTGGTGTGGTGGAGTTATACTTGTAGGAGGGGCTCAGCCTGGTGTGGCGGAGTTATACTTGTAGGAGGGGTGCAGCCTGGTGTGGCGGAGTTATACTTGTAGGAGGGGTACAGCCTGGTGTGGGGGAGTTATACTTGTAGGAGGGGTGCAGCCTGGTGTGACGGAGTTATACTTGTAGGAGGGGCTCAGCCTGGTGTGACGGAGTTATACTTGTAGGAGGGGTACAGCCTGGTGTGACGGAGTTATACTTGTAGGAGGGGCTCAGCCTGGTGTGACGGAGTTATACTTGTAGGAGGGGTACAGCCTGGTGTGGGGGAGTTATACTTGTAGGAGGGGTGCAGCCTGGTGTGACGGAGTTATACTTGTAGGAGGGGCTCAGCCTGGTGTGACGGAGTTATACTTGTAGGAAGGGTGCAGCCTGGTGTGGCGGGGTTATACTTGTAGGAGGGGCTCAGCCTGGTGTGGCGGGGTTATACTTGTAGGAGGGGTACAGCCTGGTGTGGGGGAGTTATACTTGTAGGAGGGGTGCATCCTGGTGTGGTGGAGTTATACTTGTAGGAGGGAGCAGCCTGGTGTGGCGGAGTTATACTTGTAGGAGGGGTGCAGCCTGGTGTGGTGGAGTTATACTTGTAGGAGGGGCTCAGCCTGGTGTGGCGGAGTTATACTTGTAGGAGGGGTGCAGCCTGGTGTGGTGGAGTTATACTTGTAGGAGGGGTGCAGCCTGGTGTGGTGGGGTTATACTTGTACGAAGTGTGCAGCCTTGTGTGGTGGGGTTATACTTGTAGGAGGGGTGCAGCCTGGTGTGGTGGAGTTATACTTGTAGGAGGGGTGCAGCCTGGTGTGGTGGAGTTATACTTGTAGGAGGGGTGCAGCCTGGAGTGGTGAAGTTATACTTGTTGGAGGGCTGCAGCCTGGTGTGGCGGGGTTATACTTGTAGGAGGGGTGCAGCCTGGTGTGGTGGAGTTATACTTGTAGGAGGGGTGCAGCCTGGTGTGGTGGAGTTATACTTGTAGGAGGGGTGCAGCCTGGTGTGGTGGAGTTATACTTGTAGGAGGGGTGCAGCCTGGTGTGGTGGAGTTATACTTTTAGGAGGGGTGCAGTCTGGTGTGGTGGAGTTATACTTGTAGGAGGGGCTCAGCCTGGTGTGGCGAAGTTATACTTGTAGGAGGGGTGCAGCCTGGTGTGGCGGAGTTATACTTGTAGGAGGGGTGCAGCCTGGTGTGGCGGAGTTATACCTGTAGGAGGGGTGCAGCCTGGTGTAGAAGGGTTATACTTGTAGGAGGGCTGCAGCCTGGTGTAGAAGGGTTATACTTGTAGGAGGGGTGCAGCCTGGTGTGGTGGAGTTATACTTTTAGGAGGGGTGCAGCCTGGAGTGGCGGAGTTATACTTGTAGGAGGGGTGCAGCCTGGTGTGGCAGGGTTATACTTGTAGGAGGGGTGCAGCCTGGTGTGGCGGAGTTATACTTGTAGGAGGGGTGCAGCCTGGTGTGGCGGAGTTATACCTGTAGGAGGGGTACAGCCTGGTGTGACGGAGTTATACTTGTACGAAGGGTGCAGCCTGGTGTGGTGGGGTTATACTTGTAGGAGGGGTGCAGCCTGGAGTGGTGGAGTTATACTTGTAGGAGGGCTGCAGCCTGGTGTGGCGGAGTTATACTTGTAGGAGGGGTGCAGCCTGGTGTGGTGGGGTTATACTTGTAGGAGGGGTGCAGCCTGGTGTGGTGGGGTTATACTTGTAGGAGGGGTGCAGCCTGGTGTGGCGGAGTTATACTTGTTGGAGGGGTGCAGCCTGGTGTGGCGGAGTTATACTTGTAGGAGGGGTGCAGCCTGGTGTGGCGGAGTTATACTTGTAGGAGGGGTGCAGCCTGGTGTGGTGGAGTTATACTTGTAGGAGGGGGTGCAGCCTGGTGTGGTGGGGTTATACTTGTAGGAGGGGTGCAGCCTGGTGTGGCGGGGTTATACTTGTAGGAGGGGTGCAGCCTGGTGTGGTGGAGTTATACTTGTAGGAGGGGTGCAGCGTGGTGTGGTGGAGTTATACTTGTAGGAGGGGTGCAGCCTGGTGTGGTGGAGTTATACTTGTAGGAAGGGTACAGCCTGGTGTGGTGGAGTTATACTTGTAGGAGGGGTGCAGCCTGGTGTGGCGGAGTTATACTTGTAGGAGGGGTGCAGCCTGGTGTGGCGGAGTTATACTTGTAGGAGGGGTGCAGCCTGGAGTGGTGGGGTTATACTTGTAGGAGGGGTGCAGCCTGGTGCGGTGGAGTTATACTTGTAGGAGGGGTGCAGCCTGGTGTGGTGGGGTTATACTTGTAGGAGGGGTGCAGCCTGGTGTGGCGGAGTTATACTTGTAGGAGGGGTGCAGCCTGGTGTGGTGGAGTAATACTTGTAGGAGGGGTGCAGCCTGGTGTGGTGGGGTTATACTTGTAGGAGGGGTGCAGCCTGGTGTGGTGGAGTAATACTTGTAGGAGGGGTGCAGCCTGGTGTGGCGGGGTTATACTTGTAGGAGGGGTGCAGCCTGGTGTGGTTGAGATATACTTGTAGGAGGGGTGCAGCCTGGTGTGGCGGAGTTATACTTGTAGGAGGGGTGCAGACTGGTGTGGCGGGGTTATACTTGTAGGAGGGTCATCCTTGAGTGGTGGAGTTATACTTGTAGGAGGGGTGCAGCCTGGTGTGGCAGGGTTATACTTGTAGGAGGGGTGCAGCCTGGTGCGGTGGGGTTATACTTGTAGGAGGGATGCAGCCTGGTGTGGCGGAGTTATACTTGTAGGAGGGGTACAGCCTGGTGTGGTGGAGTTATACTTGTAGGAGGGATGCAGCCTGGTGTGGCGGAGTTATACTTGTAGGAGGGGTGCAGCCTGGTGTGGTGGAGTTATACTTGTAGGAGGGGTGCAGCCTGGTGTGGTGGAGATATACTTGTAGGAGGGGTGCAGACTGGTGTGGCGGAGTTATACTTGTAGGAGGGGTGCAGCCTGGTGTGGTGGAGATATACTTGTAGGAGGGGTGCAGACTGGTGTGGCGGGGTTATACTTGTAGGAGGGGTGCAGCCTGGTGCGGTGGGGTTATACTTGTAGGAGGGATGCAGCCTGGTGTGGCGGAGTTATACTTGTAGGAGGGGTACAGCCTGGTGTGGTGGAGTTATACTTGTAGGAGGGGTACAGCCTGGTGTGGTGGGGTTATACTTGTAGGAGGGGTGCAGCCTGGTGTGGTGGAGTTATACTTGTAGGAGGGGTACAGCCTGGTGTGGTGGGGTTATACTTGTAGGAGGGGTGCAGCCTGGTGTGGTGGAGTTATACTTGTAGGAAGGGTGCAGCCTGGTGTGGTGGGGTTATACTTGTCGGAGGGGTGCAGCCTGGTGTGGCGGAGTTATACTTGTAGGAGGGGTACAGCCTGGTGTGGTGGGGTTATACTTGTAGGAGGGATGCAGCCTGGTGTGGCGGAGTTATACTTGTAGGAGGGGTACAGCCTGGTGTGGTGGGGTTATACTTGTAGGAGGGGTGCAGCCTGGTGTGGTGGAGTTATACTTGTAGGAGGGGAGCAGCCTGGTGTGGTGGAGTTATACTTGTAGGAGGGGTGCAGCCTGGTGTGGCGGAGTAATACTTGTAGGAGGGGTGCAGCCTGGTGTGGTGGAGTTATACTTGTAGGAGGGGTGCAGCCTGGTGTGGCGGAGTTATACTTGTAGGAGGGGTGCAGACTGGTGTGGCGGGGTTATACTTGTAGGAGGGTCATCCTTGAGTGGTGGAGTTATACTTGTAGGAGGGGTGCAGCCTGGTGCGGTGGGGTTATACTTGTAGGAGGGATGCAGCCTGGTGTGGCGGAGTTATACTTGTAGGAGGGGTACAGCCTGGTGTGGTGGAGTTATACTTGTAGGAGGGATGCAGCCTGGTGTGGCGGAGTTATACTTGTATGAGGGGTGCAGCCTGGTGCGGTGGGGTTATACTTGTAGGAGGGGTACAGCCTGGTGTGGTGGGGTTATACTTGTAGGAGGGATGCAGCCTGGTGTGGCGGAGTTATACTTGTAGGAGGGGTGCAGCCTGGTGTGGTGGAGTTATACTTGTAGGAGGGGTGCAGCCTGGTGTGGTGGAGTTATACTTGTAGGAGGGGTGCAGCCTGGTGTGGCGGAGTTATACTTGTAGGAGGGGTGCAGACTGGTGTGGCGGGGTTATACTTGTAGGAGGGTCATCCTTGAGTGGCGGAGTTATACTTGTAGGAGGGGTACAGCCTGGTGTGGTGGGGTTATATTTGTAGGAGGGGTACAGCCTGGTGTGGTGGGGTTATACTTGTAGGAGGGGTGCAGCCTGGTGTGGTGGAGTTATACTTGTAGGAGGGGTACAGCCTGGTGTGGTGGGGTTATACTTGTAGGAGGGGTGCAGCCTGGTGTGGTGGAGTTATACTTGTAGGAAGGGTGCAGCCTGGTGTGGTGGGGTTATACTTGTCGGAGGGGTGCAGCCTGGTGTGGCGGAGTTATACTTGTAGGAGGGGTACAGCCTGGTGTGGTGGGGTTATACTTGTAGGAGGGATGCAGCCTGGTGTGGCGGAGTTATACTTGTAGGAGGGGTGCATCCTGGTGTGGTGGAGTTATACTTGTAGGAGGGGAGCAGCCTGGTGTGGTGGAGTTATACTTGTAGGAGGGGTGCAGCCTGGTGTGGCGGAGTAATACTTGTAGGAGGGGTGCAGCGTGGTGTGGTGGAGTTATACTTGTAGGAGGGGTACAGCCTGGTGTGGTGGAGTTATACTTGTAGGAGGGGTGCAGCCTGGTGTGGTGGAGTTATACTTGTAGGAGGGGTGCAGCCTGGTGTGGTGGAGTTATACTTGTAGGAGGGGTGCAGCCTGGTGTGGCGGGGTTATACTTGTAGGAGGGGTGCAGCCTGGTGTGGCGGGGTTATACTTGTAGGAGGGGTGCAGCCTGGTGTGGCGGGGTTATTCTTGTAGGAGGGGTGCAGCCTGGTGTGGCGGGGTTATTCTTGTAGGAGGGGTGCAGCCTGGTGTGGTGGAGTTATACTTGTAGGAGGGGTGCAGCCTGGTGTGGCGGAGATATACTTGTAGGAGGGGTGCAGCCTGGTGTGGCGGAGTTATACTTGTAGGAGGGGTGCAGACTGGTGTGGCGGGGTTATACTTGTAGGAGGGTCATCCTTGAGTGGTGGAGTTATACTTGTAGGAGGGGTGCAGCCTGGTGTGGTGGAGTTATACTTGTAGGAGGGGTGCAGCCTGGTGCGGTGGGGTTATACTTGTAGGAGGGGTGCAGCCTGGAGTGGTGGGGTTATACTTGTAGGAGGGGTGCAGCCTGGTGTGGCGGGGTTATACTTGTAGTAGGGGTGCAGCCTGGTGCGGCGGGGTTATACTTGTAGGAGGGGTGCAGCCTGGTGTGGCGGGGTTATACTTGTAGTAGGGGTGCAGCCTGGTGTGGCGGGGTTATACTTGTAGGAGGGGTGCAGCCTGGTGTGGTGGAGTTATACTTGTAGGAGGGGTGCAGCCTGGTGTGGTGAAGTTATACTTGTAGGAGGGGTGCGGTTCAGATACCCAGCTGGGCACACTCCCAGTTTCCAATAATGTGAAGAATGGTTCAAACCAACAGCATCTGTTGAGAGGCGACAGAATGCGACCTGGCCGTCTCGTGCCTAGCCAGGAAAGGAACCCAGAGAGATGCTTGCCCTCCTCCTCAGGAACCTTTCCCTACCGCTAGCACTGACCTTGACAGGTGGTGTACCTTTCCCTACTCTACCCACTCACAAAGAGTGCCGCAAACCCAGGGGCCAGGGTCCTAAACAGATTCTGCCACACCCAAGATGGCCACCAGAGTCACACAGGCGGCCAGCATTTAATTGGCTTGCTGCCCCGGCGACTCAGGAAACTATAGAGGACCCAAGTTCCTCATGACTTCCTCTCCCCCTGCATAGCCACTGTGGTTGAGCGCCACCTACAGTGGAGACAGCAGACTGCACCTGCCTACATACCTGTATTCTTATAAGTGCTTGCAGGGATTTCTATTCAACCAGTTGTGCAAGAGAGACTGAGGGAGTTCTTAGAACAGAGAACCCAAACTACAAAGCAGCTCCTGCAGGGGTAGAGTTACATAAAGATCAAACGGGTGCGCAAGAGTAACAAAGAATCTCATTTATCTTCTATAGGAGAGACTCGTCATCGTCATCATTTATCTTCTATAGGAAAAACTCCTCATCATCATCTTTTATCTTCCATAGGAGAAAACTCCTCATCATTGTCATTTATCTTCCATAGGAAAAACTTGTCATCATTACCATTTATCTTCGATAGGAGAGAGTCGTCATCGTCATTTATCTTGGATAGGAGAGAGTCGTCATCGTCATTTATCTTGGATAGGAGAGAGTCGTCATCGTCATTTATCTTGGATAGGAGAGACTCGTCATCGTCTCCAGGCACTCGGTGTACACAATCATAAAACAAAGCCAGTTGATGTATCACCAGGAGAGGATACAAAGGAAGACTTCACCCAATGAGATGAAGATAATCCTGAGACTCTGCCAATGTATTGTGATAGAGATCTCCCGCCTCATAAAACATCGAACGTAATGATACCAAACTCCAATAAAGTGTGACTAAAGGCAAAACGTTCTTTTTCTCCCTGCTGGGGAGATTCGCCCTCTCTATTTGTTCTGATTACCATTATCATTGGAAGTGAAAGTAAAATAAAATCCCCAATTTTGAGTGGTCCCCAAAAAAGTAATAGAGAGGAAATCTTCCAATGGGGAGACCTGGGGGGTCTCCAAGGGATTCCCTTACCCACTTGCCAACTGTGCTATAGCCAGTATACAGCTACAGCAGGGCTCTCCAGTTCTGGAAGGGCGTCCCTGGGGAACACATCGGGAAGTGTCTGAGATCGCTGAGTTCCTTGGGCACAGTGGGTCACAGATCTGGGTAAGGGGCCAATCACAGCAGCTCTTTACCATGTGACTGGTTGTGCCCAATCACAGCTAGTCACATGTAAACTGACTTGCTGTTAATCGGCTCTCCTTTCCTCACACATTGTGTGAGGAAAGGAGAGCCGATCCCACAGGGCACAGTGAGTACAGCATTTATACTGATAATCAGTGCCCTGATCATCAGTGCAGCCCCATTAGTGCAGCCTTATCAGTACTTATCAGTGCCCATCAGTGCAGCCTCATCAGTGTCCATCAGTGCTGCCTCATTAGTGCTCATCAAAGAACAATCACTGTGTGTGCTGAGGGTGGGACCTCACTGAGGAAAGACCAATGTCTGTGTGTGCTGGAGGTAGGACCACACTGGGGAAAGACCAATGTTTGTGTGTGCTGAGGGTGGGACCTCACTGGGGAAAGACCAATGGCTGTGTGAGCTAGAGGTGGAGCTTCACTGGGGAAAGACCAATGGCTGTGTGAGCTAGAGGTGGAGCTTCACTGGGGAAAGACCAATGGCTGTGTGTGTGTGTGTGTGTGTGTGTGTGTGTGTGTGTGTGTGTGTGTGTGTGTGTGTGTGTGTGCTGAAGGTGGGACCTCACTGAGGAAAGACCAATGTCTGTGTGAGCTGGAGGTTGGACCTTGCTGGGGAAAGACCAATGTTTGTGTGTGCTGAGGGTGGGACCTCACTGGGGAAAGACCAATGTCTGTGTGTGCTGGAGGTGGGACCTCACTGGGTAAAGACCAATGGCTGTGTGTGTGTGTGTGTGTGTGTGTGTGTGTGTGTGTGTGTGTGTGTGTGTGTGTGTGTGTGTGTGAGCTGGAGGTGGGACCTCGCTGGGGAAAGACCAATGTCTGTGTGAGCTGGAGGTGGGACCTCGCTGGGGAAAGACCAAGGTCTGTATGTGCTAGAGGTAGGACCACACTGGGGAAAGACCAATGTCTGTGTGTGCTGGAGGTGGAGCTTCACTGGGGAAAGACCAATGGGTGTGTGTGTGTGTGTGTGTGTGTGTGTGTGTGTGTGTGTGTGTGTGTGTGTGTGTGTGTGTGCTGAAGGTGGGACCTCACTGAGGAAAGACCAATGTCTGTGTGAGCTGGAGGTAGAACCTCGCTGGGGAAAGACCAATGTCTGTGTGAGCTGGAGGTAGGACCTCACTGGGGAAAGACCAATGTCTGTGTGAGCTGGAGGTAGGACCTCGCTGGGGAAAGACCAATGTCTGTGTGAGCTGGAGGTAGGACCTCGCTGGGGAAAGACCAATGTCTGTGTGAGCTGGAGGTGGGACCTTGCTGGGGAAAGACCAATGTCTGTGTGTGCTAGAGGTGGGACCTCACTGGGGAATGACCAATGTCAGTGTGTGCTGGAGGTTGGACCTCACTGGGGAAAGACCAATGTCTGTGTGAGCTGGAGGTGGGACCTTGCTGGGGAAAGACCAATGTCTGTGTGTGCTAGAGGTGGGACCTCACTGGGGAATGACCAATGTCAGTGTGTGCTGGAGGTTGGACCTCACTGGGGAAAGACCAATGTCTGTGTGTGCTGGAGGTGGGACCTCACTGGGGAATGACCAATGTCAGTGTGTGCTGGAGGTTGGACCTCACTGGGGAAAGTCCAAAGTCTGTGTGTGTTAGAGCTGGGGCCTCACAGGGCCGTCTTTTCCATTGGGCATGCCTGGCGGTTGCCCGGGGGCCCCACTTGCCAATGGGCCCCACACACAGGGCTGGCAATTGCTGTTCCCCAACAGGCCAGATTACTTAGTTTACCTGGTGGTCTAGGGCCCCCCCCCCCCCGGTGTCCGCCGGTTGCTCTGAGTCCTCACTGCACACTGGTTGCTAGGAAGGCCAGCCGATTGGCATCTAGCAACCAGTGACGTTGGAGAGCAGACCCTTCACAGCGGAGGAGGTTCCTTCTCTTCGGCTCGTCCTCCTCTCCTCTCTCGCCTAGAAGACTGGCTCCACCCATGAGGGCCGGATTAACATAGGGGCTATTGGAGGAGCTGCAGCTCCAGGCCCCTCCCTGAATATAGGCCTATGCCAGTGGCTTATCGATATCTGTGTGCTGTCTTGAAGAAGGAGAAGTCTCCTCTGCACTGCACACGTGAAGGAGAGAAGTCTCAGCTGCTGTTCCTGCCGATGCCTGGCTCCTATCACAGGATCTGTTACACTCACACAGATCCTCAGTGTAAAGGAGATGCAGGCAGCTGTCTGGGGGAGGGGTGCTGATGTCATCCTAACCAGCAGAAGCCCGGGAGAAAGGAAATATTTCATGCTGCTCAGATGAGGTTAGTAAGGGAGAGAGGATTGTGCGAAAACTCTCCTGGGGGCTGTGAGGATTGTTGGAGAGACAGCTGCTTCCCCCCACGTAATGTGTTCCCTTTTGCCCACAATGTAATGTGTTATGCCATACAGTGCCCACCATGTCATATGCTGTGCCATGCAGTGCCTGCCATGTAATATGCAGTGCCCACCATGTAATGTACTGTGCCATGCAGTGCCTGCCATGTAATGTACTGTGCCATGCAGTGTCCACTATGTTATGAGCAGTGCCCACTATGCCATATGATGTACCATGCAGTGTCCACCATGTAATGTGCTGTGCCATGCAGTGCCCACCATGTCATGTACAGTTCCCACCATGTCATGTGCAGTGACCACTATGTCATGTGCTGTGCCATGCAGTGGCCACCATGTGACGTGCAGTGCCCACCATGTGACGTGCAGTGCCCACCATGCAATGTGTTTTGCAGCAGTGCCCACCATCCTATATCTTTCCTGTACATCCTCTGTGTGCCATCCTAAATCTGTCCTGTATAGCCTCTGTGCCATCCCATACCTGCCATGTACATCCTCTGTCTGTGCCATCCTATACCTGCCATGTACATCCTCTGCCTGTGCCATCCTATACCTGCCATGTACATCCTCTGTCTGTGCCATCCTATACCTGCCATGTACATCCTCAGTGTGCTATCCCAGCCCTCAAATTTTCCACTCGCCTGCTCGCATCTTGCGAGTGGAAAATTATGTAGGGCGAGCTCTGGGAGCGAGAGGAGAGGAAAGCCGGCCACCTGACGGACTGAATAGTGTCAGAGCGCGGATCATCCAATTGTAACAGCTTGTAATTGCCGGGGGCTCGCTGAGACACACAGTCCCGCCTCCTAGCCCGGCTTCTTTGATGGAAAGAACACCTGGCCAACCAGGACGTGTGAAGTCTATCAAAGAAGACACTGTGTGTGTCAGCGAGCGCCCGGCAATTACAAGCTGTTACAGTTGGATGATCCGCGCTCTGACACTGGCATAGGGGTTATCTTGCGCCGATCATCTCTTCCACTTAAGGCAGCTTGCTCCCTCTATCTGCGCTGCTCTGCTCCCGGGGGCTGGAAAAAGGTGAGTGCCCGAAGATTGAGCAGCCGCTGCCTCCCTGTGTGACTGCATAGAAGGAGCGGTGGGGTGGCTGCATATAGAGGAATTGATATGCAAAGATCAATTCCTCTATATGCAGCCGCCCCATCCCCCTCCTATCCAACTTCTTTTTTTTTTGCTGGCCCCCCTAGTGCTGTACAGCCCCCCCCTCTCCAGCCCCTTAGTGCTCTTCAGCCCCCCCAGTGCTCTTCAGCCCCCCCTCCAGCCCTCCCCAGTTATCTTCAGCCCCCCCTCCAGCCCTCCCCAGTTCTCTTCAGCCCCCCCTCCAGCCCTCCCCAGTGCTCTTCAGCCCCCCTGAAGCCCCCCAGTGCTCTTCAGCCCCCCTCCAGCCCTCCCCAGTGCTCTTCAGCCCCCCAGCGCTCTTCGGCCCCCCTCAAGCCCCCCAGTGCTCTTCAGCCCCCCTCCAGCCCTCCCCAGTGCTCTTCAGCCCCCCCTCCAGCCCTCCCCAGTGCTCTTCAGCCCCCCCAGTGCTCTTCAGCCTTCCCCAGTGCTCTTCAGCCCCCCCAGTGCTCTTCGCCCCCCCTCCAGCCCTCCCCAGTGCTCTTCAGCCCCCCCTCCATCCCTCCCCAGTGCTCTTCAGCCACCCCCTCCAGCCCTCCCCAGTGCTCTTCAGCCCCCCCCCAGTGCTCTTCAGCCCCCCCTCCAGCCCTCCCCAGTGCTCTTCAGCCCCCCCAGTGCTCTTTGCCCCCCTCCAGCCCTCCCCAGTGCTCTTCAGCCCCCCCTCCAGCCCTCCCCAGTGCACTTCAGCCCCCCCCCTCCAGCCCTCCCCAGTGCTCTTCAGCCCCCCCTCCAGCCCTCACCATTGCTCTTCAGCCCCCCCCTCCAGCCCTCCCCAGTGCTCTTCAGCCCCCCTCCAGCCCTCCCCAGTGCTTTTCAGCCCTTCCCAGTGCTCTTCAGCCCCCCCCTCCAGCCCTCACCAGTGCTCTTCAGCCCCCCAACCCTCCAGCCCTCCCCAGTGCTCTTCAGCCCCCCTCCAGCCCTCCCCAGTGCTCTTCAGTCCCCCCTCCAGCCCTCCCCAGTGCTCTTCAGCCCCCCAGTGCTCTTCAGCCTTCCCCAGTGCTCTTCAGCCCCCCCAGTGCTCTTCGCCCCCCCCCTCCAGCCCTCCCCAGTGCTCTTCAGCCCCCCCTCCAGCCCTCCCCAGTGCACTTCAGCCCCCCCTCCAGCCCTCCCCAGTGCTCTTCAGCCCCCCCAGTGCACTTCAGCCCCCCCTCCAGCCCTCCCCAGTGCTCTTCAGCCCCCCCAGTGCTCTTCAGCCCCCCCTCCAGCCCTCCCCAGTGCTCTTCAGCCCCCCCAGTGCTCTTTGCCCCCCTCCAGCCCTCCCCAGTGCTCTTCAGCCCCCCCTCCAGCCCTCCCCAGTGCACTTCAGCCCCCCCCTCCAGCCCTCCCCAGTGCTCTTCAGCTCTTCCCAGTGCTCTTCAGCCCCCCCTCCAGCCCTCACCATTGCTCTTCAGCCCCCCCCCCTCCAGCCCTCCCCAGTGCTCTTCAGCCCCCCTCCAGCCCTCCCCAGTGCTTTTCAGCCCTTCCCAGTGCTCTTCAGCCCCCCCCCCTCCAGCCCTCACCAGTGCTCTTCAGCCCCCCACCCTCCAGCCCTCCCCAGTGCTCTTCAGCCCCCCCTCTAGCCCTCCCCAGTGCTCATCAGCCCCCACCCTCCAGACCCTTGATGGGCACTGATGAGGCTGCACTGATGGGCACTGAAAACATTGTTATTAATATTTAATTTTGTAACTTCTGCATTAATGCAAAAACATTAAACAGAGTAATTTTATGAGGGTGTGTTTAGGGGCGGAATTATGGGCAGGGCAGGGTAGGAGTTGGGTGGGGCAACTGGTGGCGAGTAACCCTGAAGGTCTGGCTAGTAGCTCAGGACTTTAAATTTTGAGCCCTGTGCTATCCTATATCAGTCCTGTACATCCTTATATTGTCCAAACATTGTGTTAATGTTTAAACACTGATTTTGTTGGAGGTACCAATAAATATTGCCTTATTGATAATTTGCATTTTTATTCTCGTGGGTGATTGTGTAGGCGAGGCCCCAGTGCACTGCATTGCTCGGGGGCCTATAAGGCTCTTAAGATGGCACTGGGGCCTCGCTCGGGAAAAAACAATATCTGTGTGTGCTAGAGGTAGGACCTCACTGGGGAAAGTCCAATGTCTGTGTGTGCTAGAGGTAGGACCTCACTGGGGAAAGACCAATGTCTGTGTGAGCTGAAGGTGGGACTTCACTGGGGAAAAGCCAATGTGTTTGTCTGCTGGTGGTGGGACCATACTGGGGAAAGACCAATGTCTTTGCGTGCTGGAAGTGGGATCTCAACGAGGAAAGACCAATGTCAGTGGGTGCTGGAGGTGGGATCTCAATGGGGGAAAGACTAATGTGTGTTCTGGAGGTGGGATCTCACTTCAGAAAGACCCATGTGTTTTTTCTGGCAATGGAATCTCACTGGGGATATAGGAATAGGTGTGCTGGAGGTGGGACTTCAATAGGGGAAGACCAATGTGAACGATGAAGGTGGAATCTCACTGGAGAAAGACCAATGTGTGTGTGTGTGTGTGTGTGCTAAAGGTGGGACCTCAATAGGTAAAGTGTGTGTATGTGTGCTGGAGGTGAGCCCTTACTAAAGCCCCGTACACACGTAGCGATTGTCGGCCGAACGATCGGCCGTCTTTTGTCCAGTGCTGTCCTGTCGGTTGAAAAGTGCTAAAGACTGCACACGAATTTTGTCGGCCAACAACAGCCGACTGCAGAAGTGATGTCATGTGATGGTTAACTTTCCGTGTGTTTTTTCTTCTCTGAGCATGCCCAGTCTTGCTCATCTGCTGTTTGTCGGCCGAATTCTGTACTGACTGACGAACAATCGGCCGTTCTGGTGTTGGCCAACAAACATTTTAAAGCCTGCACACCAGATTCTGTTTGGCCGAAAAGTCGCAGTCGGTTGTCGGAAGCATCATACTAACAAGCCGACAATCGGCCGATCGGACGTTGGCCGAATATTTATGGCCGACAATCGCTACGTGTGTACGGGCCTTAAGGAAAGAAAAACGTGTGTGTGCTGAAGGTGGAACCTCATTGGGGTAAGACTAATGCATATGTGTGCTGGAAGACCAATGTGGGTATGTTCTGATGACAGCACCTCACTAGGGAAAGAGCAATGTGTGTGTGCTGGTGGTGGGACCTCACTGGGGAAAGACCAGTGTATGTGTGTGTTAAGGGTGGGACCTGACAGGGGAAAGACCAAAGTTTGTGCTGGAGGTTGGGCCTCATTGGGCAAAGACCTGATAACAGCTGATATGATGTGAAAGCAGTCGAAGAGAGAAAGGCATGTGAAATGTAAAGTTTATGGGCTCTCTGCTCACTTCCTCCATCCTCTGGTGACAATCCATCCTTCCAAGTAGGGGGCACTGTTCACATTGTGCATGTTTTTGGGGGGAGGAAGAGAAAGTGTAAACTTCTGGACTAAGAGGAATATGGAAGCCAAACAATGAGCCACTCACAACCTCCATTACGACAAAACGAGTCCAATGTGGCCGCTCGCTGTTTTCTAGAAGTCCAACATCTAAATTAATTCTCCATATTTTTTTTATTTCAAGGCAGGTATTTTGTGTAGAATACAACATTACCATTATTTATCACCCCTCCCACCTAAACGTTGACCTTCTAGATTGTTATTTTGAACAAATAATCTCTCTTTCAAGCTGAACCTAGGACTTTATTTTAGTTCCCGTATTCGTCTTTTAGGATTGAAAAAAGATACAAAACATTTCGTTATAAAATGTGTAATAAAATAACATTGTT